>NW_022680355.1:13585264-13901573 GCF_004115265.2 Rhinolophus ferrumequinum | reverse complement strand
CATCTCTGATAACAAGCAGACAGACAACAGGAGTGGCTCTGAGGACTTCCCAACACAATAATAGGTGTAAGCCTGACTCAAGGTGAACTGATTTACTTTCCCTTACAGGGTATGGAGAAGTGAACATAAGAAAGAATGTCCTACAGCCTCTTCTCTTTCCTTCTAATGAAGAGATCCTGCACCTGACTGCCTCCGGTTGGCCTAATCCCAAAAGTGGTTCCAGGCAGAAAGTGTGAGTGCCTGGCTCTGCATCCCGGTTGAGGCCACCCACCCTCCCCTCCCAAAGAACCCTCTCATATCTGTCCTTTTTTGCCATCTACTCTCTCGATTTTTAAGCCCTCTCTCTGTCATCAGCTTTCCAAAAATATAGTCCATGTATTCTAGCACAATTGTTGTTTTACTTTGTATTAAATTAGAATTTTTTTAACCATAATCCCCTCCTTTTTCTGATACTCTGTGACATTTGTATTTTCCCCCATTTCTATAGTTAAAACTTTTGGGCATCAGAGGAAAGCAGTGAACTACATTTTCTATATTTTTAAAGGCATTCCCATTTTTAGTTCTATTAACTGAGTATTCATTGAGAAGCTTTTTGTCCTCATTCCTGTGACGGATTCAAAATAATTATGTCATCCATTTCTACCCTCAAGGAGCTGAAACACTAACTGACTAAGCCTTGGTATGAACCAACACAAACATAAAGAGCTACATGTCATCACCCATCCCTTCTTTATAATTGAAACCTAAGTCAATTAATTATTGACAAGTAACAGGTCTCGAACACAGCTTATGTCATGACTTTAGGCCAACAGCCCAGTGCAAAATAACACAACATTCAGAGAAGAACGTCATGAAAATCACCCAAAGCCCAAGCAGAAAATATATCAAGTACATGCTTTGAATGAGACTTATTCAGTACTTTATTCTAGCACTTTGTAACCCAATTCACCAAAAAACATACTTTATGTTTTTACACTTAATTGCTCTAGGCATCAAAAGCCTTAGGTAGGTTTTTGGTTTTTGTCTGTTTGTTTGAGAAGGCAAGGGGTTTAGGAGCACAGGAAGTGATAATTTCAAGATAACTGTGGGAGTTCTTCTTTAGAATAAATACTGTTAATAAGGCAAGTGCAATGACTTGGACACCTTTGGTGGTTGAGAGGTTCCTCCAGATGTTAGAGCACCATTGGGAATATGCAGGGCCCCTAAGAGTCAGTCCAGACGGAGGCCCACTAGGTGTGAAGTGTTTTCTAATCTGCAAGCATTGGATAAAATTTAGGAAATCTGTAATAAAATGAAAGAAAATGGGATTGAAAGGGACCTCCATAATGCACTTGGTCTACCCTCCTGCCTTGACAAATTCTGCCCTTAAACTGTTTCTGAGAGTTGGAACCTACACTGTGGGTACGTCTTAGGTAGCTGCGTTGTCTCCACTCCACCATCGTGGAAGTATTAATAGTTGTTGCCACTTACTGCCGATGTTTGGTCTTGTAACTAACTTTGACTCCCTTCTATGATTTAAGCTAACTTCTTTACTTGTGTTCCATGGAGATCATGGACTTCTGTCCAGAGTTCTCTAAGCTGCAATATGTTTTGAGTTCAGTGGAGCTAAGTTACTTCTCTGTAGTTTTCTTGTTGAGGTGAACAATTCTCATTCATTTCACTTTTCTTTCATAATCGTTTTCCAACACTTGAAACACGGCTGCCTCACTCATTTAACTTTTTTTTTTCTCAGAAAGGGAGGCTTAAATATGTCCTGCAATTTCTGGTGTCTACAATATTTAAGGTACTTAGGGGAACATAGAGTTTAAGACCAAATCCCTATCCTCATGAAGTGTATAATCTATTAGGAAAGGATTAGCAAATAACTATAGTGCTACGGACAGGAATTGCCCAAGTGATTAATCAATAGAGTCAGAGAAGGAAGAAATGTTTTTATATAGAAAGAGGTGAGGAGAAAAGAGAGAGAAGGAATAACACCATATCTCAGACATAGCTAAGCGTGGCTCGGTTCCCTACAGCACGGTAGGATCACCTGGGAGCGGCTGAGACCCAGAATTGGATGTGTCAACTGGGGTGGAGCAGCGACTTGGGAAGGAGAGCCAGAATTAGGTGCTGGAAGAAAGTCTGGTCCAACAGGCAGAACATGATGTGTGGAGAGAATTGAAAATAAGCACAGATGGTAATCCAGCCTGCCAATCTTGGGGGTATGGATGGGAGGGAAAGAGGTGGCATAGTAAGAGGGAGGGCAGGGAGAAAAGGATTAACACAAAGGAAAGGGGGAAAGTGACAGACAGAAGAGCAGCAAGGGAAAGACAAGAGGTGATATTTGGAGGCACCAATTACAAAAGCCATCCGCATTGGGAGCAAAGCCACTGAGGTTTTTGGGTAGCATGTGAAATCGAAACAGCAACATTAATAGCAAAGGTGTGTTGTATTGTATATCAGGCATAAATAAGGGCGTCACGTGTATGTTAGCTCACCTACCCTTCCCAACAATGTTATTGAGTAGCTGCCACTATTGCTATTTTGCAATGTAGAAAACAGAGGGTCAGAGAGACGACTGAACATGCCCGAGGTTACACGGCTGGTTAGTGAAGGAGCCAGGCTTCAGACCCAGCACTCTGGCTTGAAAGTTACATTCCTGACCACTACACTACATGAGCTGACCGGGGCTTGGTTCTGCCTGAATATTTTCAAGAGATCTATTTTCCTAGGGCCGATGTCTTCTCTGCAACTCTGCTCTCATCTCAGCAGCAAACAATCAAGTAGGTTTTCCCTTTCCAAGCTATATGGAAAGGCACAACCTAGTTCCAGAATGGCATTTTGTTTCCAACCTTTCAGGCATATCTTTCAGGAAAAATAGAAGCATAAGAAAAGGAAGGGGTTGGGAGAAAATACCATCTTGCTTTCAATATTTCCTCTACGAATAAGATATTTTGCCTGAATAAAAAGAAAAACAGAAAGAAGACAATGGAAACAACGTGATGGGGTACTGAAATGCCAGTTCCACTAAGCAAAACTAAAATGAAAATAAAAAAGCTGAGTCAATTCAAGGAAAGAAAAGGCATTTAGAAGCCCTAAAACATAGTTACCTGCCAGAGTAACCAACAGCTTTAACCACTAAAGAAAACTGTCAAAACCAGGAAGTTAGAGGTGTGGGGGGAAACAAAAACAAAAATATAAACTCCTGGATTAAAAAAAGGGAAAGAAAAAAGAAAAGGTGAAGAGTAGTCTTTTAATAGGCCAGATTAAAGTAGAAGACGGTGCTGTACTGATTCAAGGAAAATTAGAACAAGAAAAAGATGCTGAACTTGTTGCATGTATGTCAAATCCACCACAGCATCAGTCATCATTTTACTATTAAAAAAAAACCACAGTTTAGGTTAAAATGTGTTAATATGAATTTCAGCTTTAGCAGGTTAAGAAAAAAAAAAATAACTATTCTCTCCAAATCATGCATGTTTGCCTTTTTCTCTCCATTTTTTCCTTTTTTTTTTTTTTTTTTTTGCTAGTGAATGTTTACCTTCCTATTTGAATTTGGGATTTGGAATGAATTTCTAATTTTCTCAGCCATTTTACTATTTATGAAACTTACTTTTCTTAGTGGAAATGTAACAAGGGCTCAAATATATTTACACACACACACAAACACACACACACACACACACACGAAGATTTGACAATTAAGTTAGAGAGCTCATTCTAGAAAAAGTGCTACATACCTCACTGCTGAATATCACTATGGTCACCTTCGAAGTACCCCCCTTGGGAATCTATGCACCCACGCCAGTGCCTAGTCCACACTCCAAAGCAACTTTGGACCTCTTTTTCTGGAATGGCCATCAGAGCTATCGTTGTATTACTCTTGATGTCCTGAATGTCATCAAAATGTCTTCCTTTCAATATTTCCTTTATCTTCGGGTAAAGAAAGAAGTCACTGGGGGCCAGATCAGGTGAGTAGGGAGGGTGTTCCAATATAGTTATTTGTTTACTGGCTAAACACTCTCTCACAGACAGTGCCGTGTGAGCTGGTGTGTTGTCATGATGTAAGAGCCACGAATTGTTGGCGAAAAGTTCAGGTCATCTAACTTTTTCACACAGCCTTTTCAGCACTTCCAAATAGTAAACTTGGTTGTTTGTCCAGTTGGTAAAAATTCATAATGAATAATCCTTCTGATATCAAGAAAAAGTTAGCAATATTGCTGCAACACGTTCGTGAACTTAATTGTCCGACCTCATGTACATATATTTTCAGAGATTTGAAATTCTAACTGAATTTTTTTAAATGACCAGGACCATGTCTCAGCTGGGACAGCAATGTCAGCCATTGTAGGGGTACACGCAGATGACCATGAATCAATTGTATGATTAAAATCAGTGTCAATCATCAAGGCTGACAAGTGATGGTATCAGTTAAGTGGCCAGCTGCTGTAGAAGTAAAAGATATTGACAAGATATTGCCAAAAGAACTGTATATTGGCTCAGTTATAATTGAGAAATACGTACCGTGAGAATAAACATAGAGTTCACAGAATAAACAAAATACCACATTGAATCAGTCCAAAGATCCATCCAACTTATGACTCAGCATTCACACACATTGTAAAATATGTAGGGGAGGGGGCTGCACTCTCCCAACCCCCATCCATACATAGCTGCACACCACCACCCAATTAAGAAGAACTGAGCTTGTCCCCAAATCTTGGCTCTACCATCCCAGAATTACCTACCTAGATGGCAGACTGTTAAGACACTTCTCAGCTGTAACCTGGACTTTCACACTTCAAGTGGCTAAATGCTTTGTCTGGAACTAAGGCTAATACCCTGACACAGAGCTATGCTGGACATGAAAGCTAAATCTATGCTTTACCCCACATCTTTAAGGTGTTTCCTCCTGGACCGTTGTGTTCATCTCCTGATACATCCCAAGCATTCCCTATACATCCCAATACATCCCTAGTCCTCCACACTGTGCCACTGGCCCATCCATCCTCCACGCTCACTCCGAAGTGACCTTCTGAGATCTAAATTGGATCACCTCAGTCCTCTGCAGAAATGAGGTGTCTGCTGTCATCTGTCACTTTCTGGAAAACGGGCCTTGTGCTTGCAGAGCTCACAGTCTATCAACAGCTCTCCCCAGTCTATGCCACGATTTGCTTTTAACATTCCTTCCCATGAACCTGCAACAAAACATAGCCCCTTCCACCTCTTGAGATATTTAAAGTCCATTTCATCAGTCATCTATTCCATGCAGCCTTTATAATACTCTCCAGACAAAAATAATCCCATGGTCCTTTATGTTCCCATAGTACCTTGACCATTCATTTATTCATGCATTTAACAATTATGAATTGAACATCTATCATGGGCCATGTGCTGTTCTGAGCACTGGAGACACAGCGTTCAACAAAAATCAGCAAAGTCCCTACCTCCAGGGAGCTCCCATTTGAGTGGAAGGACACAAACAATAAACAAGCAAGAAAATAGATCCCTGAAGGCAAAAAGTACTATGGAGAAAAATCAAGTAATGGGAGGGAGATAAGGAAAGCCAAGGGGTAGAATAGGGCATTGTGATTTAAATTAGGCTCATTAAGAGGTGAGATTGAGCTGAGATCTGAAGGAAGTTAGCGAGAGTGAATCATGTAAGACATCTGATAAGGAGCATGACAGCCAGATTGGAGAATTTAGTGGAAAGGCCTGGAGGTGAGAATTTACTGGAAACATCCATACCCCTCCAGGAGGGCAGTGGACTGAGTGGTGTGAACCAGAGTGAAAGTGGCAGGAGATGAGGTTAGGAGGGAAATGGGAGGGGTGCAGATAAGTCAGGGGCTTGCAGAACAGGCAAAGGATGGAGGTTTTTTTCTTTGCACAAGACAAGACAGCTTTGGAGCTCTTGAGAAGAAGTGACATAATGAGATTTCCTTAAAAGAATTCTTCTCAGAGGGTAAGGGGGGAGGAGGGTGGGAGATGAGGGTAAAGGGGATCAAATATATGGTGATGGAAGAACTGACTCTGGGTGGTGAACACACAATGTAACTTACAGAGGATGTAATACAGAATTGTACACCTGAAATCTACGTAACTTTACTAACAATTGTCACCCCAATAAATTTTAATTTAAAAAAAAAAAATTCCCCTAGAGAACAAATGGCAGAGACTATAACAGTGGAGGCAGGGCGGCCAGTTAAGAAAGAGGTCACTCCAATTGTACAGGTGAGAAGTGTAGGTGGCTTAGATAAAAAAAGGGAAGGTCGGAGAGGATAAAGAGTACCCAAATCAAGATGTACTTTGAAGACAAGTTTTGCTAATACGTTAGATGTCGGGGAAAGAAAAAGAGGAGTCAAGGATGACTTCAAGATCCTTTGCTCGATTGACACGGAGCATGAAAGAATCCTTTAATGAGATGAAGCAGACTGGAAGGGGCAGGTTGACTGGGGGAGAATCAGTTCTTCTTTGCACATGACATATTTGAGATGGCTATTAGAAATCCTAGTGGACATAAGGACTAGGCAGTTGGATATTCAAGTTTGGAATTTAGGGGAGAAGTCTAGCTTAGAGATAGAAATGTGGGGACAGTTGTCAGATTATATATGTATTTAAAGCGATAGATTGAAGGAAATCACTCAAGGAGTGAGTATATAAAGAAGAGAGATCAAAGGACTGAGAGTGGGACACCCCAATATTTAAAAGTAGGGTTAATAAAGAATACATGAGGGTAGTGTCCTAGACCACATGAACCAAATCTTTCAAAAAGGATGGTCAACCACGTAAAATGGGCCAACGGCTGTCAAGTAAGAGGAGAACTGAGAATTCACCCCTGGGTTTAGTAACATGAAGGGCGTTGATAACCTGGAGAAAATATGTTGGTCAAGTGGCAGAGGCACATCCCGAGTTTAAACCTGCTTCACGGAAGAATAAGTTGGTAAGAAGACGGCGATTATAAAAGGCATTTTCAAAGAGTTTTGCTGTAAAGGAATGCAGGAAAACAGAGAAGGGTCAATGGAAGGAATTTTTTAGACGAGATATTTCAGCAACTTTGATGATAATGGGAAAGATTCAAAGAAAGGAAAATGTGATAATGCAGGAGAGAGATGCTGAAGTGATGGTCTTGAGTAGGTCATTGGGATTGAGATCGAATGTCTAAAAGACAGCTTGGCCTTGGGTTGAAAAAGGAACAGTTCATCCATTTTGTCCAGACAAAAGGTGCTGATAGGGTAGTGGTTGTGCTGCTGGGGACCCTACGAAGTTTTGTAACGATTGCTTTTATTTTCTTAGTGATTTAGGAAGCAGCATCGCCAACTAGGTTGTTGGGTGAAAGAGGGAAAGGTGTGAGTTGTCCGAGAGACTGGGACAATGAATGGACTAAAGAAATGGAGTAGGGCCCCCTGAGCGCCCCCTAGAGGTTGGGAATTTAACAGCGATCATTGAGCTTGGTTCATCGTCAAATCTCAACACTTCTCTCTCTCTCTCTCTCTCTCTCTCTCTCTCTCTCTCTCTCTCTCTCTCTCTCTCTCTCTCTCTCTCTCTCTCTCTCTCTCTCTCTCTCACTGTATTCGGGTTAGGTATTTATCTTAGTTCCCTCACCAAATCCTAATCACTTAAAAAACAACCCTTAATTATTCTTGAACTTCCCGCACCTAGCAAAAATGCCTGACAAATATTTGTCAAGTCATGATTACAGGAAGGACCAAGCCCACGGAAAAAAGATATATTCCTGCCCCTCCCCTCTTGAGACTACATAAACCAGGCTTCTAAGCATGTCTCAGTTATGGCAGCATTGTATAGCATCATACCTCTCGGCACACTCAGCCCAGGGACTTGTACTTAGATGGGCCAAATAGACATTTGCTTAATGAATGAGTGAGTGAGTGAGTGAAGCTTTTTAGGCTCTATTATAGATTCTCGTGTATTTGGAGACTCAAGTTCCCAAGGTTTACCCCAGCCTCCTCAGGAAGATAGGCTTTCCTTATTCTTCATGACAACAATAGATTTCTCGTGTTGAGACAGGCAAGCACACCAAGACAAGCTTCAGGCAAAGAATCGGTTCCCACAACCTAGGAGCACCCCCCTGCCAGTTTGCAGAAAGGCAACCTGGGGCACATAGAGGTCATACAAACCTAAAGGTCACCAATCGGAGCTCCCGTTTAGAAGTTGTCCAAATATAATCGATGATATGCTGGCCATCAGCTGGCTTTTGAACAAAGGATAAAAAAGGTTAGTAGATAAAGAACAACTTATTACTATAATCGGAACTCCCTAAAGAAAATTAATACTTTCCCCCAACACTGCCATACGTATAGTTTATTTATTTATTTACTTATACTTTGCCTCATTCCATAAAGCATTTGAGGACGCTTATAGTTTGATATTTTCCCCAAATAGAAAAACAGAAAGAAATAGTCAAATCTTGCAAGTTCTGAAGATCCTCCCAGGGTCCTGATGCCGTAGATATTTGTCTAGCTTATTACGTTCATCCCATATAACCCTGTTTACAATGATCAAAAGCCCCTCTTTCACCTTTTCTCTGCGGAGGTCAAGTTTCCACCCGAATTCTTCCCAAACAGGTGAGGGAAGCGGGATGGGGGAATTGCCATAGCCAAACCAGGAGATATAATCAGAGCCAGATGCCCAACTTTCTCAGTCACATGGACTCATATGCCATAAAAAATGAGTGATTGATTTATTATAGGCCCCTAATTAACAAAATATGGTTTAACATACAGCCAGCAGTGTATCCCACTGTGTGCCCATAAAACACGGCTGGCAATTGGGAAGTCACATAATGGCTCAGTCACGGCAATTGTCACCACATTAAGAAGACGCAGCTTGAGTTTTGCATTACATCTACTTAACGTCACCACACAAGGAGCAAAGTCAAATATCTGGTCAATATTTAGTACATAATTCACTTAGCAAAAACTTTTGAGTATATACTGTCAGCAAAACTAACATACACAGAATCATTGGAAACAAAAGCTGGACTCGCTTTGTAGCCTGGATTTCAGACATGCTTGTAAATCATACCTACTTTGTTTAAAATTTTGTCAAGTGACCATTTTGTAAATTAATTTACCAGCATGACTGGGGGCAAAGGATAGACAGGATCATTTGGGGCCATGTTATTCCTCAGTTGTCCCTTGAGAGAGTCTAATTCTAACAAACCAAGGCAGTTTAAATGTGGCGTCAGTGCTCCTCTCTTTCTTAACACTGTTGACATTTATATTCATACCGAACGAAGGGTGTTGCTAATGGTGATGACACGTATATCACAAACGGTAAAATATCTCTTCAAGGTCTTTTGGCAATTAATTGATTGGGGCACATCCAGGCTATTTAGTTTTTACAATTGGCAGGTGTATCTCTCATAAAACCCAGGTCTAAAGAGAGAGAGAAAGGTCTCCCATGGTTCACAACCTCTCCTATACACAGTTTTAGGAGAGCCCTGGGACCAGGCAAAGCTCTCCAGCTTCTGGTTTTGGGGGGCAGCTACATTACCTACAAGCACGGTGGCAAACAACTGTCTGTCCCTGCCAGCCAGTGCTAACTGTGCAAAAGGGGAATTAAAATCAGTGCCATGCAGTGCAATGACGGTTGTGCAGAGCGCCAACTCCCGGCATTACAGATGCCCGCAGCCAGAGGCAAATCAAAGATGATGAACAGATCAAATACAATCTAGTTTCTGGGGTCACACTTGGTTTTGACAGCTGAAGTTGTCCTGATTGTGTCCAGTCAACCACACGCCGAGCTGCTGCTGTGAAAATGCAGGTGTCCCCATACCAGGAAGTTGGTAGTGTTAGGAGGTTGCTCTCTAAGGCCCCGCTTTGGGGACGAAGGTCTCACTTATTTGCAGCCCCAGTGTCCCCAGACTGCCCCCTCACAGTCTCTCAAGCCCCGTGTAGAGTAGAGAATTGAATAAACAAGACTTGATTCAGAGAAGACCCAGCCCTCCTCCTGCATACCAGGGGTGCCAAAAAAATGTATACAAATGACTTGTATTCTTCTTTTGTTATCGGTATATATTGAGTATTACAATTTTAATATAGTTTTTTTTTCCTTTCTTAAAATGTGTATACATATTTTTGGCACCCTCTGTACTTATTCCTGGAGATTGGCGAACATCTTTCCTGAGATGGGTACTGAGAATGCCCTATAAAAATCCAGTATGCGTGAATGCAGAATGAGCCTCCTGGTGCTACAGGCAATAAGGGTATGGTTTCTATTAATCTGTGAAAATGCACTGATTTAAAGGAGAGAAGTGGCAGAATAAAAAAAATCCTTCAGGGTATGCTAATGCCACAATCCTCTTCTGTTAGAACTGTCTTGTAAGTTCCATCCAACAAGAAGTTATCAACATTAAATATCAATAAAATAATCAAATAATCAACAAGAATCAATTACATATTAAGTATTTATTCTATGCCCAGAATTTTACTTGGTACTAGAAAGGGATGCCAGATAAATATGAGACATTTTCCTTGCTCTTTCTATATTTAAAGAATACGTAATTCACTTATTAAAAAACTTTTGAGTATATACTCTAGGCAAAACTAGCATACACAGAATCATTGGAAATAAAAGCTGGACTCAATCTATAGCCAAAATTTCAGACATGTTTTTAAGTCACTTTAAATCTCCAAACAAATTTAATCTTTTTTTTCCATATGAAGCACATTAAAATATTTAAAGATAATATCCATACATCTTCTTTTCTCAAGCTAAAATTTCTTTAACCGCTTCTCATGTAACAAGATTTTTTTAAAATCATTCACCATCTTAATTGCCTCTTTCTAAATACACTCTCATTTTAAGCGTCTCTCTTCATATGATCTAGCTCTATGCTTTCACTCTATGGAATTCCATCTTATCTGTGAAATGGCAGAGTCAGGCCAGTTCCTCATAAGAGGAACGGAGTTACACCAACTTCCCCTCCCCTAGCCACCTCATTCAGGAGACCTCCAGGGAATCTCCACAGAAAACAGTCTTCAGATCAAGCACGTTAAAATGAGAGTAAGACTGTGTGCTAACCACTGGGTAGGATGTGGTTTCAGAGACTTTATCAGGAATAGAGGTCTTATGTTGTTTTGTGTAACAGAAGGACAGACTCATCTACAAGGTCACCAAATATCTGATGAGCGAAGGCTCTTGGAGCCTCGCGGGTCAAACTCATTCTCTTTACTGAGTAGAAAACGGAGGCCCAGGTGCCAAGTAACTTGCTCAGGAACAACACTGTTAGCAGTGTTTCTGATCTCACCTGGTCTGTCAGAACCGTGCCACATCTCCATCAAGAAGTGGGGACTATTTACCCTCTCCTGGTGACAGTTTTGACAGAGAGAAAGCAATAGAAGTGAGGCTACATGACATCCCAGGCTAGATCATAGTCGGCCAAATGGCTTTTGCATGATTCTCTAACTCTCCTATCTGTGTACCTCTCAGCACATCTCTGGAGCCCTGAATCAACACATAATATTTCTGGTTTTCCAGAGACCACAGCTGACTTGGATCTTTCCAAACAGAGACTAAAGAGGCATCTGAGAGGTGCCACTGTCCAGCACCCAGCTGTTTGGATCTTTCCAGCTCAAGTGATAGCTTCCACTTGAGCTTCCCTGAATGAGAACCACCGAGCTGATCCCAGAACCATCAGGAATAATAACAAAACACAGCTATTTGCAGCCATTAAGTTTGGAGATGGCCTGTCACCCAGCAGTAGACAGTTTTGACGCTGTGTTCTTCTCGGAGATGGCGATGAGGGGACATAGTGTGGGGGCGGGGAGAGCAAGACCTCCTTCTTCAAAGGTCCTCCGTTCTGTAGTCTTTACTTTTCCTTCCATAGAATTGCTTTGATGTGTGATGATAACAGAATGCGGTGGAGACAAGACTCCAGGTGAGAAATTCACAGCAGGAAGTGATCAGATGAAATGGAAAGGCCAGGCCCTTTATCACATTCTTCTACATGGTACCTTCTCCTACCCTGAATATTTTAACACAGTACTGGATTTTAGCGAACCTTAAAAATAAGTGCCCTGCGCCAGAAAGGAGAGCACACATAACCAGGCACAAGTTGGTCCTTTATGATGAATGTGGCGATGCCACTAAGAAACAGTGGGCTACTGAACAGAGCACAGAGACTTTAGTGCATCTGGGATCCGTCAGAGCCTCTCCTTCTAGATAGATGGTCTTGGGCAATTGCTTAAACTTATGCTGGTGTCCGTCTTTTTGCCTATAGATGAGAATCCTGCTTATCTCTCAAGGTGACTGTACGAATGAGTGTAAATAAAAGATGTAAAAACCTGCCACAGAGTAGGGAGTCAACAAATGTACTAGTGAATATTATTGCTGTGGCTGATTTGTATTATCGTGATGCTTTCATTCATTTTCAATAACAAAATAAGAGCATTACAAAAAAATAGAACTGGACAGAAGCCTGAACACTGAACTCATCATTTCAGTAGGAAGGTCAGGTAGACGGATCATTAGGTGTTTGTAGAAAGAAAACAATATATATATTCTGAAGAAATAATCCTCTGCAGTTCTTTGAAATAAAATTAAATCTGGGGAAGCACATAGAAATCAAGACCACAGAGCTAGAAATTTTATAAGATTTGATTGATTAAATAACCTTACCAACCTATTATTTAGTCAAACCTAGATGGAATCAAGCAAAGATATCTGAAGGTACTTGAGCAAAAATAATGTCCTGGGATTTTTGTTTTCATGTTTTTATTAGATTTTCTCGGGATTTTTGTTAGTGGGGAGAGTGAGACCCAGGCACTGGTGGCACATGGAATATTCTCTTAGCCACCCAAGTGGATGTTGATAGCTGCACCCCGTCATATGAGAGCAGAGTAAGAGGTAGAACATGAGATTGTCATCTCCAGAGAAAATGTCTGCGGTCCTGACTTTCTCAGTGGATCAATGCTTAGATAGAAAGTGTAAAAAGTAATTCAGGAAAAATAGGAGCCCAATAATAGGGCTTATTAACAGTTATTTTTCAACTGATGGCTGTTAAATTCTTTGCTGGAAAATTGGGGGAGACAATTTCTGGTTTCATAAGATGAATAGATACCTTTGCCCTTAAAATGTGGCATTAAGAAAATGATATTCTGGTGAGCAGTGGTGCTTCCAGGACCACAAAAGAGAACCCTCCCAAAATAGCCCTCGGTTTCTCTCTTGAAAGATGACTTGCACATTTTGCACATATTTCTGCAAAAGGAAATGAGCCTCAGGGCTTTGACCAGTGGAATTGTCCCCTGGCTACAAGACAGTGTTTCTCATTGGGAAAAAGACTGAGGCTATGGAAAAATAAGAAAGGTCAGGAGGAGATCTGGTTCTCGTCCATGCTCTGACAAGACTAGCTGTGTGCCTGGAGCTAATTTTTCTGATTCTTCACCTAAAAATGTCCTCACTGGGCTCAAAGACCTCTTCAATCATGTCCAGCTCTGGAACCACTGCTTCCATGACCCACGTTTAAGATGTCTTGCCTTATCCTTTGAGTAGTAGTTTTAGTCAAATGTAAAATTCGATTAGAGTACCCAAAGGAATATTGCTTTAAATCTAAAAGGTGTCTGTGGGCCAAGGCTCTGAGCACTAACTCCTCTTTGGCAGCTCAGGATCCTTTTCTCATACATGACATGCAAGTGCCATTGGCAGTGTCCATGCCTGCCCTGTGACCATGAAGGGTGCCCCAGCCTTGGCCAGGCGAGCTGCCCACATGTGCACTTGGGCCCATCAGCAATGTGGCTTGCCTGGTCCTCGCCCCACAGCAGCCAAGCAGAATGGCAGGTGAGAGTCTGACTTGGGACTGGATTTCACTCGGAGGCTGGGGAGGGACCAGCTTATGAAGGGGTGACGCTCCTCAACGTGAAACTGCACCCAAAGCTCTGGAGTTGTCACAACACGGAGCTCCAGGACAGAGAAGGAGGAGCACTTGGCAGCTGAAGAGGTAGAGTCAGGGCCTGTCACAGGGAGAGTACCAGGAGGGTTATAAGAGCATTTTTAGAAGGATGCAAAGATGATTTGAGTGTGGTAAGCAGTGGATGGGAAGGGGGCTGGCAGAACAGGAAAAGCTGGAGTGGAAATGAGGTCGAAAATTAGGAGAGTAAAGAAGTGACCCTGATTAGGAAAGAGAAACCAAAATAGTAGAAGAAAGAATGAATATGATGGGGTAGGGAGGAAGAAAGAGGAGAGAGAAAGAGACAGACACAGAGAGAGACACAGGGAGACAGTCTGGACTGGTGTTTGACCAAACCTCTGGGCTCCACAGCCTAGTCAAGTTGGCACGAAGTTAACCATCAAATACACTGTGTGTGAAAATGCCTCGCACAGAGCAGGGACCCTGGAGAGCTCTCACCCCTCTGTCTCCCTCTCTGTCTCTGTCTCTCTCTTTTTTTTCTTTTATGTACTTAACATTCAAATCAGTAGACGGAGTAAAACAAATTATCCTCCAAGCAGTCTAAAGCCTTAAGAGCAAAGACAGGATCCCCCGAAAGGGAATTCTGCCTCGAGACTGCCACGGAGCAACAACCCTGCCTGAGTTTCCATGCCCACCCTGCCAGCCCTCCAAACTTCAGACCTGCCAGCCCCTGCCGTCGCGTGGGCCAGTTCCTTAAAATAAATCTCTCTATGTGTACATAAACCTGCTGGCGGTTCTGTTTCTCTGGAGAATCCTGACTAATATAGAGGATTCATGTGAAAGAATGACTGTGAAAGAATCCTGACTATTCACAGCTGCCCAGAGAAGGTTATCACTGGCCCATCTTATAGAAAAGAAACTCCAGAGAGCCTACCTTCCCCAATCACCCCGCCACACTCACTTCCTCCTGGAAAGAAATGGACATTTATTCAAACCTAGGCTTCTTTGTTTTGTTTTATTTTGTTTTGTTTTGTTTTATAAATTTGAATAGTGCTGTTTTTTGTTTGTTTGTTTGTTTTTAGTTTTATTGGGGAATATTAGGGAACAGTGTGTTTCTCCAAGGCCCATCAGCTCCGAGTCGTTGTCCTTCAGCCTGGTTGTGGAGGGCGCAGCTCAGCTCCAAGTCCAGTTGCCATTTTCAATCTTTAGTTGCAGGGGGCGCAGCCCACCATCCCATGTGGAAATCAAACTGGCAACCTTGTTGTTGAGAGCTCATCCTCTAACCAACTGAACAATCTGGCCACCCCAAATCTAGGTCTTTCATTCTTTTTTTTTTAATTAAAGTTTATTGGGGTGACAATTGTTAGTAAAGTTACATAGGTTTCAGGTATACAATTCTGTATTACATCATCTATAAATCCCATTGTGTGTTCACCACCCAGAGTCAGTTCTCCTTCCATCACCATATATTTGATCCCCCTTACCCTCATCTACCACCCGCCTCCCCCCTTACCCTCTGGTAACCACTAAACTGTTGTCTGTGTCTATGAGTTTTTCTTTCTTCATTTGTTTGTCTTGAAAGAACCATATGATTTCACTGACATGTGGCATATAAAACTGAAAACAACAAATCTAGGTCTTTCTTAACATCAAAACCACTGTGTCCGAAGCCTGGCAGGGATATCTACAAGCCATTACGTCCCTATTTGAGGCATTCAAAGCTTTTTAGGAATGTCATTTGGCATCCTCTGGCCAGAGGGCCGAACAGATTCCTCTCCACAGTCCTGTGGTTCTGGCCCTCACGTTGCCTTGTCTCTGAAGGGGCGTAGCACGTGGAGTTTGGGAAGGAGCACTGAACATAAAGGCCCTCAGTCACTGCGCAAATGCCAAGACCTGAGGAAGTACCATTTCGGACAATGGCTTACTCACACTCACACTGTGGCGGAAAGTCTGGGCCCGTTTCCCCCTCTCCTTCATGTACCTTTTCCTACTTCAACTGGTATGAATTCCTGTGTTTGGTCGGTCTTCAACATTTCACAGGAAGAGCCAATCAAGCCTTATTCGCATGCGTGGTCAAGTTCTAAATTACACATGGGCGTAAAACCCCCTTACCACAAATTTTGGTCTTTTCTTGACTCACCAGCTTACCCCCGACTATATACACTATGCAAACATGAATGAGCACGTTTGTAGCTCCTAGGATCTGTCAGGTGTCTTACAGGAGCCTGAAGAAGGCATGGGTGGGGGTAACCACCAACGGAAGCTCAACTTCAATAGCTTTTATTAACCCTGCGAGTGACTCTAACCACTACCTCCAGGGGACAAATGGGAGCAGGTTTCCCTCGCCTCTCCAGCACCGCAGGGCCGCTATTTCGGAAGGAAAAACTGTCAATACACCTGTAGATGTCTCATGTGGCTTTTGCTACCTACCAATGTAATCAAGGTAATCACTTTTTTCTTGGTTTTTCTTTTTTTCTGCCAGAGGTAAGTGATTTCTCCTGCTCAGAGCTTTTTCTTAGGCTCTCAAGAGTCAGAACTGAAACTGAATCTTTTAACCATCAGATTATCAACCAGCGTTTTCCTTAGGCCTCCAGAGTGAGGACTGTGGAAGTCTGATGAAGCAAACCAGCCTGCTACCCTGAAAACACCATGGGAGATGCAGTGCAATAACTCAGTCGTTTAACCTCTTTGAGTTCCACTTAGTTTAGTCAATGTTTATCAACTCTTTCATATGTACTGGGCTGAGTGCTGGAGACAAATGAGCCACTCACTGCCTCGCCTTCAGAGAACCTAAGGTTCACTGCAGGGGACAGCCAGGTACAGAAACCGTGGCAACCGCTGATGGCATTCTTCAACAGAAGGATGTGCGTGCATCAGGAAGTACTAGATGGAAGGATTAGTTCCATCCCAGATGAGTTTTAGCGAATGTTTCTCAAGGAAGGTGATACCTCAAGTGAGGAGCAAAGAGGCTGAAGGAAAAGATTTCCATGTCTCTCGAGCCTTCTTACAGCTCTGAAATCCAGTAACTTTATGGGCAAGTCCAAGAACTGTTGACAACCAGGAACATCCAGAGTCGGGTGGTCTCTGAGAGCACTGGGGTTTATGGGATGGGGAATCTACACACGCCAGTGTCTCCTGAGTCGGGCAGCTATCCCACCAGTCACCCTTGTGACAAGTGAACAAATCACCTCCCAGAGCCCTCGTTGCAGACTCTGTGCTAGGAGAACACTGGTTAAGATGCTGTCTGACCTGAGGAGCCCACGGCCTGACAAAGGGACAGGAAAGAACTCGGGGAATGACTGCACACCAGGCACCAGGTGGAAAGCAGAGAGTTCATTAAAGGGAGGAAAATCTTTGCTTCCGGAGGAATCGAAAGAATGCTCCATGGCACACAAGCTTCCAACTAAAAACATATCAAAGTGCACAGAGATAACAGGAAGAAAGGAAGAGCATTCTACACAAAACATTCCGTGAGCAAAGGTGGGAAAACAAAGGCGTTTGAGGAAATCGTAAGCAAAATTAGACCAGTGCTCCGGAATTTAATAATACTTAATATTATTGTAAGTATTAGTTACTGAGTGCCTACTCAGTGTGCCGAGAATTCAAATGTCCTGTTTCACCCTTCACTGCCAAGTGGGGTCTGGCTGTCATACCCATTTTCCAGACGAGAAAACTAAAGCTGAAGTGGCAAAGCTGGGATTTTAACATAGGTGTTTCTGATTCCAGAGTCTGCATTCTGAAGGGCCATGCTTCTTTAGGGTTTTTGATGCCCTGCTGGGAGATTGACGCTTACCCTGAGAAGCAATACAAATAGTGTCGCTTTTAAGGAGAGGACTAACACATTACCACAGATAAATCTGGCAGTAGTGTGGAAAATGGAGAGACTGGAGATAAGCAGTTCTTTAACCTGAATGCTGTTGGAATCACATACATTCAAGAGTCATAAAAGGTTCTGGACCGAAGCCATGGCAGTCAAAAAAGAAAGGGAAGAAAGATACGAGGTGTGACAATTAAGTTCGTGAACTTGTTGCAACGATGCTGCTAACCCTTTTTTGATATCAGAGGGATTATTCATTATGAATTTGTACCCACCGGACAAACAGTTAACCAAGTTTACTATTTGGAAGTGCTGAAAAGGCTGCGTGAAAAAGTTAGACGACCTGAAATTTTCACCAACATTTCAGGCTCTTGCATCAGGACAATGCACCAGCTCACACGGCACTGTCTGTGAGGGAGTTTTCAGCCAAGTCAACAAATAACTGTATTAGAACATCCTCCCTTTTCACCTGATCTGGCCCCCAATGACTTCTTTTTTTACCCAAAGATAAAGGAAATATTGAAAGGAAGACTTTTTGATGACATTCAGGACATCAAGAGTAATACAACAATAGCTCTGATGGCCATTCCAGGAAAAGAGTTCCAAAATTGCTTTGAAGGGTGGACTAGGTGCTGGTGTCAGTGCATAGCTTCCCAAGGGTAGTTCTTCAAAGGTGACTGTAGTGATATTCAGCAGTGAAGTATGTAGCACTTTTTTTAGTAGGAGTTCGCGAACTTAATTGTCAGACCTTGTACATGTGAAAAACATTATGGAGATAGAATCGCCAGGACCCGGCTAGTGAATGGATATGGTGGAAGAGGTGAGAATAAGGAGTTTGAAGAAAGTGTGTTTGGTCTCTGAAGACCACTCCTGAGACAGAGACAGCTGCCTCTGTCTAGCCGCCCAGACCCATAAGCAAGCGAGAGTGAGTTTTCTGAACTTTTTCTTTGCTCCAAAGTATGAATCTTACAAACTCATATTCTTTTTGGACCTTAGATTATGGACAGTGATAATTACTATTTCTGTAAAACCCAAAAATTTAGAGTAAGAAAGTTGATTATGTAGAACGTGGATAGGCAAAAATTTCCTTTATAGAAAGTCTGCCCCAATCACAAAGTTCTGGAGCCCATTGCATATGATAGGTACTTAATTCATATGTTTTAAACGATTAAGTAAATAAACCACAAGTACTTTCAGCATCTTTCTTCTTGTAAGGCATTAACCCATGCCTTCCTTTCAAATCAGAACTTCAGAGTCAGGAGTTAAGAAAAGAATAAAAGGACATAGAATTCAAACGTAGAAACAGGTGTGCTCAGAGACTTGGGAAGAGAGAGCTTGGTTAGGCCTGGCTTCTGATATTTGGTTGGCTCCTGACACACAGTAGGACCTCAGTAAGCATTTGCTGAATGAGTGGATGAATGACTGAGTCAGCTCATCTAAGATCTTCATCTTCATAGCACACGCTACAATGGGGGAGTTCGTGCAGCCACCAGCGAGCCTCACATGCCAGTGTGATTAATGTTGCTTTTTCCAGAAGTCTTGGCCTGAAAAACTCAACACTGAACACCTGAAGAAAAAAAAAAAAAAAGTCCCATTGGCAAAGCCTACTTTTCACAGTAGGAGACTCCCAGCGACGTTGCCAAAATCCCGGAGGCCCAATACCTTTCTGACTTTGCAATAACTCCCAAGTCAAACAAATTGCCAAAGAGTTATAAGCTGCTTATTAGTTGGATGGATTCCTCCTATTGCTCTCTTGGCTTCACTTTCCCTGCACACATGCTGGTGAGTTCCATCGATAATTCGTGTGCTTGCAAGTTCGCTCCACGACAGAGGAACGCGGGCATTTCTGGGTGAGCGTCTGCTCTGTGATCTGTGATGTACGATCTGCACTCCCTCCTCCCTTCACTTTGAACTGAGCTGCTGTGTTAAGCAACCCCACTACCCACCACGGGACAAGCCGAGACCTGAGTCTTCATTAGTGTTACAACACTTTATCCCAGGCTAACCAGTAACACCAGTATTCAAACTGCAGTGTGATGATAACCACAGTGACCCAGCCGAAAGCGCCTGGGCCATTTCCATGATGTCCAGGAGCAAGCATGGTCCTGGAAACAGCAAGACTCCAGGTCACCGCACGTTTAAACAGGAGAGGTGCTGGAGAAAAGCTCAAACAGCGCATTAGCATCAGACTGTAACCCTGAATTTACCCAGCAGGAACTGAAATGGAGAACTGGCAGAGAGAGAGTACATTTTACCCGCGTGAGAATCAATCTGATCCTTTGGGATAAAAATCGACTTTAGAAATTAAATTGTCCATTTCAGTTAACAGCTCTGATTCATAAATTAATGTCCAATGCTCTATTTCATTTCGAGTTGAGCAAAATTTAGCTACCATACCAACTTTTGTTTCTGCAGGGATTTCTATACAATGTAAGATCTGTGTGATGATTTCATTATACAACATGAAATGAAAATGTTCCATTCAAAATTCGTTGCTCAAGGAAAGCTCCTTGAAAGGAATTATAAGCTCAGTTTTCTGTTTTGTTTTCCTTCGAAAAGCACAAATGCCTACAGTACACTGGTTCCACTCTTCTCTTGTGGTTATAACAAGGGACACCTGGTTAGTTTCTGTACACTATTTCTATTGATTTAAGCCTCCTACCTGGGATTAACACAAACAATCATTTTATTAACTACAGTCAAAGAGTTATGGACAAAATGTGAGTCTACTGGATAGCCATAATTCCATCTCTCCTCCTTAGCGGTGTTATTGTACTTCATCTAGGGTTTTCCTAGGTACACAAACAAGATCTTTGAGATCTTGTTGAGAGTAGGCTAAAGAGTGGGAAGACAGAAAAGGAGGAGAGACGGGGAGGGGCAGTGCACCTGTACCAGGTGTGTACGAACAAGCAAATTCTACCCAAAGGTCTCTGATACGCGGGACCTCGGTCTGAAAGAGAATGGACTCAGAGTGACACTGAATGTGATCATGACCCGAGGCTTCCTGAGAACCTCTCTCCTTCTCCTAAAAAGCACTACAATTTGGTGAAAGAGGACAGTTCCTCAATAACTGCCATCTGTCACCTGCCTATGCTCCTACTTCTGCAACACCTAGAAGACAAAGAGAAAGGAACAAACTCCTCGGGGTCTATCCATCGCAGAGAGGCCTTTCCCACGTCAGTTTTCTAATTCTTTATAATCCCTATATTTTGTCAGTAAAACAATCTGCCACTCGGGGTTCTCTAGAGGCTTCATGATTTATACTTCCACACCCAAAAACAGATCCTGATAAAGCAATCTTATTTATAACTACTGTGTAACAGACATTAGCCCAAGGGTTACTAGTCTTAACGATGTACATTTGATATAAAGATGGCAACCTGAAATCAACTGGTTGGGATCACACTGAAGAAAATTGCTAAGATTTTTGGATTATAGAGCTGGCCTAATCCATAAATATTTCCCCAGATCTAAAGCAGGAGAAGGGAGTAAGGCATAATCTCACCCTTGCCTACACTTCATGAAGAAAGGCTTCTGACTCTTGGACATCTCACGTTGTCCGCCTGAAAATAAGTTTGAATACAAAGCTTTACTTCTTAAAATGACAAAAAGAATACACTCCAGTTAGAGAATGTTAAACAACTGGCAACATGCTAAGCATCTTATTTATCCTAAGCATTACTGGTTTCAGTGGACAATTCTGTAGTTTCCCTCAGAGTGAAAGAGAAGTGAGCTCTTAAAATGGGGTGGGAGTTCCCAAGTAATGTAAGGATGTTACCATTAGTGGCACCTGGGGGAAGGGTATACCAGAACCCTGCATTAGGGGTTTGACTTCTATCTAAAATCTCTTCACAATAAGAATTATTTAAAAGAGATGGGGTGGGGCTGGGAGCTGGGAAGAACGAACTCAGAGCTGCAGGAGTGTCGAAGAGCTGGTTCAAAACTGGGCTCTTCAGTGGCGAAGATAACGGGAGGAAGCCCCACCTGAGATGTGCAGAGCACCCATCCTTTGGTGACATAGACAAAC
Source organism: Rhinolophus ferrumequinum (assembly GCF_004115265.2). Classification (NCBI taxonomy): domain Eukaryota; kingdom Metazoa; phylum Chordata; class Mammalia; order Chiroptera; family Rhinolophidae; genus Rhinolophus; species Rhinolophus ferrumequinum. The sequence continues at coordinate 13,879,880 of NW_022680355.1, read as the reverse complement.
AATCTCTAGAGTCGTCTTACCTCGAGAACAAGGTCCCCAACACCTCTGCTGGTCAAGGGAGACTTCAATCGTTTTGCACAGAGCAGCACACCTGTCCAGCCCCTGCAGTGTCCTCTCTGAGGGTCGTTTCTTTCAAGCATCCGGGACTTTCCTGAGCTCTTTCTCTCCATATATACCTGCTGCTTTCATAAGTCATTCTCTCCCTTCAACAAACCCAGCTTGGGTGTGGAATCAAATCCCAGAAGTTCCAGGGAGCACAGATACATGGTATCTGTGAATCTCTTCTCTGTGCGCGTGTATTTTAATCTGTTATTTAAATTGTAAGGCTTTACTTGGGAGATGAAAAAGACACCAGAAGAGCTGAAGGCAGTTCTATCAGCCTTGTTTAAACAAAGTTAATGTGGCTTGGTGCAAGCCAAGATTAAATGTGACTGAGTGCTTCTGTCTGAGGAAAAAACCCAGATCGAAAAATAGAAAGCTCTGGCAGTCCTTTGCCAACCTTCTTAAAATAACTACCATTGTGTTGGATTAAAAGGCATTTGCTGAAGATTTTGTGAAGAATTAAGCTTATTCGTTATTCTTTTAAAACAGAAAGGAGAATAAAAGAAAAGCCGTTAGTCAACACTGTCTTAGGAGATGAACCTTCAAGATAACAGAGGATCTGGGTCAGTGAGGACCTTCAGCGAATCCGCTCTTGACTGGCAGCTCTTCAGAATTTCAGCGGCAAACTTAAGGCTTCCACCCCCCATGTCCAAGGGACTCAACAGACGTGGCCACTGAGAAGTGGTCTGTTCCCGTGTCCTGTGGATGAGTGGGGTCATCCTCCCACAAATTAAACTGTGACCTCACCAGGATAGAAATCGGGGACCAGAAGGAGAAAAGTCGAATTTGGCAGACAGGGACTCCAGAGTGTCGCCACGTGCTCTTGGCTTTGAGGCTGTATGTGTTGGTCCTTCTTCATACCATCATAACAAAACAAAACAAGATGACTCCGGGATGCTTCCCCATAGAAGAGCGTCCAGACCCAAAACCCAGTGTCAGCAGTGGAGAAAGCAGCCTGCTCAGGCACCAGCCAGAGCTCCTGCATGCGGGAAGCCCTGGGGACGCAGCTTTGACAATGAGCGAGTCGCCTAGGCCCTGGACAGCGACTCCTTGAGAGGAAGAGGGAAGGTAGGTACAACTACACGTCTAGCAGTTAATTCTGCCCCTCACGTATGCTGGGAGCATTTTCCTCAAATACCAGGAAGGTTTCATTCAAACAGCATGAATCTCTGTGCTTTCCATCTGCTCTTTATATCAAGATGATGGCAGTATAGACATCACTCTGAAACACTGGTTCCCAAACAGGGCGAGTTTGTCCCCCCGGAGACATTTGGCAATGTCTGGAGACATTTCAGGTTGTCACAACTGCTGCTGGCCTCTAGTGGATGGCGCCCAGAGGTCAAGTCCTACAATGCTGTAAATTCCTAACCCCTGCAATGCAGACAGCCGTCCTCCACCAGGAAGTATCTGGGCCCAAGGGGCAGTTTTACCAAGGTTGGGAAACTCTGCCCGGGAGGATGGAATGAAAATTCAAGTTTCTCCTTTTTCCCGTAAAAGATTTTTGGTATGTTTCTAAAAATCCATAAGAGAATGTATGCCCCAGTGTTAATAAACACCTCAGTTTCTGTCATCCTACCATGGGTACCAGGACCTTCACAAGCTGCTCAAACAAAATGACTAGCAAATAATTGCTGAGGGCGGAAAACAGACATTCTGGATATACCATCACTTGTTGCTCTAGGAACTTTCATCCATGAATCTATCGACAAACCTGGTAGACCCACCACGTGGGCAGCCCAGTGCTTGATGAGGTAGGGAACACAAAGAGGTATGGGAAGCCATTAGAGTCAAAACAGAAAGAGGAACACATGAATGGAAAATTAAAATGCAATATAGAAAAATTAGTAAGAAAATCTAATAAAGCATACATTTAGCCAACGATTAAAGTTGGCAAGTTAATATTTATGTGTTGTGTAACCATTTTAAGAAAATTTAAAAATGTAATGACAAGTAATAGGTTTGACAACTGCTGATTAATTTGCTTGGGGAGGGGGGCAGGTATTAAACCAGTAAATGCTTGTCAGCATTATTTTTAATTTTCAAATTCAATAAATGGGATTTTTTTTTCTTCAAAGCCACTAGAAGGCCACTGAGAGATTGGGTTGGCCTCATATTACCTAAATACAAAGTGATAGTTCCAGAACAATACTCCAAAAAGGATGTATCAAACTTAGTTAAATCGACATAAGTCATTCTTCACAAAACCAAAAATTTGTAATTATACTAGAGAGTAGTATCGAAGTAGGTGACGAAAGGAAAATCTTTTTAAAGTAGACACACAAATCCTCTTTGGGGCTTCATGTTGCTCAAACAATGGAAAAATAACATTGAATCATCTGAATTTAAAATAGTGAACGAAATCAAAAATAAAAAAGAAGATAAAGGAGAAAAATCCATCTGAGTGAAAAAGGATTTCCATGGCCTAACAAACCTACTAAACACTAGCTAGAGCAGCACTTACAAATTTACTTCTCACTCCTTTCTTCCTTGAAGTACTAAATCTAGACCCTGTAATTGCTCTGCACAAGCAGAGGTGAGAATTTGATGGCAGGTAGAGGTTTCAGTCAGGGAAACTGGAGTTACTCACTTCCTTGGAAAAGCCTCCAACCAGCAAAGCCAGGCCAGGCTACCCAAGAGAAGCCCTGGATCCTCAGATGTCACATAGTAGGACTGCAGGAGAGAGTAGTTTGTGGCTCCTCCTTTGTGCTGACAGTTAAGTGAAAGATTATAAACCCAATCAAAGAAGCTCTAGAAGCCATGAACGGTGTTGGACTAATGAAAGGGTTTTCTTCAGTCTGCCATCATGTGTCCCCATCTATCAGGCAGGAAAGGAATCAAAACTTGCGATTGCAGATCTGGGGGAGGAAGCTCTTTGCCTGATGTTGGCACCCACCCCTTTGCCTCTTTAATTGTCTGCAGCTGGTTCAAGCTGGGAGGGTCAGCTCTTCCTAGTGCATCCCTGCCAAAGTGGCATCTCACTGCTGTCTGGCAGAGTTACTTCTTGTTTGCATACTTTTAGTCTACTTGAAAACAGGAACGATACCTGGCGTGACACCAAACACTTTCAGTAGCAGCACTCAGCAGTTGCCATCTCTGTGCTACATTTGAAAAAGGAAGAGCCACAAAAGAAGATGGACATCTGGTATACCATGGATCTGTCTAAGAGTTCCCCAGACAACACCAGCCTTGCAAGGAAGACTGCTGTCACAAGAGATTAGGATGTCAGGAACTTGTCAGCTTTATCAAACCATATCTCATAGGAGTGAGCAAACTCAAATACAAAGAGAGAACTAAAAAGCATTTACTGTGACTTTAAAACAAAACGAAACAATACACACATTTCTGTGTGTAGGTATTTGTATATATAATCCTTTTTACAATTTGACAATTGCCAAAATAATGGCAAAAATTACAGGTTTCGATATTTTTAAGGTAATTGCAGCCAGCTGATTTCTAAGACTACAAGACTTTTATAGCAATAAAATAAATACTTCAGGACCAAAGGGGTATCCTAGACTATATGGAACTCCGAGAAGATTCCAGCTTTGTGAAGGCATGGTCTAGGAACAGTTCATGGAAAAAACTGCAGTTGAGCTGAGTTTTAAACATTGACAGCAAAATGATGCTTTGCGTTGTTTTTTATTGTCTGTGGTGATCTGCAAAGCCACCAACATTTCTGTCCTTCAACAGAGCGTTTGACAAAGTGTTTGCTCGCAGATTTCCCGTATATTGCATCTCTATATAGCACCTCCTACCACTGTACCACTCTCAGTGGTATATTTGCCTGGATTTGGTGTGTTTTTGTTTTTTAGGTGTTTGTTTGTTTGTTTGTTTGGCTGTGGGAATGCATTTGCACTGTTGGTGCTCCTGGTCAATTTTGGTAGCATTTCTGCAAAATCACCCATTACGTGGCAGGAGCACAGGCCACGCCTTAATAATAATATCTTTACCTTTTCTAACTTTTCACTTACCAAAATTTTATATCATCTACATCAGTTAATATGCACAGAGAAGAGGGAACTGCTTTGACCCACATAGAGAATCAGATATATAAACTTTGATCTCCTGAAGTTGAACCTCTAACCCCCAAAGCCAACCAGCTACAACCCCAGGCAACTGTTACCCCTTGTGTAAGACTGATAAATATCATAACATTCCTCGTGACGTACCAAAATGTGCTGACTAGGAAGTACACTTCATGTTGCCCTTGACGGACACTAGATGAGTGGTCCTACAGACCCTATTGTTACACAACCGGAGAGAAAAGCTAAGGCACCACAAACTACATAGAAACACAGCCTTAGAAAGGAAAGCCACTTGTGAGGCTGTTGAATGCTACCCTCTATGGAATATAGGAATTCTTTTCCCTTTCAAATAAGTGGCCTGACTATGTGCTAGAACACCTGCAATGATAGGGAGCTCACAGTCTCACAGTGTAGGCTAGGGTATACGTAAACAATGCTAATATTTATAAAGTGATTTCTCTAATCAAGCTAAAATAGGCCTCCCTAATAGTTCTTCCTATTAGTCATAGTTTTAGCCTCTGGATACACTCAAGGTTCTGGGCTTTCGCTGGAAGTTGTGACCAGTCAGTTTCCACATGTTGCTACGCCTGCCATCAATGCAAGTCCACTGGGAACAAGGAGTTTCTTTGGATCCCAGTCCTACCGGGAACAAACTCGTGTTGAAACCTGTAAAGAATTACTCTTCAAAGCAAATCAGAGTCACTTACAACTTATAAGCAACAGTTTGTTTAGCGATAAGAACAAAGTTGAGTGAGAGCAACAGCATCAAAAAAAAAAGGCAGAAAAAAATAGACTGATTACATATAATCACATATGTTGAACTATTTCTAGCCTAGATATAATCTTAATATAATGTGTATTGTTACAAGACATAAAGATAACAATAATTTTATTTATAAATCATTTTTCAGCCAATGTGCTTGGGGCATTGCCTGATCATATACAATGATTAAAACACTATTGAAAACATCAAACAAATAAAATACAAGCTATCCTTCAGATATGAGATTAGTCCCTAAAAGAATAAGGGACTGATATTAGAAGTACAGAGAAATGACACCAGGTATTAGGAAACATCAGAGAATGATCTTTTCTTTGTGATTTTTCCACTCTAGTTGCTCTGAAAAAAAATCTTTTAAATCCTCTTTACACATCTTCTAATGTATGTGTTTCCTAAGTACTAATTTCCTCTTTAGTTCCTGTTCTACAATTAAATTTTCTCTCCTTCCTAGATGAAGATCTAAATTTTAGGTCCATTCAATCAAATTCCTATGACAAGTGGGTTTGTCTAAAAAATCAGCCAAACAACAACAGCAAAAGAAACAAGAGTCATTAAGCCACTTCTCTAATATTGGAGTGTTCCTGTGCTTATTATGTATTTTGGCTAGATAATCAACGACATTGAAAACAGAAAACATGGTCAATGCCTGAGCTCAAAGACTATACAACTGTAATTTCCAACCTTTTGGCCATCATGACATCCTCTCATTCTGAGTTTTGCAATAACCACTAACTCCCTCCTCCCTTCAAAAAAGATGGGGACGGTGTGAAGAACACTGTTGGTTGCCTATACCACAACCATTTCCTCCCTCACCCCCTACTTTCTTCCTTGCTAACAGAACACTTTTTTGTTCAAGTATCAAGGGGTTATATGCTCGTGGAAAGGGCACCACTCCCCAACCCCAGGGAGAAAATGTTGAATTTAAGCCATCAGTGTCAATTCCAATTCCCTTTGCTGGCAGCATGCTTGATCCCAGTTTGTAATGCAGCTCTGGCCAAGAAACATAACAGAATGCCTGATGGGAACTTTTCAGGAGAGGTCTTCCTGCCTGCCATGCCTCAGGCTAGGTGTACACAGTGATCTTTAGAACCAGAGCAGCTCCCTAGGGACTGTGACCTGGAAAACCAAAGGGCCAAGCTAACACACTGGGCTCAGTGGAGTGAAAAGATAGAAAGTCACTGGGTCCCTGAGGAATGTATCCAGCCAAACCTGCAACCACCCTACATTGCATTTCTTGTTCTAGAAATAATTTTTCCTTTGTGTTTAAATCAATTTAATTGAGCATTCTCGCATTGGCAGCTAAAAGCAATCTACCCAACTCAGAAGGCATCTCTTTTTATATAAGCAAACTTCATTGTATACCTTTGGCATTTGTATTTTTAGGAAACACTTTCATACCACTGAAAACACTTGGAATCTCTTAAACCAATTTGAATGTCACTCGGGTAACATTGGAGGGCCTAATGTCTACCACGCATATTAACATATATCATATTTTTTTAATTTCTGTAATTCCCTGTAAGATGGCCATCTTTCCTTTTTATAGATAAGAAGAACCAGAGAGATCAAGTAATTTGATTAAGATCACACAGTTTGGAAGTGTTAGAGCCAGAATTTGTAGTCAGATTTTCTGAATCAAAGTCCAGATCACTTTCTACTCCACTAGATCCCATCTACTGCTAGATTGACTATTGACAATGCTTTTAACCTACTTTAGATTACTGTTGACTGTGGAGTCATATTGGAACCTTGACTGAAATACTAATGTGAAGTTTTTTACCTAGTAGGCTCCTCCCATCCGCCACAAAAAAAAATATGTATATATAGTTCAACATCATATTTGATGAACTGCATGCTCCTACAAGAATTTTGGCTCAGTTATTAATGACAAAAGCTGAAAATATGCTTCCCACCATTGACATGTTTTTCATTAACCAATATTATTTAAAAGATAACTAAAGAACGTGGTAGTTGCTCAATCAGACTTTTCCCTTCTTGACTAAAGATTTTTAGGCAACTTGGTCTTTATCCCATGACATAACTCTAGTGAAAAGGAATCACTGGATCCTTTGATAAACTAATAGTCTGTGCTGCTCGATAAATAAACATTTTCACTTTAAAAATTTATTTTTAAAAATGAACATTTCGTACTTGTTGAGCTTAAGTACTTCTTGGTCTGTTGCCTTTGGGATGGCACAAGATTGATTTAAATTCATTTATTCATTCAACAATGAAGAGTGATGTAATCTGGTTTATATTTTAAAGTCTTTGCCTGGTATGTGGGAATGAATGAGAGAAAAAGGAGTGTTGGGGAGGTTACCACCTTAGTTCAGGCAATATATGGAATACTTTGATTGGGATGATAGTAGGAAAAATGGGGAGAAATGGATGGATATTTTAAAAGTTTGGCTAACACAATTGCTGATGAATTTAAGGCAATTAGGAATTGCCTTAAAGAGAAAAAAGCTGAAATGGTTAAAAAAAAAAAAAAGGTAGAAAGTTTGTGAGGAGCAGGGTTAGACGAGTTTTCAAGGAAGGTGGAATTAAAAGATCCGCTTTAAAACAGTAATCCGGAGATGCCTATTAGACATACAAGAAGAAATATAGGATGGTGGCCGAAGAAGTCTGGTATACAGGAGAGAGGCCAAAGTTGGGGATAAAAAGTGATGAGTCATCAGCATGTGAAAGGCCTACATGAGATCACCTAAGAAAAGATACACAAGGAGAAAGAAAACAAAGAGAGCACAGGACTGGAGGTCTGAAACAGAAATGACAGCATCTGGGAGACTTCCCTCATGGAGGTTTTCCATTCCTTGAAATCTTTGGATTTTACCTACTTTCAGAAACATGTATTTCTCTAGCCTTCTTCTGTATATTTGCAGTCATTTTTAATTTCCTCTCTTGACCATTATTTCCTCCAAAGTACTCGATGAGCCTCAGCCTTGGCTCTCCATACCGAAAACCATTTTCAAAAGTCTTTAAACTCAGTTAACTTGTCGGTTAATTCATTGCTATGACATATACATTAACACAATTACATAAGTTAACATAGGTATTATTTCCTAAACTGAAACTTTCTTTTTTTTTTTTTAGTTTCAGGTGTACAAAACAATGTAAGAGTTAGACATTTCACCCCTCACAAAGTGATAACTCCCCTCCCCTAATCTATTGCCCCTCTGACATTGTATATATCAATTACCATTCCATTGACTCCTTATCCTGTGACAATATATATATTAAATTAGAGTCGACATACAATATTACTCAGCTTCATCAAACTTATTTTTTTTAATCTCCTTTTCTTTGTGACTAAAGATAGTGGTACTTGTGCAGGCAAGAGACAAGGAAAGTCATCACCACTTAACACCTCCCAAAAATATACGGGGTGCCTGATATTTCACTGGCACACGATTTCTATTGTAACCTCATATCATGAAAGTGGTCCCAAATCCTATTCCTAGAACAACCAAGCAAGCAGTGTTTTGGCGACCTTCAAGTAGTTTGGTTTAATGCAAGGGAAGGAAGATGGAGGTGGAGATGAAGGGGAGTGACTCCTAGGGGAAGATGGAATTGTGAACTGAGGATACCCTGAAGCCTCTTTCTAGTGACTTGACCTATCTAGTTGAGGTCATTGATCCTAGAGAGACAAGGAAATTATCGTTTGATACTAAATAACACGCTAAGAAATTACGTTTCCCTTTATTTATCCATGAAACATACCACATAGCAAACTAGTGTCAGTCAAGCCTAGAACTCTTCCCCAAACAAAGTTCTGAAGCTGGAAGGCCAAACACTGTATCCTCCCTCCTTCCTCCATGCCCACAGTAGACAGCCTCCTCTCTAGCTGTGTGGCTCCCACAGCTAATAGTAGGTCATCTGCTTCTAAAGGGTCTTTCCACTGTTTGTTTTCTCTTGCCCTTATCACAGAGGTGGATGGTACTAGATGTGTTTCTTTTTAGCAAGTATGAGGTAAGCAGAGGTCAACCCAGTGTCAAACAGAGATGTAGAAAAGCAGATATAGTTACAGTGCAAACCCGCAAGCCTAAAGCAAAAACAAAAGAATTCTTTCAGCGACACTTCAAAACCAATTAAAACCGTAGTGATGATCTGGGGGCCACTTTCTAGATAGAAGGCAAGCCAAAACCTTATGCTAAAGAGCTCTTCTATACTGAGAGGCCGGAGGTAAACAGATGACCACGTCATGTCCCCTATCTCAAACCCAGTTTTGGGTGCCACTCTAGGACCTCCTTCAGCAGGCAATTAAATTGGAGAGGGATTGGAAACAAAATCTAGAAAACCCTATGGTGTCTAGCCTTTCATCCTTTAATGATGAATCTATTCCAATCCTCAAAGTGGGAGGAAGGCATTATACTTCTTCAGATGTACTATTGACTCAAGGCCGGAGAGCAAAGGAAGATCATAAGTACCTTACCATACATTTATCTCCTCAACTGTGAGCCATAAGGTGGAGATTACCTTACCTTGCTTTTCATCATCATTCAGTTTCCAGGGTTTTGCACATAGTCTCAACTCAATCAAAATTTCTGGAAAAAATTCCCTGTCTTTTAAGTCTCGGTATCTCATTTATCCTTGTACTTTAAAATTACAGTTAGCAAGATGCCTAGACTCAAAAGTATCTCTCATTTTATTCTCATTCTACTTTCCATGTCATTTTATTGTGCTTAAATCTGGTCTCACTAGTTCTTCTCTCTCTCTCTCTCTCTCTCTCTCTCTCTCTCTCTCTCTCTGTCTTTCTCTCCCCCCCCCCTTTTTTCACAAGTTGTGCGTCCATTTAATCATCCTTTCCACCCCCTCAGGCTCCTAACATGCTCTTCGTTTCCTCCTGCCCACCCTCCATCTTTTTTTCTGATGATCCTTCCTCCTCTGTCATATATTTCATTTTGTTATCACTCTCACCGCCTGTTATCATGGTCCTGCTTCTTTGTCTTAGCAAGGTGACCTGGGAAGAAATCAAATTATCCATCAGCCATAAAAAGTGTTTTATTAAGTACTCTAAGAAACAATGTAATCCAACTATTGCTCCGGGGATGTTTCCAGACTGTCTCAAGTTTTTACTGGTCTACCACCCTTTACTACCCAAACCACTTACTTCCCATGCTCTAAGAATTTAATAAACTCAATGTTGACAGATTGAATTACAGCCTCACTTGATATGATCAATATGATTTGTGCTTTAGTCCACTGTTACAAGAAATGGATGAAAATATGTAAGCAAAAGTTATTATTAACTGAACTATTGTATAAATACATTTTATAAACCTTTAGAAATTTTAGATTTGAGTTGAGTAGTATTGGTCCAATACATAGACCATTAACGAGCTGTGCAAATTTGGGTACATCACTTGATTTCCTGGATCGTAGGTGGTGGATGCAAAAAAGGTCATGAAAACAATATTTTCATCTGAGACTCCTATTTCTCTTCCTAATGTTTCCTTAGGTGAAATCTCTTCCAAGATAAAAAGCCTTAGTCTAAAGAGTTGCCTACAGACCCTCTCCACTGCATGGTATATAAAAGATATCCAATAAATGTTGACAAGATAAATGAATCTCAACATCTCATGATTTTTGTGAAGAGTACATGCACTAAGAAATGCAAAACTAAAACCTTGTAGACTATAAAACAATATGCAAATGTAATGAATTATTATTAGAATTGTTATTACTAAGTGCTCCTTCAACATGCTGACTAATCACATAAAGAACTACGTAGAATTCAAACAGAAAGTACTATGGAAGTTCAGTGGAGACAAACCTTGGTTGAAATTGAGACTAGAAGGGGGTTCATTTCTGTAAAAGGCTAACCTGTCATAACAAAGTATGCCAGAATACAATATCTGTTATACCACCTCCAGAGTTAATGACATACATTTTAGAATTTTATTACAATACCATTCCACTTCAAGTACCACTTTTTGATAGAGATAGAATAAAAGGCTCAACTACTCTGCGGAAAAAATAATGCAGTGGTTTAAATAACAAAGAGAGTTATGTCTCCCTTGTGTCATAGCCCAGAGGAGGAAGGCAAACTGTCCTACTGTACATGGTCATTCAAGTTCCCAAGTTCCTTCCATATTGTTTCTCAGCAATCCTGGAGGGGATTGTCTTCATCTGTATGTCAAAGCTGGTTATCAGCTTATCAATGCTCCTGTTCAAAGGAGGAGGATGAAGGGATGAAGAGCGCATGTGCAGTCTGGTAAGGCATAAGACTAAGTGGTACACATCACTTGCAGTTCTAGTCCACTGGCCAGAACTTAGTCACATGATCCTTCAATGGCACCTTGGAAATACAGTTCCTTACTAGACAGCCACATTCCCATACACAACTCTATGGCACAACAAATTTGGGTGGAAGATTAGCCACCAAACTAGAAGGCTTTGTGAAGAACACAGGACGTGAGGTAGGCATTGAGGAATAGCTAAGATAACAGTAGAAAGTCTAGAAAGAGCCATAATTATAAACTGAAAACTCCTAGATCCCTTCCTGGCTGCTACCAAGGATCTTATTTCGTACCTTAATCCATGCAATCTTTTTAAGCAAATTCTAAAGAAAGAATAATAAAGCATTTTTCCTTAAAAAAAAATCATATTATGGACCTTTAAAAAATGTTGAGAACCTTTATAATAATGTATAAAATAATAATGTGCATAGCACAACAATTTCCTCTCAGAGTAATCAGAGATATAAGAACATGTATATGAAGAAACTTTACGAATATATAAAGTGTTTATTTCTATAAATTGAAATAAATTCCCAATAGTTTTTCATTGTGACAATTTCAAAACAATGCTCTCTAAATAGTAAATACAATTTATGTTACAAAATTAACACACACAGAAAATCAACAATTTTTTAAATTCTTTAATTACACCTAGTGCTGGGAGCGATTCAGTGACATCTGTAAATATTCAGTGATTAGAGAAGGTATCACAGGGAATGGGATGGAATAACTACGAAGGATAATTAGGAGTTTGCCAGATGGATGAAAAGAGAAAAGCCTTTTAAACAAGAAGAAAAGAAGTATGTGCTGTGCCAGGCAGTATATGAATCTCTCTATATATATATCTATGCAATTTAATCTCCACACGACCCATGATTGTTTTTATGATTCTAAAACTGAGTTCCAGTCAAGTTATTCATGCAGGTAATTTGTCTGAGAATCTCCAAAGATCAGTCACAGAGCCTGCACCCCAATTCAGTTCTTCAGACCTTACCTCTGATGCCCTGTCACTCTGTTTCACTGCCACTCAGTCATGGCGCCAGGCTCATTCATTTCTCCCACAAGTGACCTGGGAGGAGATAGTCTGCCAGTCTCCTGTGTGGTCTTCCTTCTCCTATTCTTGCTCATCTCCAGGTCATTCTCCACATAGCGGCCAAGGAGGCCCCTCCTGGTTGCCTTGCTTTGCTTTCCTGGCCTCGGTTTGCACTCTCTCCCCTCTCCGTCCCTGGTATTCTACCATCCCGCCACACTGGCCCTCTTTCACCTCTCCAGATGCCCCAAACTCTTTCCTATCGCCATCCTTCCTACACTCTGATGGCCGAAACACCCTTTCTCCTCTATTTGCTTTGCACTCCCTTGTTACTGATACTTCAGCTAAAATGTGACTTCCTCCAGGACTTCTCCTAAATATGTAAATCCAAAGTATATCCCTGCCCCCTCCACCCCCTATTATTATCTCTCACAGCACCCTATGTTCTTTTCCTTCATAGGACTTTTCACAATTTTTAATTATATATTCAGATAATGCAATGCCGACTTCTGCTACACGGTAGCCCTGTGAAGGGTGGGGACTCATCTTTTCTGTTCATCACTGTACATCCATCCATTGCATACCATAAAATGCAGCACATAGTATGTGCTCAAAAAATGTTTGAGCTTTAAATGAGTGAGATCTGAAATAATTTAAATGTAAATGTTAAGTAAAAATATTTAAATGTTTAAATATGAAAGGGTCTAGATGAGCTGTTATAAACCCAAAGAAAGGAGTTATGCAAAATTTTATCATTCATTCATTTATACAAAAAGTGTTAACTCAGCACCCATTATGGGGGTCTAATTCCTGCCCTCCAAAAGCTTTAGTCTATCATTTGGGTCAGATCTTCTTTCAAAACATGTATGTGTCTTGAGCAGACAATCCCATTTAGGAGATTTTTATTTTCTTTCTCGATGCCTTTCATATGGTAAAAGTCACATGAGTCATTTCCTAAATCAAATGAGAATTTCAAGACAGCAATGGAATTAAATTCTCCCCTCCACTGAAATTCGAGAAGAATTGGAATCATAGTATAGAATCTTGGCATACAGAAGAAACCTTCAGAGTACCATCATGATAAGACTTACCGGACTTCTTGACCAGGGATCAAAGGAAGTCAGGCCAGGACCTAGGGAAAGTCATGACAGAAAGCATGAAAGAAATAAAATACGCCCCACTTGTCTCTCTTCTGTTCCATGCTGGTCTGTGTTTCACAAACATTATTTTGAAGATGGGGGAAGTCAAGCAGGAAATCCTTGATAGTCCTGAGTTGGTCAAAAGTTAAAGTACCAAAGTCAATGGTGTGAATATAAGATATGGGTCAAATGCTGCAATAAAAAGATTCAGCATAAAATCAAAACTTCATGATTTGTGGTTGTGGCCCACCATTTGCAAGACTGAGCTCATTCCATAGATATTCCTCCATCCGTTCCTTTATTCTTTAACTCCTTTATTCATGTATTCATTCAACCGTTATTTTATTCTACACTCAAACTTTTCTGAGGGATATGACAAATTTTAATGTATTGGGCATTTCTAATGGGAATAACTTTCTGAAAATCTTGGACGCATGACTTAAAAAAAAACTGGTCAGCGATGGATGTTAACTAGGCTTGTTGTGATGTTCATTTCACAATATATACAAATATCAAGTCGTTATGTTGTACACCTGAAACTAAAAAATTGAAGCAGCATTGACATATAAATCTCTATTTTTTAAAAAAGTTGGGTAAGTACTCCACAAGTAGATGTCTATTTACCTCTGACTCAGCTCTGAGTCTCATCTCTCATAGGAAACCCAGGTTTTTTTAGGCCCTGGAAGGTGGAATATTTAACTCAATTATTACTGGTAGAGCAGAGGTAAGTAATCCCCCTGCTTGCATTAGAAGACAAACACCTGTAGGCAAACACCTCTTAGGGCCAAGGTGCTCTTCAAATGGAATTCACGGGCGCCCCCACCCCAATGGCTCCAGAATGCCTGTTTTGTCCTAAGATTGTTTGTAAACTCGGCCTCCCTTGGAGGAACACAAAGTCTTCATTTACAGGAGCCTTTGTTGGCATTTATTTGCAGAACAAACAAAACATCACACACAGAAAGAAGGAAAAAGAAACAAAGCTCCTATATTATCTCCCAAAACTTGGCCCCATTTTGACAAAAGATTGCATCCTCCCACCTTGTCTCCTCCAGCCAGAAGCAAGCACATGCCCTGTTTTAACACCGGGATTGGGGTCAGATCTCGGATTTAGATGGAAGATCTAAATTGCCAGCGTTTGGCTGTGTCTGCCTTTAAGGCAGCTTAGAAAAGTACCTGGTGGGCTGTTAAATTGTTGACATACTACTAACTGTGCTATTGATTAAACAAGGAGTATTTATTGACTATAGCTGCTTCTGGCATAAAGAGTTAAAAATCACCCAGTGGGTTAGTTGCAACTCTCACGGTGAGGGGTGAGCTCTGAGCTCCAAATCAACGTGTGCCATACTGGAAATTAAAAATCACATCAGAAAAACAGTGAGCATTTAACACATAGCAACGATTTCAAAAGGTGGAGTGATAATCTAATGCCTCCTCAAGTCATACAGCGCCAAATTCTTCTTGTTCTAGAAGAAAACAGAAACGATGTCTTCCAAACTCTCGTGTTACCAAAAAGCAAAATGAAGCCCAGAGAAGAACACCCGAGGCCACATTGTGAGTGCTCACATCGCTTGTGAGTGGCCACGGCCTTCCTTTTCGATCAGGATGTGATTCTAATACATATATTCAAGAGTAAGTATAGAGATGACGCAACACAGCGTTTGCAACCAGGAGCAGAAATCCTAAGTCACAAGACCAGAGCGTGTGTTTGGCTCCTCGGTGATGCAGAGCCAAGCCTGGAATCCAAATCCCCTTGGGGAAGCTCCTCTCCCGGGACACACACAGTCTTGGTCCATGCCCTGTCCTCCTTTCTGAAGCACACCTTGATCCTGTTCTAATTCCTCAGCCACACGCTCATCCCAAATCTAATCTTGGTGCAGAGCTCACTTCACAACCTTCATCCTACACCTTTCCAGAGGAGGGAGATGCACTGCTGTTGCTTCTGTGATTCTTATTCTTGAGTCCATTGGCCCTAAACACTGGATTTGAAAAGCTAGTAACAGCAGGAAGGCACCACGGTTGTTTCCGCACCTGTACATGGCACTCGTCACATCGGATGTTTGGCCCATAGGGAACAGTGATTCATTGTCACGATGCTGAGAACGCTGTGCCATTTTCACATTTTCACCTGGTCAGTGCACAGGGTGAATGAAGAGGTCCACATATTTTATTGGCTTCCTCAGCTATCTAAACATCTCTGTATCTTCCATGAAGGGCACTTCGTTTCTAGAGTTTACATTTTTATTTCCAGAGGATGAGAGTTGGTAACAGATCATATCCATGTGCAAAATTTGGGTAAAAATTGGATATTCGCTTTAGGGGTACTAGTTTAAAATAAACTGATTAATTTTACAAAGAAGAGGGGTAAAAAAAAGGAGTTAAAGCATGTTGGATCAATTAGCGTACCATATTACCAGGTGGTCTTCAATGCATGTTCCCTTGTGTGTCTCAGGTTGACAAATGTTTTTGTATAAATTGTGGGATTTATCTATGACTCACCTGTGTAATCAATTCCACAGAGGATTAGGACAAACTGTAATTACTGGTGGTGGAGGAGGGAAAAATCACACTGGTTCAGGAATTCTCCAAGTATGTTCCAAGCAATATTATGAAGAGAAAAAAGGGTTTCCATAGACCAATAATTTGGGTAAATACTGGATTAAATAACATTGTCAGGTTTCTTAACTCTTCTCAGAGCCTTTATTATGTTAATATAATTATGAGTCACCAACAGATGGATCACTATACACTATTTCTCCCCTGTAGTCGGTCATGGCTTTCTTTTTCAGGGAGTATCTCATGGGATTAATACTTTTCAGATTAATATTAATAATAACGATGATGGCTGTGTTTGGGATCTTACTGTGTACCAGGCATTGTACTAAGCCTTCAGGTTATACCTCATTCAACCTATCCAATGACCCAAGGTCATAGGTCCTATTATAGCCCCATTTTATAGAACAGTTAAGTAGCAAGGCTCAAGTCACACAGCTGATAAATTACAGAACCAGAATTCAAGTCATTCTGATCCCAGACTTGCTGCTCTTGATCATTCTGTTATATGAGGAAGGTAACCTCTGTCCTTGCCAATTCTTGCTGAGCTTGGATGAGCACTGCTGAGAAAAAGAGAGAGAGAGGAGGGAAAAAGAGAGAGGAAGGTAAGGGAGGGGAAGGCACCATTTGATTAGATTAGAACAGAGTGATTAGATAAGTCATTGCTGTTATTTTGAGGGAGTGAAAACCCAGACAGAACAATTCATTCCCTATTGGCAGATGGAAAAAAGAATGGGTCTCCGGTTTTGACAGGTGTATACTAAGTTAATTTTTTTCCAACAAGGTGCAAAGGAAAGTCAGAGGGTTGTTTTATTTTGTGCAAATATTTCACATTGCCAAGGTGACCAGGGTGACATCCCAGCCACAAAACTAGTACAAACCACAGGTAGCCAAGGGAAACAAATACAGTTTAAAAGGTAGATTTCAAAGTGAAACTAAAAAATTGAAAAATACACTGGTGGGGAGGAGAGCCGGGGAGGAGGCTATGTCACAGATTTTTTTTTCTAAATGTCAAAAAAAAAAGTTTTTAACTTTAAATGAGGCAAAAGTTTTTTTCTAGGGCCCATATTCCTATAGGGCCAGTCCCTCCAGTACAAACCCACAAATGAAACTGCCGACAAAATGGAAAAAAAAAAAAAAACTGCCTAGTAGAATTTAATTGAGTTTCCTGAAGGGACAAACTGAAACCAACCAACCTTTCCATTCTCCAGGAAAAAATTTGAATCCCGCATGCCCAGTGGAAAAAAAAAAAAAGAGGGAGCAAGTCTTCTTCTGCATTTTAATGTCACTGGGGTTTCTTCAAAGCTTTGGAAGTTTCCTCAGGAGTATTCAGAAATTAAAAAATAGAGAGTGCTTCCCCTGTCACATTTTTCCCCTTATTTAAATTAATTCTATTGCTCAACCAAAAGTTCAGAATCTCTGGCCCAGAAAATAAATTGAGTTAGGATGTCCTTTAATAGACACGGATAGACAAGGAAAGAGGGATCCGCCCAAGGCCAAAGCCGGGAGGAATCCCTGAAAACCAGAGCCTCCCCCACCCCTTTATGGCCCGTTGATGGAGTGCAGCTGCCCTCCCTCCAGGACAGCCAAGGAAGACCTGAGGGCTCAGGGCTCCTGCAAGTCTAACCAGGCCAAGGGTCATCTGTCATGTGAGCAGAGTATCTAAAATGGATTCTCTGCCTGCTGATTTTATGGGGAGAAGCCCATTTCAGTTCTCATGACTGTAGTCTGTCTTTAGAGAGACCAGAGAAAGACCAAAGCTCTCAGCCATTAACGGTCAGGAAAACCTAGAGAAGCTACGTCCAGAGAGGCAGACGGCTTGTGAATGCCGGCTTGCTGGCATTGGAGTTGGACTTGGATGGGGGTGGGAGGAAGGGGGAAGGTTCTAGAGAAACTCTGGACACCCTATCTGAACTCATATCCATCACAGGACCCACTGACTGGGGCCCAGGGTATCTCCATTGAAATCAGAAATTAAACCCATCTTGAAAGGACCCTAAACTTCCAACTTTTTAAACTTTAAATATAGGCCTCCATAAATTCACCCAAGCTATAATCGCATCAAAAGAACAATGATCTCTTCTGGACCTACACCCCTAAGCCTTTGCTGGGACAGAACCAAAAAGAATGAAGTGACATCACACTGACTCAGAGGCTTTAGCAGCTGTGTTTCACTTTGTTAACAAGCATATCTCCGCTGCGTTCAACTGACAGACACCACACTCGGTAGGAGGAGAAGAAAAGTGAAAACCCCACAATCTCTGACCCCTCGGAGCTCACAATATAGTCGAGAAGGCAGAGAAGAGTGGTATTGGCAAGAAAGGGCCTTCGGGAGAAAGGTGAAACCTCGATGCAGAAATTTACAAAAAGATTGTTCATGAAAATAGGGGTTTTAGAATGAGATAGACGATTTTTGAAGGTTAGAGATTTTCCATTCAAGTATTCATGTATAAAGTCGGCCCAAAGCTGAAACCCTAAGAAGATCACAATCTGTGAAAAATGTGTCTATTCTCTTTCTTTCTGGTGTTTCAAACATCTGATCAAAGAGACACAAGGGGCAGATAAGAGTTCAGCACGAAGACTCTAGAAATAGACTCAAAAAACCTCTGGTTTGTTTCTTGAAACAGTCCAAATTCATACTCTTTTCTGAAGTCACTTGGTCCCATTTCCGAATCCATAAGATGATAACAGATTACCCTTGGCACCACCTGCATCACCAGGCTGTTGAAAGAATTAATGAGATAGTGTCCATAAAATGCTTTGAGCTCATTGGCAGATGTCAAATAAGCTAAATAAGAAATACTATTATCATCGAAGCTCTTCTAATCCAGCGAGCTTCACTGGAGCGTAGAAATACTCCGTTTTCTGTTCAAATCTCTTTCTCCCTAACTTTTAAAGGTTGGCATGACTGATTCATCTAACATTACTGAAAGCAGCCAACAAAATGGAAAAGAAAAGCTTCATGCAAATCCTTCTGTTTCTGCACAGGAGGTTATGCAGAGCAAAAATACAACCTACTTCCTGTCCTCCCTGCAGCTCAGGGCCCTATCTGGTTATGCGGCTGTGTCTTATCCTCACTCATACAAAAATTATTCATTTTCCACTGTGAGTCAGAACCTTTTGGTCTCCAAACATACTGACAAAAATGCATCCACTCAAGCTGTTTCATGTTTGGGATGTTTCTCCCTTAAGCACACATTTTATCTCCTTTGCTCTGTGTCCCTTCAGAAATTATTCTTCATGTGCATCTTGTTGATTTGTATATATTTGCCCACTGTCCTATTAAAAATATGGACTTTTTCTCCCCTTGTGGAGATGAACTATACTGGATCCCCCAATTAATCGTAAGGTCCTTGGAAGCCGGGATTCACTTCACACTTCCCCTTGATTCTGATTTTGGTCTGCCATCTGCATTTGTCCATTTTATCGTATCCTTCCAATAGCTTCTAGACCTAGAATTATACCTCTTTGGGCAGGTGGAGGAGAGTGATGAGCCTCATGGACAATGCATTTTGGAAGTCCAAGAGCTCCGGGTGCCACCTCTTGGGTTACAAAGGCACTAGGAGAGATGGATTTGGCCTTTGAATTACTCTGTCCATCTTGCAAATGCACACATTTTACATAGGAGGTGAATACTGCTCCAAGATGGTTTTACAACGTAAGGATGTGGAAAATACGCACATCCTATTGCAGACACTGACCAAATGAACTCTTCAACTGAGTCAACCATTCAACAACAAAAACCCAACAAGAAGTCAAGCAGAAGGGATTATGCTTAAAAATTTAGTAAAAGACTTCAAAGGAATGAACACACAATCCTTCAAGGCAGATATTGCCATTCACACCCCACGTGGAGCCTGGACTTGTATTCTCTCTAGTAACAGCTGTGACTTCCATTAAATCATACCTGTTCTCTGTACCCTTCAGACCAGAGTTAAGAGTTCAACCAGACCTAGAATTATACCAGCTCCAAGTGGTAAATAAGAATAGCAAGGCTAATTGATCACTCCCCCGCTGTTGACCTTCCACAGAAAGAAAAAAATACTAATTGCAATTCTCCTGAACCAAGTGCTTTTTGCTATTTGGGGTGTGTCTGATTTTTTTTGTTTTTTATCCCTTCTGTCCAGCATAAACTCTCTCAAGCTCAGATTGGTCAATTCTCAGTTTACCCATCATTTATCACCCCCAGAGAATATGCCCTCATCACACCTTTTAATCTTTTCCTCCTGCCAGAAATAGCTCAAATACTCTGGGAAGCCTCTGATCACCCCACAGAGGTTACTAGCATCTCTATAAGTCACCCCTCTCCTGGCACTTAGCATAGACTCCTACTCTCCTACTGTGTGTGCTGCTTACTCACTCAATCACTGTATTTTAAAATGCACAACAGGTGCCTGGCATTGTGAGATGCTGGGAAGACAAAGCTGTGAAAACACAGACCCTGTCTTTGAGTGGTCCCCAGTCTGTTGGGGTAAACAGCTTGGCTCCTCAGAGTCTGAAACCTTCTCCAGGGAGAGCAGAGGTCTTTGTCATTTCCCCCCACACACACACCCCATACACCCCCACCCTCAGCAGCTAGCACTCTGCCTCACTCAGGTAAAAGAGAGCACTCAGTCAAGGAGGGTTGATTCAAATACGCTTCCAAAAAAATTCAAAGACTTTCCCAAACACTGATGCATGAAAATGCCACATTCTTTTTTATGCAAAAATTATAACATAGACCATGATTTAGCCCTCTGAATGAGAGTAACACAGGTCGGTTCCTTGAGGCACTCTCTAACTACTGTTTACCTGCTCTCCAATTTAGGAATTTTGGAGGGGATTGGAAGGGCACTTGGGGTAGGGTCTGATGACACATTTACATAACAAAATACGTTTATAGTAAGAGATTCCACTCACTGAAAATTCAAAAGGAACCAAAACAAATTTGCAAGGATGAGGGGCAATTTTTCATCTTCCGCTTACCTCTAGCAAACAGCTCAGTCATTCAGAAGGTCTTTGGAATGTCCCTTTTTAACACCGGAGGGTATGAGGGTGCATTAGCTAAGCAGGTTATTTACTTCTAACTAAAGGCCTAAAGGAGCACAAAAAAGGGAAGGTAGTCACTGCCCCCAAGGCTGGGGAGCAAAAGGCACACTTTTTCCTGAGGGTACTAGATGGCTCAGCAGCCCTGTAATTCATTCCGGGACACTGGATTTTATCTTCTCAACTGTCCCAAAGGAGTTCCAGCCACAGCAAAGTGACCCACCCTGCATGCCTTTGTGCAAGCCGTCCTTTCCCCAACCTTTCCTCTCTCCAGCCCTTCCTATAGGCTCCTGCTACACCTCACACACCCAGAAAACAAAGCAGAGAGGATCCAGGCCCATATTTTGGACCAATTTTTATACCCTCCACAGCAAATTTCTATCAGACTGTCTTGTTGAGAGTCAATGGGTTAATCAGGTTTTGTTCAGATCTCTGGTCTCCTACCGTTTATCGACAAGAGTGAGTCAGTCCCACGTTAAGGCTGCATCCAGATTCCTGGTAGGAAACCTAATGCAACACTGATTTATTCTGTGACGGCACATCATGCTGGTCCTTGGTTCCACTATCCATTTCCAGGTAAATGGAAAAAAGAAGAAAATGGCAGATCTTAAAAGTTCACACAAGTGAGGGAGACTTGTTTAGAGTCAGGACCCGAATCTTGACCCAGCTTTGCAATTTACTAGCTGTATGATCAAACAAACTGCTTCAGAATTCTAAACTTTAGTCTGGAACTTTTGTGAGGATAAATTATGTGCGGGAAACATGATTAAATAGTGAATAATAATGGAATGCATGTAAAGGACTGAGAGATGTCTGGCATTGAATTAGCTCTCAATAGGTGGGAAATAGAGAATGAAGGCAGGAGAAAATGAGAACAAAAAGACACGCCGTGTTTCACCAATAATTAGACCTAACCGGAAAATAAGCCCTAGCGCGATTTTTCAGGATGACATCCCCTGAACATAAACGCTAATGTGTCTTTTGGAGCAATAATTAATATAAGACCCTGTGAGGACAGAGCCTAGGAGCGCAGTTTCCAGGCTCTCGGCCTCACATAGAAAGGTGCTGGCTCAGGTAGTAAATGGCCATCAACTGTGATTGGATGGCCATCAGCTGTGGCTAGTTGGCCGTCAGCTGTAACCAGTGAGCCATTGGCCACTAATATAACTGCTGTGGCTACGCTAGCAGCAAATGGGGGCTAGCAAGGAGATGGTGGCTGAGCTAGCAAGGCTGGATTGCAGTTAGGACGGCGGGGTGCGGATAGGCTCCTGCTTCTGTGTCTCCAACCCAGCTGCTAGCAAGACTATAGTGGTATGACTCCCCTACCTATGGCTCCGTGGGTGTTCCTTTTTGGCCTCACCAGGTCCTGCGTTCTTATGTGGGGAGGGGGACCAGAGACCCCACAGGCCGCCCCGCACGACAGACCCAGTCTTATTTTCAGGGAAACACAGTATTATAAGCTGTCTCTCTCAAACCCTCCTCTCTCTCTCTCTTTCTCTCTCTCTCTCTCTCCCTTTCTCCCTCCCTCCCTCCATAAATACACACACACACACACACACACACACACACACACACATACACACACCCTCGATCTGAATCTAGTTGGACCTCCTTGAGAATGACAGTTGAATAGATCTGGGCTTTCCTGAACCCTAGTTAGTCCTAGGTTGATCAAAACCAAGTCCTAGAGGAAGTGGGTTATATCAGGACAAAGTTGCTGAATAGAATTCAGCCCAGACTCAACTTCCAGAGTCCCAGAGATAACTGGAACTTCAGTCCACCCAGAAGGATGTAGGATGATTCCTCAAACCAAGTCATTCCCTTAGCTATCCTCTAGACATGGCAGCACCCAGGATTGGGCAGTGCTTTGAAGGAATTTTGCAGAATAAAACAGAGTGCTTCTCAAATTCCTAATCAGTGCAAATGAGGGAAATGGGTTCTTTTTCTCCGATCCCTTCTCTCTTCTCCACTCCATCTCCACGTACTGTGACTGTGCATAGGCCAGCCACCACTGACTCCTTCAGCAACATTCATTGACCACTGTCTGTGTGACTGTGCTGCGGTGGCAGTACTGAAGACACAAGGATTGTCTCAGTGGGCTCATGGACTGGGGAGGCGGAGACGTAATCAGCCATTTATCATTGATTGAAACAAAAACTCTGGTCGGCGTGTGGGTTGAGTGCTATGAGGAACACAAAGGAGGGACAGGCGCACCTAAGTCAAGGCGAGAGAGTCAGGGAAGATCTCCCAGAGATGGTGACTCCTGAGATTAGTTGTAAAGGAAAAGCAGGAGTTATTCATGCCAGGGCTGGGGCTGCAAGTGGAAGGTGGGTTGAAAGTACAGAGACAAGAGAAAGATGGGAACTAGAGCACTAGATGATCCCCTGGGGAGGAGAATTTGAATGGTCGTAGATGAGACCAAAGAGGGAGGTGAGACCTGGCCAGCTCATGAAGGCCCTGTTGAGGAGTTTGGATTATTTCCTGGAAACACTGAGACTTTAAGCAGTGGAATGATACGATCAAATTTCAGTCTCAGAGACTACGCTCTGATGACAGTATGAAGGAGGTGGAAGGTGGGAGGTGAAGGATGAGGGTTAAGTTGAGATGCCTGCATCAAAATGCCTCATTTTTACTCAAAAATTATAACCTACCCTATGATTCAGCCCTCTGAGTGAGAATAATTCAGGTCAATTCCTTTAGGAATTTTCTACCTACTGTTTACCTACTTTGTAATTTAAGGGTTTTGAAGGGATTAGAAGGAACAGGACTTGCTAACTGAATGCATGTGAGAAGGAATGGATAAGCCGAGAATGGTTCCCAGATCTCTGCTTTGTCAGTGGGTGGGTTATGATGCAGTTCACAAAGGAAAGAATAGAAGGAGAGGAAGAGAGGGAAGAAATGGAAGGAAGAAGATTCAGTTTGACTTTTTGAACGTGGAGTCTTAGTCTATATGAAAGTATAGATATCCAGTTGGCAGTTATATAGAACCATCTGGAACTTGGGAGAGACATCTGAGCTAGAAGTAGAGTCAGGATGCATGTTCTCCTTGTGAAAGTTCACATGGGAAGTGTGGACCATGAGAAGAGAAGACGAGCAAGGTTAGAACCTGGAAAACACCAACATGTATGCTTGGCAGGTGGAAGGAGAGGCAACCAAGCCCAAGCCGGGGTCTCCAGAGATGAGAAAAGAGACTGCTAGGAAGAGGGAGGTAACTAGTGTCAAGTGCAGGAGAAAAGTCAAGTAAGACGATGAAAAGAGCCCATTGGATTTAGCAACAGAGATGACAGCAAGGAAGTTCAAGTAGCAGGGGTGGGTGGATGACATTTACCCTTCTAGTTCACTGTGACATTTGACTCACTGTGCCTTCAGCTCATGACTTGTCTGCTGGGGTAAAATGCAGATCAGGAGCTCCTTGGGCCCTGCTGTAAACAGCCTTGACTCAGCAGAGATGAAAGTCGGTTACTGCACTGCTCAGAAGGTCAGCTGTGATGACCAGGACACACACGTGCAGGCGTTTTGCTGCGTGGGCCACAGATCCTTCGGAAACACTGATGGTGGCCATGATCTATATTACATTATATGCAGAGTTTAGCACGGACGGTACAATATTCAGTTTACTTATAATTCCTTCGAATTTCAAAGTTCCGTCAAAAGATGGGTTTTGAAGCCTCTTTCTCCTTACTGGGCTCTGTCAGCACAACCAAAACAAAGTGAGGGTCTGTGTGCACCTTCGTTGCCCAAGTTGGGGTCTTTCAGGAGAATTTGGTGCCTAAGACCTGAAACCCCAGTACGTTGTTTTCCTGAACATCCCCAGTTACTGCTCATGCATCGTGCCTTAGGGCCACCCTGGGGGGACCACAGCTTCCAGTCCACTGATGGCTACCTCCATGGCTTCACCACAACAACCCTGGCAGGGCTACAGGTGTGTGCGCGTGACGAGAAGCTGACACAGGGCCACAAAGTGGTACCCAGCACGTCCAAGGCCGTCTGATGTGGATGACGAGCCCTGCAAGCTCCCAGCTTCACGCATTTGCACAGCCCAGCTCAACCAGGCCACCAGGGGGCAGAGGGCCAAGCAGCAGAGTGCCACCCCCTGCAGAGCGACCAGCAGCCAGTGCCCCAGCATCTACGGATGCAGATTTGCTGAGTCCGCATGCACGAGGCCCTGCACCAGGACAAAGACGCAGCTCGAGGAGGCCTCCATGTCACCCAGCACTGTGGTGGTCCCAGAGGACAGTGACCTAGAGCCGTACTGTGCCCACATCAAGAGGCTCCAGTAGGAGCCCAAAGGTGCCAGAGCCAACGTACCAGAAACTGTCTCCTGAAACTGTCCCTGAGTGGTGCTTCCTGGATGCCACCAGATTGACCAAGCCCAGGAGAACCTCGACTATGTGACTTAGGTTGCACAGGACAAGATAGGATGGATCCTGCACCCAGAGCTGCTGAGGCAGTCCCCAGCCTGACCACACAACTTCACCTGCCACTGCATCATGGGGGCTGAGGTCTCTTTCGTGAAGACAGGCCAGCAGGGCAACACTCCCCGGCAGCAGGCTGAGAAGGCTCAGGACCCTGGGCTGGCTGACTACCTGGAGAGGCGGCAGCACTACCAGTGACCCAGCGGGAGGACCAGGAGACGGCTGAGTAGCAGTGAGGCCAATGCCAAGGCAGCAGGGGGAACACGCTGGCCAGAGGATGAGCGCCCATCTGTCCCACCTCACTGACACCTCCCAGATGGATGGGACCCGTGCTCCAGGGAAGGAGCTCTGTGCTGTCCCCTGAGAGGCCTCCCAGCCCTAGGGCTGAGCTCGAAGGAGCTGGGATGTCTCACCTGTTTCCCTGAGGACCCAGCCTCATCCGGAAGCTCATAGGGGAACAGGAAGCTGGGGAGAGGGTTCTGACTATGGATATTGTGTAAAAAGGAATAAACTTGTGTATGGAGTTTCTTGAGCTTTCTTAATGAAAAAATAATTAAATGGATGGATTACTTTTTGCCAACACCATGATAAATTAGATATGCGGACTAATGCATATGTCAACTTTTTTTTTTAATTGACAAAGTAATTTGTTAGGTATCAAATATAAAGGTCACCAAAGAAATATATTAATTTCTAGTCACTATCTGGGACATAGAGAATTAATTAGAAAAAAATATCAAGCAACTCTCTCATATGAAAAGACACAGAACTCATGTGTCACTTTTCCTAATATCCCCAGTTCGAGCCACAATCATTAAAACAACGACGACCTTGTAATTCTTCCATTTTGCTTTTTGACATTGTGATCTTATTACTTCTTTTCCTCTGTGTTGTTTCAACCAATATTAGCAAGAGAATGCCTGACACAGTTATTTTATTTCAATTTCACTGATGAAATGTGTTCACCAAGGTTGGCTATCTTACATTGCTTCAAGGTATTTGAAGATTCTACTGGTATGACCCATAGCTTTTCTACCTTGTATATAAACACAGTTTATAGACAATCCTAATTCTAGGAAAGAAACATTTCCAGCACCGTTCAATAGAAACACAATGTGAAACTTACATACAATTTAAAATTTTCTAATGTGGTAATAAAAATAGTTCCCTTAGCTACCTCTGAAGTGGTAATCAATTAAACAACGGATATGAACTTGTTCTTTAGAAAAGACTAGTTATTATTTTCACCGAATTCAACTTAAGCCTCAACTGACATGTACGGAGTATCTGTTATGTTGTAAGCGTTTTTAGGGACTTTTATATCCGTCATCCTTCCCTTCATCCCTAACTGCCCCCAAACATACCATAATATCTCCTGTCCCATAAAGTCACCTACATCAGCTAAGTATTTCTCCTCACCATGCAAAGAACTTCTTACCTTCACCGAAGGTTTTCAAATGTCAATACACTGACAAGTGCCAGGCTGTGGAAAAGCTTTCTTAGGTCTAAGACAGCATAGCAATCACAATGGTAATGACAAACTAGTGCTTCTTTATAAAGCCGAATTAATTCAATCTAGATAATTTCCATTATTCTAAGATTGTCCTTCCTTTCTTGTCTTTCTTCTTAAAGTGTCACCTTCGTTTCTTTTTAAGTGAAAAGATGATGGTGGTGGTGGTGGTGGTGGTGGTGATAACGATGGTCTAGACATTTTTGTTGTTTTTGTTAATACCCTTTTCTGGCACAATAACAACAAAAATGGTTATATTTATCCCTGCAGCCTAAAAACCTCGCTTCAGGTCCATGAAGTCCGCCGGTCTATCCTCAGTCAGCCTCCTCGGAGGTCAGTGAGGTGCGGATGAGGAGGCCATGCTGTGCTGTTGCTTAGCTGGTCCCCTGTGGAAGACACTTCAGGGGCTCTTCATTGTTGTTGAGTTCATATCAAAATCTTTGAAATACTCATACGAACAGCTTCTGATCTGGTTTCTGTATCCCCTGCCTGCTTCAGTGTCCTGGGTCCCCACCCCACCCCACCCCACCCAGGCTCCAGGCACGGAAGCCTTCCTTCTCTTCCTTGAACACTCATCATTCCTTTCTGTTCAGAGGCTCTGCCTGAAATCCCCTCTCCTCGCCCACGCCCTTCCTTCCTACCCACTTCTCCAGGCTCACGTTCACCCATCCTTCAGGGCCAACTGAGACGGCACACCTCCACCTCTCAAGAACTCTCCAAGGTCCCCCCAACAGATCTTTTTCCTGCTTCACAGAGGGGAAATATTACAGCATATGGAGAGAAGTTCAATGGTTTTCTCAAAGTCAGTGCCCGGGATAGATCTAAACCCCAGATTTCCTGATAATAAAATAGAGAGGTCTTTATGGACTCTCAAGGCCTAAATAAGGTTTCGATATTAGTGGAGTGGGGTGAGGTGGGATGTCATGTGGAGAAAAGGAAGGTGGGAGAGGGGATTGAAAGGTAGCAGACAAGGTCACTAGCAGTTTTGTGTTACCCTTGGTGAGTTAAATGTGAACCTGGGTTAATCCTTTGTACCCTTAAAGACAAACATACGAACAAAAACTATGCCTTTCCAAAAGTGGCACAAGTCTCCGATTCATACATATCACAGTGCCTATAAAATGTCCGTTTTTCTCATTCCTGCCCAACTGCTGCTTTCTGTAGAAGAATACCCCTCACAAAGAAGTTGGGCTGACAGGTTCTAGGACAGCTGGGGGTCCTGGGCCGGGTCACCTTTGTGTGACAGCGGCAAGGCTATCTCTAGGAGCTCCTTAGCCACTCTGTCATCACGTCCTTTGTTCAAACCTGCTGCCTCTTAGGAATGGAGGCATCCAGGAGGGACCAGGACACTCAGGCCCCCGGCGACATACTCTCTGAGGAAGTTCCTGAAAGAACACCCTCCTCGGCCCTCCTAACTGTTTACAGCACTTACCTGAAGGATGCCTGAGGGCCATTTTTAGTCATGGATGTCATGTTAGGAAAATCCCCCCAGCGTGTAAACTAATGATCAACTAATGGTGCCCCAAACATGGTGCTTGGAGTCCTGCAGCAACAAGGGGATTTGGTTCAGTGGTTCTGAGTAGTTTGCTCTCAAAGAAGCAAAAAGGACACTTGAAGACCTTTCCTCGGACACTTTCTTATAAGAAATTATAAAACAAAGCCCGGCCTATAAACAAAACCCACAACAAAACTCCTGTCCCAGCTACCGCCCGAGTCTCTGATGGCGCTCGTTCTGGAATGACCCACAGGAGGGAAGTCGCTTGGACTCAGAAGCAAGTGACATGACTCATTGGTTTATGAAAGCTGGAATAAACAGAAGGAAGTAAGTGCCTGAAGAAACAATAGGAAATATGAATGGTCTGTCTTCTGGAGACATGAGAACTCGTCCTCATTTTGGCAGTCGTAGAATTCCTGCCTGATGGTAGGACATTGTTTTCCCAGAGTGTCCTTTCTGAGCACTTGGCATGACATCACACACCTTCAGGGTTCCATTCTGCCAGAGGAGCCCCCTGCATTTCTTGATCTTTCCTCCCGTGAACCAACATGTGGCAACCATGAGAATGAGAAGGGGAAAGCCAAGGAAAATACCCTGCTGACCAGATTCCTAGCACTTTATCCAGGGTTAAAGCAGAGAGAAATCTAAGGCCAAAATGGCATAAATGGGGCCACCTCATTCCTTTAACTGTGCAATGTCGTGTTGCAACAAAATAGCAACACAATTAAACAAGGATGAAGTGTTAGGTTATTGCAATGAACAGGGGTAAAAATGGAAATGGGGGCTGTGAAAAGAGCCCACTAGTTGAGTAATTAGGCAGTGATTTTCTACTAGTAAAAATTGGGAATGTCGACAGGGTTATAGTAAAGGAGTTTACTTAGCAGTTAGAGCTGGCCCTACCTGCCCACCTAAGAGAATTGGGGTGATAAACCCTTTGAACTGTGTCTAAGTACCAGTACTGTTTACTCTGAGGAAGGAAACTGTCAGTTGTATTTGTTCATGATGAGCCAACCACAATGTCTCTGATGGATCTGGGACTAGTGAAAGAGGGGCACGTCAAGTGTAGGAAACAAGGTTTATCGCGGGATAGATTTAGGAAGACAAAAGTAAGCAGGAGACTGCTGGGCAGGCATTGTTTGCTGTGAAACTTCAGACATGGAGTTGTTTTTCTTGAGAGTCAGCCCCACATCCTGGGGAAAGAGGTGGGGCGTGGGGGCAAAGGCCCCTAAAATACTGATTCTATTATTCACCATTTTTAAGAAATGTAGATTGCCCCACACTCCAATATTTTAGATGGCGTTTTTTTCTGTTGTTTTTTTTCCCCTCCCTGCCACTCTATCCCACCTTCACTGAGAGTACCACCAAAACTGTACGATCATAGAGTTATTAATAATCAGTGTGGGGAGAGTTCCGCTTCATCAAGAAATTCCATTTAAAATGTTTTAAATGTTGATAACAACTGGAGTGCAAAGCAGTTTTTGAAAGTAGACCCTTTCTGTTCCTGAAGGCAAATGTTAAGTAAAGCAAATAGGCCAAGGGGTAAAACAAAGAAAGCTCTCATGGGCCAAGTCTCGACGTGTGTGGACTCGAGATCTGGTGGAGTTCTTTCCAGAGCTTTCTATGACACAAGCATATGCAATTTGAAAAATGAAGAGTTTGACTTAAGGTTAAACACACTTGAGTCACTGGCGAGTACTGCTAACAAAAAAAAAAAAAAAAAAAAAAAAGCAGAATTCAAGGAAAAGGCCAAAATGTCCTTTTTTTGAAAAACTTTTTTTTTTTTTTTTTGCAACTAGCCCATGAAGTAAATCTTAGGCTCCCAAAAGAGTTCAGTGGCTTCAAAGATGCTGACGAATCAACAAAGCATGTCATTGTCATGACTTATTCTACTCTCAGGAAATGCTCAGACTTCGATATTGCCATTTCGGGGTCCTATAGATGGGCCTGCTCCCACTTTGTCAGGCCAGTACACAAGGCACACCACTCCTTTTTAAAAAAAACAGATTTTAAAATATTCGTTGGGAAACTTTGTTACGCCTGAGCTCCATTTTACTCAGCCTTTTTTTTTTTTTTTTTAATAAGCTCCTGGCCTCTTTCTGTAGAGATAACAACCTCGTACCTTTCCTCTGCTGTGATGCCAATATTCCATTCTGTTGCCATCATGTCCTCACAGTGGAGAATCACTTCTTCAAGTCCTCACAGCCAAGCCAGTCTTGTAAAGATTCATTCTGTGTCTTTGTACTATGAAGACAATATTTTTTTCTGGTTTTGTTTTTTCAAACAAGAGATCATGCATTATGAGTAAATGCCATTCCAAACTGTCTCCAAAATCAGGACTATTCTGCTATGACGCCATAAGCCACCCCACTACACAATCCAAGCTGGAACATCTTCGATGGGTTGTTCCTTTTCCGAAGGCACCCACACTTGGCAAGGACAATCCTTAGGGCTCTATCCTTACTTCTTAAATATTTAAATTCATGGTGGGTCTCAAGGCAGCACAAGTAGTTGATTTTGATGATGACCTGAGAGAGGTCGAGCAGCAGAACTGTAGATTGTTTTGTTTTCTGTTGGGGGCTTTTATTTACTTATTTTCATTATACCACAGAGATTCCCTAACAGGGGTCTTTGAATCCCAAAAATCTTAATGAAAATTTGATGACTTTTTCAATCATTCAAAGAGTCTCATAGAAATAGTTGTGATGCTTTTGAAGTAGACGCATGGTGTCACTCAAGCCACTGGCCATGGTATCAAACAACTGAGTTTACTATGTCTTCTTGTCATTTGCTGTTGGCTGTCATTATTGCACATTCAATTTCTATTTGCTTTGAATAATAAAAATGAGGAAATGAATTATCACTTCCTGCAAATGAATTTTAAAAGCTTACATGAGGGTTCAGCCACTTAGAGATCCTTGAACAAAGAATGGTCCTCCTGCCTCTGGGAACTGGGTTCTCTAGGACCAAGCTTGGGAAGTGACAACCTGAGGTTAAAAGAGAAAGGTGAGGCTCCATGCCTTGCCCCCGACCCCGTCTGTCAGGTCATAAAACTAAGCCTTGGATTTCAATAGGACAAAAGATGTTGCTTAGTATACTGGCAGATAAAATGCTTTCAAAACCGATCTGGGTAGGTGTCATCTAAGGATTTCTCCTAGTGACAAGGTGGGAAAACCTGCTGTGAGCCATTTGAGATGTTAGTGGTGGGAACTGGACCGAGGCAAGCTCCACTCCTTCGTCTGAGTGCACCCAGCGTCCAGGTAGCCCAGGCTCAAAGTTGGTTGAAGGAATGACTGACCCATGGCAAACTCATGGGTGCATGTAGGATGGAAGAACAAGCATTTGCCTAAGAGCTGAGAGTAAGACATTCCCCATGCAGGGCACTGTTGGAAGGAGGCAAGAGAGTGTTCCCGGGCCAGGAAGAAGACTAGTTCTCTTCAGCATTCTAAGTGCGCCTACAGAATCAAGAGGAGTCCGTGGAGGCCTCAGAACCCTCCACACCCACAACCTCTCTCCCAATATCTGACTTGGGACTGTTAAGACTAATCTTGCCACACCTTTGATCCCAGGTCATGTTGGAAGCTCAAAACTCCCTTGCCATCCCTTATTTCCAAACTAATTCCCATTCAGCTTACACATAGCCTCCTCTAAGCCTATCTATTGGCCTCACAAGCCCCATCTTTTGAAACCTTTTCACTCCATCTCCTGATACTTACATTCAACCATCTGCAAACTCCTGTGTATTTGTGAAGCTGTTCTCAGAACCTTTGCTTTGGCTCTTGCTCTGATGGAAACCTGGTTGTCCTCTGACGCTCTGCTGAAGTCACAGCCTGCTCACTTGTATGTCTGGGCCTGGACGTGGGCTGCACTTCCTTCCTCTTCCCTCTTCAAATACTGCTTCTAGGCCATTCTCTTTCCCATCTGTCTAAAAATACCAGCTTTGATTCCAATGTGTTTGACCTCTACCACCGGTTACTCCTCTTTGCTGCAGTCAACCAATCAACCCGGCTCCCTACCCCACACCGCTCACTCCCATCAATTCCTTAATGATATCAGCTCCTGCTTGAGTGCTACTCTCTCCAGCAAACCCTGTTATAATTCTTAGGAATCTCAATATCCATGTGGCACACTCTTGACCACAGCATAAGCAGTAACCAAAATCCCCGCAGGATGATTTTTATTTCAAATGCCCCGTTCTTCAACCACCATTCTCTTTCTTTCCAAACCACTCCCTCTAGTACCTCTACTCCAACAACCCCTGTGCCCCACTGGAACTTCATGCTGTTGATTCTATCACCTGTTTATTTTCCTTGTCGCCTTCATGCTCTCATGAGGTGTGTGTGAGCCTAGATGTTATGCACATAAAGTGCTTGGAAAAGAGCCTGGCATATTGCAAGCGCTGTGTAAGTGTTGCTATTCTTATTGAATCTAAGAGTGATGTCAAATGGCCAATGGATTAGCCAGCTCTGTGTCTAGAAGCCTAGTGATTCCGGTATTCTTTCAATCATGCTCTGCTTAAATATGTGTGTGTGTGCAGACACACCCACACACACACACACACACAGAGTTTTTCTAAGCTTCAGACATTGCATTTCAACCCAACCTCGGGAGGCATTGCCTAAGAATAAGGATGAACCACTTAACCGTAGTAATATAATCAGACCCAAGAAAATTTATAATCATTTTATAATATAATCTACTACAATTTCTAATCTACATTTAAAAGTCCTCAATTGTACCAAGAAGGGTTTCTTTTTTTATAGCTGCGATCTTCCAAACAGGATTCAGTCGAGGTTCATGTGTTGCATCTGGTTCTCGTGCCTCTGATAATCTGCTAATGCCCCCTCTAAAAACTTTTTTTAAATATACCGTCCCAAGTAGAATTCCTTATCAAGAGAAATTAGGGGACCCAGGGTCAGATCTCTCTGTTTACTTCTGCTGCTCTTTACGCAGCTCAGGGGGACATCTGTTGTGGTTTCTAATGGCTGTGCTTCCATTACATGAAAGCTCAATTGAAAACAGTAACCTCTGGAGACCAGGTACCACCCCTCCCAGTGCTGAGGTTTCCTCAGAGTTTTACATTCCTTTGTGTCCGTCAGTATTTCTGCTTTCTTTTTTTCAATTGTTCATTTAGAAATCCTTGTGCCCTCTTCCTTTTCACTGCCCCCCACCCCCCCATCCATCAGGCCTGGCACCCGGCAACTGGAAGGTAAGAACTGAAAACTGAAATCGTGCTATGTTGGTCTATGTCTTGTGTTCCCACACTAATTGCCAGATCTTCCAAAACGAGGGCCTATGAGACAGGGAGAGGAAGCTTTTATTTTTATTTCCACAGTATTTGAAACTGTACAATTAAGCTATCTGATGCCTTTATTCTCTTCTCCTTAATTTATCCAGTACCCTTTGAAGTCCTGTGTTCTCCGAAGTCTTCTGAGCCATTTTGAAAGTAAAGTTTGCTTTTTCTCCTGAGTGAAAATGTCCAGGACCAAACTGGATAGGGCTTCCCAGAGGAAAGGGTTTGGTTTTCTCCTTCCCAGAGGGTCATGGCACTATCTATTGACACATTCCAAACCCTCATAAAAGCTGTCAGAGACTGCCCAAGAGAAACACCCGTTAAGTATCATGGGTCTTGATTTTTACAGCTACGAATAACTTTTCCCTTTGAGTTTGCCCAGAGCTCTGCACATGATTAAAACAAACAAACAAACAAACCTTATTTCTGCCTTGCCTGTAACTTTGCTGTGTGACCTCAGGAAAATTACTTAACCTTTCTGATCCACATTTTTTTCTTTAGTTAAAAAAATTTTTTTGATGGTATGATCAGAGAAATCACTAGATAATAAAACTCCATCATAATAATTGAGTTGACTTTTTAAAAATCTTTAGTTCATCACCACACGTGTATGTGTACAATCAGTTACTTCTAATGAGCAAGTTTCAAAAGACTGAATTTCCAAAAGAAGTCGTTCATTTAACCATATAAAACTTTCCTGAAGGGTCAAAGGTCACATGAAGGCTTTCAGCTTTTTGCAGGAAGCAAGCTGAAATGCAGTAGGAGGAATTGAAAGAGAAAGAACATTTCTCTTTTGACTGGCCTGGAATCGTCATTGTGTGGTCCAAGGAAATGTTTCAATGTGCATCTTATTGCGTCAACCCTATCAAGAACACAAGCTCAGATCCAAAAGTTTCCATCATTTTCCCTCCGGGAACTTCATTTTCTCAGGGTGAATTTATCTAACTTTTGTCCAATAAAAATATTACCAGCTAAAATGTTTTAGTACCGGGCTTCTAACAATTCAGAGCTGTGTCTCAGTGGAGTATCCATTTATTTTATCCCTCATTCATCATAGTTTTCTTCTGCTCCTTCTTAGCAAAATTTGAGTACTTCACCTTGGTTCCCAGAGTCCTGCCACCCCTTCTTTTGTGTTCTAGAAGTAACAGGGCACTAGCCCAGTGGTACGAATTATTTTGAGACTTGTCACCATGTGGTGATTATACTCCCGTCTTACTCTCCTTGTCCTTATTGGCAGTCCCTCCCCCATTTCCCAACCTCAGGTCCTATTTCTACTGTTTTGAGAAAAGTTGGGAGGATCTAAACAGTCTCTCAGAGTCTAGAAAGTTTAAAAATATGCCCAGGACATACTTTCTAAATAGAGAAGTTGAAACCCTAAACTCTAAGGGGCTCGGTTACTTCCATCTATTTTCAAAAGCAAAGAACAATATTTTATCTTGAAATTAAAGTGAACATAAATAACAATGTTTAGAGAAAACTTTCTGCCATGTGTAAAGCCAAAGGGACAGGCTGGATCCTTGCTAAAGCCTAAAAGAGAATTAGGGGAAAGTCAGAGATTTCCTGTCTTTGTAATGAGTTTACTAATTAAATCTTAATTGTAAACCAAGCTGAGCAAAATTTAAATGAACCTCTGCTGCCAGAAGCCAGGTTATTATGGTGGAATTGTTTATGAGGACAGGAAAGTGACTTTCTAAACATCAGATTCCTGTGCGTTAGCCAAGACCTGGAGGAAGTCTCCATGTGGGGAGGCTCAGAAAGTAGCAGGATAAGTGACTTGGGCTTTGAGATAATTAAATGACACTGAGATGTCCTGAGTCCCCTGAATTCAGTCATTGCCAGAGGCTGCGATCTTTCTGTTTTGATGGGCTGGAAACACCACTTCTGCAATAGCCAATGTGTCCCTGCCCCCACTCCCAATCCCACCCCCATCCCTCATGCCCACCCTTCCCCCACTCCTGTCTTAGAGCAACAGGGTCTAGCCATTTCTGCCTTAACAGTGATGAAAATGGAAACTCCTTTCAGGTTATAAACCCTGACTTCTCCATTGAAAAACACGCCTTGCAAATACATCGAAGTCCAAGCACCCAAGGGAAACAAAGCCACCATAATGGGAGAGTCAAAAAGTTGCTTTTATTTCCTCCTGGCATTATTGGGGGAGGACAGGGTGTAAAAGGCAGCCTGCAAAATAAATAAAAACAAAAATCCTGTGGCTAGATACATGGTTTAACATAATTTATTTATCATAAGATTAAGAAAGTGAATTATCCAAATGTTTCTATTTTGCTTTGTTTGTTTACATTCACTCATTTAAAGTAAGTAACTTGCCTTAAAACCCTTCTTTTTAGAGGCTCTTATTTACAGCCAACTTTCCTCCTGCCTATATATGTGTTTTGCCATTAAAACCTTCCACTTGCCTCACTTGCCATTGGAAATGGGTCTATGTGCTGAGTTCCGTGCAAAACACCCTCATGAGCTAGTGACATGTCACAGATCAGGGACCACGTGGGAAAGATTTCCTCCAAATCCTAAAAGCAATTCTGTTAATAGAAGAAGCGATGGCTGATGCCTGTGGTCCAAAGGTTGGAGGGCTGGTGGACAGTTTCGTTAGCCTAACTACATCCTTTATCCTTCCTTGCTCTCCAAGGAAACCACTCAGAGGAATGTGGGGGAAAGATACTCTACGGAGTAAGGAGCTAAAATTAAAGAGGCAATATAATCTTAAAATGCAAAATATTATACCTAACTACCATGTATTCCACTCGTCTGTGTAAGTATTTAAATGCAACATAACTTTGCTATTTCACACACACACACACACACACAAAAAAAAAAAAAAAACCTTAATTTTTCTGTAGGCTTCTTCTTGGGCCAGAGTAAGAGTAGCTGCCTTCAGAACAAATCATGGGACTAGGCTCAAGGGTCAGAATCTGTACTCGGGTCTTTGCATCAGATATAGGAGGCTTGGAGAAAGTCGTAATTCCAGCAGGATCCTCATTAAACATGAATGCTACATGTCTCCACTCTTCACAAGGCTATTAAAGGGGTTAAAAAAAGGCACTAATTTATTATTATTGTTATTGTCATTTTGACCTTTTAATCCAGAAGCAAAGAACACAAGGAAAGCATCACCTGGAGGCCTGTAGGGAAGAAGCCTCTTCCAGCTCTAATTTCTTTGAGTCACTTTCTCAATTATCCCCAAAGAGAATTTTAAAGTGTCTACTATTTATTTACTCAGTAAACTTAAAGGGGTTTTATGGATTTTTTCCAAAACTCCTGGTTGCTCTTCTTTTGTTTGGTTTTTAATAGGAGGCAGCATCGAAATGGAGATTTACATAATAAAGCCTCATTTCACCTTCAAAATCTTCTGAGGCTATTTTGAGCCATCATGCCGCACATAGTTCAGAAATGCCACTTCTTTCTAGATTTTGCCATCTCCCAGGTAAATGCCATGCTAATCACCAGAGGAAAAGTTGGGGTGTTTTCAAACGGTCTGCCAGTGGGTGCTGTGCCCCTAGGTGGCTTGTACAGAATAGCTTGGTTCCACGGTGTTCCATAAGAAAGTTCTTCAAGAGAGAAAACAGTATATGCAATTTAAATTTAGTTACAGGGTCGGCGCGCTGGAGGTATAAGGTGTGGCTTTTGTTTGCACGTTGTTGAGTGTAGTTTCTTGTTTGTTCTTTTAAACCATTGTCCAGCACGACCTTTTTTCCAACCTCTCCCCCAGTAGCAATGCCTTGTCATCAACCAAGCCAGCCTCCAGAGACTTTCTAGGGAATCAGCCAGTACTAGGAACCCTGGGAACCCTAGATTCCTGGAGGGACCAGTTTTTTAAAAGATGAAAGAGGGTGTTCAACTGCACCCTGACCACCTAGTCCTACCAGAGCCTGAGCCTTGCTGTCTGCCTCCTCACCAACAGCCTCGTCCTTAGGCCTCTGCTAATTGTCCAGCTTTTGCAGGCTAAAGATACCTTCACACGACTTACTGGTGCTATGACAAGAGTCAAAAAGCCTACTTTTATTGCAAGGATATTTAGTGTGGGACAGAATCCAATTTCCTACAGCAGTAAGTTATCTGCGCTGAAGTACCTGTAGATATAAACTTGTAAGGACTTTCTTTACCTTTTGGTTAATATAGAAATTGGTGAGTGTCAAGAGAACTTAACTATTATTTGGTTTAATGTCTTAATTTTGCAGGTAAAAAAAAAAAAAAAGAGAGAGACAGATAATTTAGAGATAGCCAAAAGAAATAGCCAGCATATGGCAGAGCAGTACCTCCAGAATTCCACATACATACCAGAGGTGCCAAAAAAATGTACACAAGTGGACACTTTGGTCAACGTTGCTCAAGCAGTAGTTCGCTGTAATCAGAAGTGTCTGGACACTGACTGTAACCACTTTGAACACCTCTTGTAATTGCAGAAGTCAAACGTGACTAGTATTCATCGTTTGTTATTGGTATATATTGAGTGTTACAATTTTAATACAGTTTTCCTTTCTAAAAATGGCAGAGGGTGCCATTTTTTGGCACCCTCTGTATATGTCCAGAGAGCCCAGAAATTAGAGAGACGCCATAAACATGTTTTACTCCAATGAGGTGGCTTAGCCCCAGTGTTAACAGGTGAATGGGAAATGGCGTAGTAACATCTGACATCAAGATTTGGGGGACTTGGTTTCATTAAAAATTGATTTTTTCCCAATTAGACTTCCATTTTACCTTAGAAATAGATTTCAGGCTTGTCAAGTGATAACCTAAGCCTCACTGAAAAGTGCTATTAGCCTGCTGGAAGAGAGATGGTAGGCAATTCCAGCTTACCAGCTAAAGGTCAGATAAGTTCCAGCGACAAGTTTCACAGCTGAGTGTAATGCTCCAGTGCCGATGGCCACAAGCCGCCCTCCCCCCATGCCCCCCCCCCCCCGATGCTGTGATTGCCCCACTCTGTCCATGACCAAGCTTCCGTGTTCAGCTGGGCCACAATGTCTAATTTGATTTCAGAGAAAAATACTGAAAAGTTTTCGAGAGCACAAAACTTTTCTTCTCTTTTTTTATGTTTAAACAAGGAAATCATTGCTCTAAAAAGCCAGATTTAGTTTGGTTTCTATGTGCGTGTGGGTGTTTTTCACCCCAAGGGCTGCTGAGATCACATTTTCCACGTGAGACTCAGTTTCAGAGCTTGGAGATCTCCTGGCTTGTTCAAATATCTATACGGTGCATGTGCAAGAGAGGGAAATGTGGAGACTACAGCTGTTGGGTTTCCAGTGCTGAGAGGGAGGCCATGACAAAGGGTGAGTGGGTTTGGAGGCATTTTTCAGATGTTGGAAGAGAGCTCCTGTTCCTGATCAGTCAGTCTTCTGGGTGCAGCTCCTGAGCCCCAGAGCTGGCTGCCACTCACCTGAGCCTTTGTCACCCCCAGAGTACCAGACCAGGCTGGGGCAAGCTGTAGACAGTTGGTGTGAAGCAACTGAAAATGCTGGAACCAATTCTCAACTGGCCAACACCACGAGAGCCGGAAAGGTGGTGTTTATGAACTACTGTGTCCCCAGAGCCTAGCACAGGGCCTGGCTAATAGTTCATGTTTATATATTTTTTCACAAAAGAGTTGCCATATTTGGGAGAAGCACCAAACCAGGCATTTGTTTATTCAAGAAACATTCTCTGAGTATCTATTAGTAGCAATGTACTAAAAATGACAGAAGACACAAATACCAAAAAAAAAAAAAAAGTCTAAATTGCAAGTGGCGTGGCATGGTGAAAAGACCATGAGCTTTGAAGATGGACCTGGTCAACTTCTCAGTTTGACCTTTACAAGCTCTGTAACTGGGCAAGTCATTTCATATCACGCAGCTTCAGCAGCTTCATTTTCTCAACCTGTAAAATGTGGACAAGAAGTGGACCCACCTCACAGAGTTACTGCAGGGACTAATAGAAAGCAAAATGCGTAACACAATTCCTGGCATGTAGCAGGTGCTCAGTGAAAGCTTTTTTTTTTTTTTGATGAAAAATTTTTGTTTACTAAAAAAGAAAAAGCAATAAGCAAAAACAGAGACAAATGGAAAGCTGTACTGGTTGACATTCTACATGGGGTTTTTTTTTTCAGATTTATTGAGATATAGTTGACATATAACATTGTGTAAGGTCAAAGCGAACAATGTACTGATTTTATAGATGTATGTATTGCAAAATGATCACGGCATAAGGTTAGTTTGCACATTCTTCAACTCACATAGTTACAATTTTTTTTCTTGTGATGAGAACTGTTAAGATCTTTCTCTTAGCATCTTCAGATATACATGCAGTATTGTTAACTATAGTCACCATGCTCTACATGACATCCCCAGGACTTACTCATCTTATAAGTGGAATTTTGGACCGTTGACCACTTTCACCCATTTCCCCATCCCCCACCTCTGGGAAGCACCATTCTACTCTCTATTTCTGTGAGTTTGGGTTTTCTCAGATTTCACATATATTTGTCTTTCTTTGTCTGACTATTTCACTTAGCCTAAAGCCCACAAGTTTCATCCATGTTGTTGCAAATGGCATAATTTTCTCCTTTTTAAAGGCTGAATAATATTCCATTCCGATAGATAGATCATATTTTCTTTTCTTTTATTAAATTAAATTTATTGGAGTGACATTGGTTAATAACATTATATAAGTTTCAAGGGTACAATTGTATCATACAACATCGGTATATTCCATTGTGTGCTCACCACTCAAGGTCTAGTCTCCTTCCATCCCCGTATATTCAACCTCCTTTACCCTCTTCATTCTCCCCCACCCCCTTTCCCCTTTGGTAACCACCATTCTGTGGTCTGTGTCTATGAGCTTCTTTGTTTTGTTTGTTTGTTGCTTTTTATTTTATATCCCACCTATGAGTGAAATCATATGGTTCCTGTCTTTTTCTGTCTGACTTACTTCACTTAGCATGATATTTTCAAGATCCATTTGTATTGTCACAAATGACAATATTTCATCTTTTTTATGGCTGACTAATATTCCGTTGTATATATGTACT
Organism: Rhinolophus ferrumequinum; assembly: GCF_004115265.2. Classification (NCBI taxonomy): domain Eukaryota; kingdom Metazoa; phylum Chordata; class Mammalia; order Chiroptera; family Rhinolophidae; genus Rhinolophus; species Rhinolophus ferrumequinum. Next base: position 13,839,264 of record NW_022680355.1, on the reverse strand, counting down.
ACACCCTTTTTATCCAATCATCCACTGAAGACACTTAGGCTGTTTCCCTGTCTTGGCTATTGGACATCACATTTTCTTTACCCACTCATCCATCAATGGACACTTAGGTTGTTTCCATGTCTAGTGAACAGTATTTTCTTCCTTCCTATAGATATATATGATCCTTGGCCCCCAAAAGATCAGCGTCTAAATTGGGAAACAGAAGCATAAAAATGAAATAAGCTTATATTCCCTTCCTACAATTTCTATGTAGAATAGCTTTTGGGGTCCTTTAGAGCAGTGGTATGCAAACCTTTTCTGTACAAGGCCAGCTAGTAAATAGTTTAGGCTTTGGTAGCCAGGAGCATTCTGTTCCAAATACTCAGCTCTGCCAGAGTGTTGGAAAAGCAGCCATTGTATGATCAGAAGGGGCTGGGTCCCAGTGTGTAATTTGCTAGGGACGCCATAGCAAAATACCACAGACTAGGGGGCTTACACGACAGAAGTTTATTATCTCACAGACCTGGAGGCTGAAAGTCCAAGATCAAGGTGTCAGCACGTTTGGTTTCTTCATGGCTTGCAGATGGCTGGCTGCCTTTTCTCTGTGTCCGCACCTGGTTTTCTTGGTCTCTTCCATGCCCAAATTTTCTCTTCTTCTAAGAACACGTGTCAGATTAGATAGGGCCCACCCTATTTTCTCAGCTAATCCTCCCAACCTTCTTGGTAGGTGGGCCAAGTATTCTTCTCCTCTACGAATGAGGAAACAGCAGTTTTAGGGGGATTGGTCACTAGTCCTCATCACTAGTGGTGGAGATGAGAATGCAGCCCTTGCACTGGCCCCAAGCCCTGTGCTGTAATGACCTGCTGATTACTTGGTGGCTCCTGGTCCATTAGAGGAAAGAAGCAAAATAAAAGTTTTCCTCTGCCCCTTCCCTCACCCCCTTTACAGGACACAAGTTGATAATTGCTAAGGAAGTGAGGTCACCACTAACGTGATTTTGGGCTCATACCAAAAGTTTGTCTCGGAACTATTGTTGAAAAGTGTTCTCAGGAGAACGGACTTGGTTTAGTCATCAAGCAGAAGTTGTTGTGACTAAGGGAAGCTCCTGGGAGTGCAGGGTGGTAAACAGCTGCAGCAGTCGTCTCCCTGAGCTCCAATGTCCCAGGTGGAGCACACCTACTGAGATACCTATCGATCTCATCTTAGAGATTTCCAAGCATAAGATCCCATGGCCTGCTTTGGAAACCAAACCTGGTGCTACATGTCATCCACTATGATGATCGTTTTAATATGCCCATAATAATGAGCATGCAGTATGTTGCCTGGTAGCTGTGGTTTCTGTTGAGGCAAGAAGACCACTTATAACGGATAATATAGAAGGTATTCTGGGCTCCTCATAATCAGAAATCCTATCACTGCAATAGGGAATTCGTACACAACAGAAATAAATAGTGAATGCCCTCGTAGAGCGGTTTTTATTTTCAATTTCCTACGACGTGCCTTATGACAGATCTTGGGGTACAGACATCAGGTCACTTTGTGTTTTTGTCAGGCGCTGACACAGTGCTGGCTCATCAGTTTAAACACACTTGTTGGTAAAACTGGTTGGAGTGGAAAGGTGGGGGAACTGGGGAGAAGTTGGTCAAAGGGTACTAAGTTGCAGTTATGTAGGATGAATCGGGCTAGAGATCTCCTGGGCAGCGTGACGGCTACAGTTAATAATATTGTATTGAGTCCTAGAAATTGGCTAAGAGAGTAGATTTCAGGAGCTGTCATCACACAAAAACTGGGAGTTGATATGTTAATTAACTTCACTGTAGTAATCCTTTCACTACGTATATCAAATCGTGTTTACACCTAAAATATATGTTTTTTTATTAAAAAATAAAATAAAAACTAAACAAACATGTTAATCAGCAATTTCTATATTCTGTAACTTCCATAAAAAATGGGTAATCATATTAGGCAGCTTTCAAATAACAAAAACTTTATTTGGTGATCAGAGATGGTGGCCAATTTTCTAATCCTGTTAAAAATTACGTCAGAAGAGATTGAAAAATTAGGTTTTAAACAAAGAATTTTCTGGCAGTGATGTTGAATAACACACAAGAACGACATTTGAGTATCTCCTTCCAGACATCAATCAGTTGCTAACCAAAATCATTAAGATGTTAACTCTATTAAATTCACCTGGCCACCTCCTCTCCTCATGTCTTATGCTTTCGTCACACTTTCATTTTTTCAGAAAACCTGGAAAGTCAGGCCTCTAATTCTCTGGTAGGACAGCTCTATGCATTCTTCAAGGACCGTCTCAAATGTCACCTCCTCCAGGAAGCCTTCTCCTATGCCCCACCTTCAGCAACCCTAACCAAGCACACCATCTCTCACTCCAAAGCAACCTGCTTCTATCACTTTTTCAGCATAATTAGTGGCCTCTGGCTAATGGTTAGGAGCAGTTTTGTTTTCTATGCTTCACTGTGACCCGTTGGTATAGTTTTTCACACGTTGGTACCCACAGCTCCAACCACATCCCTGACACATAACAGATTCTCTCTATATTTGTCAAGCGAATGAATAAATCCTTTCCAGGCTCATTCCTAGACCCTAGCTCTGCAGAGTAGACCACTCAGTGAATGTAGCCAGATTGAATAAATGTGATGCAGTAGTTTTCCCAACTGAGTAGAGATAAGGCTTGGTTTTCCCTCCAAGGGTTAAGGGGGAAAGGTTTGACCAGTTTAAACCAGAGAGAAACGTGTTCAAGGGTCGCGTGGGAAGGCGGTGAGCTATCCAGGAGGCATCCTGTTCTCTGCTGTATCCAAACCACACTAGAACAGGCTTCTGAACCCCATGGCTAAATGGGTGGGCCGGGCGGAGCCTGGCTGCAGAGCTGTGAGAGGACTGGAGCATGCACCGACAGCCCCGGGCACTCAGCCCGCTTTCGGAAAGTACCTGATGGGGCATGAATCATGCCTTCGCTGCAGCTGGAAGGGGCTGCCTCTTCTCACCCAGTTTTTTAAAGACTTCTCATGAAACCCATGTCTCTAATAAAGTGCATCGATGCTGGTGCAGCTCTGTGGTCACACACAAGAACCTGCAAGGAAAAAAAAAGAAAAAGAAAAATGGAACAGAGCTGGGAAATTGGGCCTTGTAAGAGTTGTGGCTAGAATTTAACCACATGTTAATCTACCTGTTTCTAGGGCAACGTCGACTGGATTTTGTCAAACTATAGACAACTGTATTCTAAGTCCTGTTGACCACCTTTTTAAGTTCGCCCTTAAGTCCATCCTAGACTAATTTCATTTCAACATGCAAAACTGATCTATTTTCAGATTGAAATGGGTCAACTGGTAATTTCTGCTTCTAAAGTTATAGGGACCAAAAGGTCTTTACTAAGATGAGCCTGGCTAAATTTAAAATAACTCCTCAAGCTTTAATTTATGGAGATATGGTGAAGTATCCACTCTTAAAATTAAAGTAGTAAAGGATATATAATATTAAATCAAATGAACCAATGTTTTTAAAATTTTAATAGTTCAGTAAGTATGGTTGACAGATTAGCTATCTTCATTATGCTTTTAAAAATTTAAGTACTGAAATCAAAACATTTCCTGGGCCTAAACTTATTTATTTTTCTTCCCAATTAAAAAAAAAGAAAAGTTGAGGGGAGGAGGGAAAAAATATTGTTTTATTTTAATAAATAGTTTGTTTAAATAAATCAGATCCAATAAACACAATTTTATGGTGATTTTTCTTCTGCACTCCTAACGGTCCTCATAGGAAACATGTTTGGGGATTTGATTTTATGTTACCTAAAAATGTTTCCACTTCACAAGTTTATCACAAACTTGCTGGAGATTATGAAAGAATATTTTTGGTTGACAGAGTACATCAAAGCAGTTTACATGGTTTGAGGAAGCAAGGCAGAGAAAATGAAATAAAACTATCATGCATTTCCAAAAACAATCTTTTTTTTCTCTTTTTTTTTTTTCTTTTTCACTCACGGTTCATTAAGACTGAACGGTTAACTGTTGATGTGCGTTGTGGCTACAGAAGGCAGAAGTAGAAACAATAGATGGAGACAAATTTGGGGTTGCCAGAACTAAGGACTTTATAAAAACTGGTGCCTGAAAGGTAGGGAGCAACCAGCCTCTGCTCAGGCATGGGATACAAAAGGGTGTGTTCCCAGGCTGGCTGAGGATAGAAAGCAGGAGCCAGGTGACGTCTGCAAGACAACTCCTTCGAACGCAAATATCCCCTATCGTTTATGGGGCACTAGCCATTTGCTTCTTTCCTTCATAGCCCAGCTTCACAAAGGAGTAGTGGACACTCACTGCCACCATTTTCACCTGCCACTCGCTCCTCAACTCACAATAGTCTGGCTTCCACCCCCCACACACTGCTCTCCCTATAGTCATAAGTGGCCTACTAATTGTCACAGCTCGTGGACACTTTTCAGTCCTTATCTTACTTAACCTTTTGGTGGCCTGTGATGACCCCCTCTTCCGTGAAGCTCTTTTTCTCCTTTTTCCTCCCCCAGCCACAGTTTCCTCCATAAACGCATTATTGGACATCTACCATGTGCAGGAAACACTGCTAGATGTTGGGTACAAAAACGAGTAAGACATAGTCTCCACCTTAAAGGGAATGATAGACTTGACGACTATTATTTATTGAGAACTCGGTAAATTTCAGACATGGGACTGGCTATTCTGACTCCAACGTCTGTACTCTTTCCACTCCTCAGTGTTACATGTCTTGCTCAGGGTTTCCTTCATCCCTCCTTCCTTCTCTCTATACTCTCCTTTGACCATCTCTTCAATACCCCGGATTTACACAGGAATGACTCCAAAATCTATGTCCCCAACATGAACCTAACTTTGGAACTCCAGACCTCATAGCCTTTTGAACCATTGTCTCCATCGGAAGATCACACAGGTCCTTCAAATTCAACCGACTCAAAACGGAACTCATCCTCTTTCCCCAGAATCTGTTGTTTCTGGGTTTCCCTTCTCACCAATGGCTTCGCCATTTTCTCAGACTATCTTCAAACTCAAACCCATCGATCATCTTAACTCCTGTCTCTTTTTCAATACTCACATTCAATTATCCATTAATCAACCCATATCCTAAATCAATCAACATCCATTCCAATTTTTCCTTTCCTCTTTATCACAGCCTTGGTCAGGCCCTCATTTGTTCTTAGCTAGATGATTTCAAAAACCAAACAGTTTGTGTGCCGCCAGTGTTAAGCAGCGCCTGCCACCACCACGCAGCCATCTTTGCAAACGCAGCCATCGCACTGATGGGACCATAGCACTTCCCTGCTGAATCGTCAGTGACTCTTCATTGACTTTAGGAAAAGTTTTAACATCATGGCCTGCAAACTGTTTGTTTGTAATCGTTTGCTCATGTATCTCCCAAACTTGACTGGAAAAACGTGAGAAGATAAATCTTGTTCTGTTCATTTTTATGTTACAGTGCCTGGCATGCTATGTTACCCATGGTAGTTGTTTGATAAGTGTGATTAAATAAATTATATTTCTTTTCCACCAGTCTTCTATGTTTCCCCAAAAATAAGACCAAGCCAGACAATCAGCTCTAATGCATCTTTTGGAGCAAAAATTAATATAAGCCCCAGTATTATACATATTATATGTTATTATATCATATTATATTATATTATATTGTATTGTATTGTATTGTATTGTATTGTATTGTATTGTATTATAGACTGGGTCTTATATTATAGTAAAATAAGACCAGGTCTTTTATTAATTTTTGCTCCAAAAGATGCATTAAAGCTGATTGTCCGGCTAGGTCTTATTTTCAGGGAAACATGGTAACATTACTAAAATTGCCTACCATTTAATTATTCCTCAGAAGTATTCTGGATATATATAGAGAGACAGAAATATAGATAGATAGATAGATAGATAGATAGATAGATAGATAGATAGATAGATAGATAAGTAGATTGGGCATTGGGTAATCTACTACTAAGGATTTTATTTGTATTAATTACTATAATATCCGTTTTCTGAAAAAATCCTGTTAGCATCCACTGCTCCCTGTCAGAGAGCAGGATCTCTGGAAACTAGACAGGTGAGTTTCAATACGGGCAAATAGGCAGGGAATGGTTTGGACTAGAAAATGAACTCTAAAAGGAAGACTTGGTCAACCAGGGAAAAATGGTTACTGAGTACTAAACACTTGATGCTTCCATAGATGACAGGAAAATAGGCTACGGGGGTGTGACACACAGAAGCTGTCTAGGATGACTGTATCTGGCTAGAGGCTAGCAGTATCCCATAAGGCATCTGTTTTATGCAATGAATCAATCGCTATCTAACACTGCCTTTAGAAAGGTATTCCTTTTATACCATCCTTAGGAAGATTTAGGGAGAAAAACTGGGTTAAGGTAGATAGAGTCAAAGATAAGACTTGAACTTATAGAACTACTTAACACTTATTTTATGGAAGAAAATGAATATATGTGTATATACATATGTGTGTGTGTGTGTGTGTGTGTGTGTGTATACTCAAAAAGGAACAGGATACCCGCAGTTCAGCTGGTGTGTTAAGCACAACATTTAGTCTCTTTTTCTGGCCAAGAATAACTGGAAAAATGCTATTTAGCTTCTGCCTTTTTTCTGAGAATAGTATTTCATACAACCGAATATCAGGGTGGAAAACCAAAGAGTAGGAGTGAGGCAGAACATTTCATCACCAACTTTCACCAACTTTTTGAGTAAGACCAATGAGCAGCCAAACGAGGAAAACAATTAAATAGTCCTCTAGAGTACAAACGACAAGATACACATCTGCTTGCATGCTCATAAAATGCAAAGGGACACAGGCATCCTCAGGGTAGCACCAGCATGTCCCATGCAACACTTCCTGCTTCAGGCAAGATCTTAGAGCACTTCCAGACTCCTTTATGAACTCAGCTTCTTGCATAATATTGTTCTGCTGGGAGGGAAAAATTCCTTTCTGACCTCCTGCAAGTGATCAACTTATGCCCTGGAGCATGAAATGTGATTACCCCTTATCATTATCTCAGTTTACCAAGCCACACTCGTTATCAGTCACTATTCAGCAATATTTTTCATGCTCTCAAAATGCACCGGTTAACCATATGGTAAAAGCCTGATGCCAATAATTCAGGTTCAATTTAGTTATAAAATATTTTTCTCGAGACCTTATTTATAATAAGATACTCTGTACGCCATAGCAAGGCAAGCTCATTTCTCTCAGGAGAAACCTATCTGCCTGCTGTAAGAGAATGGCTGAAAAGAAAATCATCATTCAAAACATTAAAAAAAAAAAAAAAAAAATTGTATCCTGAGCTTTGCACATGGTTTCTTAAAGAAAAAAAAAATCTCAACTGCAATAAAGTGTGAAGGTAGGTCTGTCCCTGAAAGTTTATATGCCAATATATTGGGTATTTGTGTGTGTGTGTGTGTGTGTGTGTGTGTGTGTGAGTTTGTGTGCTATGTTGGGGAGGTGGGAAGAGGGAATTAATCATGCAAATTCGTGCTTGTCCACATTTGAAAAAAGGTCTAGGTCAACTTCAGTGCAGGCCTCTAGTAATGGCCTAACTTAAAATAAACAAATTCATCTTGTTTTTCCAATACTACCTCAGGTCTTTAAAGAAATCATAGATAGGCTTGCTGCCCATAAGTATATCGTATATTTGTCTTCTTCCCCGGGTTCTCTGGGGAAGGAGTCCAGACAAGGACTTTCCAAACAACTTAAACAGTGCAGGGAAATCATTTAAAAACAATTTAGGATACAGATCCTTCCACAATGCCTCTTAAACAGCATACACTCCAGATGACTAAAAAACATTGCTAGGGTATTACTAGAAAATATATTATTCCACTCAGTGGCTTTCCTATGTTCTGCCCAGTTGGTAAGCAACCTCACTTTAGACTGGAGGTTGACAAACTAGATTGGCCCTTGGGCCAAATCTGTCCTGCCATCTAACTTTGTAAATAAAGCTTTATTAGAAGACAGCCATACCAATTCATTTACGTATTGTCAGGCCTGCAGGGTCTCAGCTCCCACTCCCCACATAAGAATTCAGGACATGGTGAGGCCAAAAAGGAACACCCACGGAGCCATAAGTAGGGGAGTCACACCACTATACTCTCACTGGCAGCTGGGTTGGAGACACAGGAACCAGGAGCAACACAATTCTCAACCCTCACTGTGCCGCTTGCAGACTCAGCCACCATCTTCTTGCTAGCTCCCCCTTTTTTTGCTAACCTAGCCACGGCAGTTATATTCATGGCCAATGGCTCACTGGTTACAGCTGATGGCCAACTAGCCACAGCTGCTGGCCATTTGATCACAGTCGATGGCCATTTACTACCTGAGCCAGCACCTTTCTATGTGAGGCCGAGAGCCTGGAAACTGCTTTTTGGGGCTCTGTCCCCACACTCCACCCCTACAGGGTCTCGCCTCACAATCTACGTGACAAGCGTCTTCCGCGAGGGGCCCTGTGCGAGGAGCCTGGAGGTGAATGCTATTTCCTGGACACAGCCAGGCTCTCTGGTCACAGCCAGGGTTTCTCAGGGCACTGCCACTCTCTCTGGACACAGCCAGACTTCCTGGACACAGCCAGGGCTCTCAGGGCACTGCCACTCTCTCTGGGCACAGCCAGACTTCCTGGACACAGCCAGGGCTCTCAGGGCACTGCCACTCTCTCTGGGCTCAGCCAGACTTCCTGGGCTCAGCCAGGGCCTCTCAGGGTACTGTGCTGGAACAACAGCGGCTCACAGTCAAGGTGCTTACATATTCTCGATGGCGGCCGGTCAAGACACAAAAGCAAATATCCGCCAGTTCCATTACATGGTGGTATGTTCCCAAACAAATAGTCAAGCTGTCCATTAAATTAGGGATGGAAGGCAATTCCCCACAGTCCATAGTCATTGCCAGGGCTGTCCTGGGGGTGAGGGATGACCTTGACCTCACCCTCAGCTCCCACGGAGGACTCAGCAAGCCATTCCTCCTGGGACTACAAGTCCTGCATCCGGGCTGCCTCAGCAAGCACTTTCCAGCCCACGGGGCCACAACGACCTTCGCTTTCTCCGGCCTTTGCTGGTTGGGGAACCGTCCATGTCTTTCCACCCCTCCACGGGGGTCAAGCTCTCCGCCAGCTGCTCCTCCTGGTCTTCCTGCAACTGAGTGTTCATATGCACAAACTGCTCCACTGCCCTTTGGGGAGCTTTGGCCGACACCATACCCTGCTCACAGCGCCATGTGTCGTGCGGGGGATCCTGCGGGGCGGCCTGCGGGGTGTCAGGCGGGGTATCCTGCCGACTACGCCATGTGTCACGCGGGGCAGCCTGCAGGGTCTCTGGTCCCACTCCCCACATAAGAACGCAGGACATGGCTAGGCCAAAAAGGAACACCCACGGAGCCATAGGTAGGGGAGTCACACCACTATACTCTCGCTGGCGGCTGGGTTGGAGACACAGGAACCAGGAGCAACACAATTCTCAACCCTCACTGTGCCGCTTGCAGGCTCAGCCACCATCTTCTTGCTAGCTCCCCCTTTTCCTACTAGCCTAGCCACGGCAGTTATATTCATGGCTAATGGCTCACTGGTTACAGCTGACAGCCAACTAGCCACAGCTGACGGCCATTTGATCACAGTCGATGGCCATTTACTACCTGAGCCAGCACCTTTCTATGTGAGGTCGAGAGCTTGGAAACTGCTTTTTGGGGCTCTGTCCCCACACGTATATATTATCTATGGCGTTTTCATGCTACCATGGCAGAGACGACTATGTGCAAGAGACCATTAGGACTGAAAAGCTAAATATATTTACTATTTGTCGCTTTACAGGAAAAATTTGCAGACCCCTGCTTTATTTGTTTTTTCGTCTTATGGGCGCTCTCTCCCCGATATGTTCACTTTTTTCAACTTAATCAGAGAAGATGTGGAGTAAGAACTACAGAGTTTTCGTTTAAAGTGTTCTGAGATAGTCCTTGAAACCTCCCAGCACCTGCGTGGGTGTCTGGGCAAAGCTTTATTCCAGTGGTTTGAGGAGAGTAAACATCTGACGCTGGATATGTGAGGAAACGCTGTCTTTGTATGCTCAGAAGCTCAAATGGTAGTATGAAAAAGTGGTACAAGGCCTGGCTGATCAGAAATGACAGAGGGTAGTGAGGGTTTAAATGTAAGGGGACAAAATGCTTCTAAACCCTTTAGCATATATTTCACGTATGCACAATAAAATGTACTACAGAACAAACAAACAAACAAATAAACAAATAAATGTAAGGAGAGTCCACTAGAGAAAAATTGAGAAAGCAAGAGGCACAGGTTAATAAACTGAAATCACTCTACAAAACTGGTTTTGGGCCACAGAGATAATTGCCAACAACAGGAAAACTCCCTGTCTAGACTACCCTACAAGAATTAGAGTGAATTTATTTGTGAAGAATTTGGCAAATATATTCATGTATACAGCGTTCTATCCATAGAAAGAGCCCTCACCTCCTCACATACAAAGTAAGAATAATGCTTCTCTGTTCTCTTAAAAGTTCTTATACAAACACAAGCTCATTTGTGGTTCACTGAGTGTGAAACAATTACTCCCACAAACAGAGCAACAGAAAGCAAAAATAGACTCAGAGTGTATTTTTCAGTTTGTGGTCTCCTCTGTGTTTAAATACAAAGAGAGAGTTAACAAAATGAATGACTACATTACACCTGAAGAAGATGGGGAAGCCAGATAACCTGCTCGAGTGTTTCTCTTTGACAGCCATTACGACACATGTACCTAGAAATATAATTCCGTCGGTTTTCAGGACACTTGTGTGTCGTTTGAATTAGAACCGTTAGCTCCAGGGCCCTGAAGGAAACCAACTTCTGCCCCAGAGAAATGGGGATGGCAGCCACGTGTGTATGGGTTTGTGCTCTGCAGCCCGCCAGTAGGGGCCCCTGAGACGAGCTTGACTCTCAACATTCTCAGATCACCCAAGAGCTGCCATGACAACACATTGGAGAAGATTGCTATTACGTTTATTGCTACTTAAAACTTTGTAATTTGGGATGCCAAATAGGAAGAAAGAAGCTTATCTACTCAGCTATTCTGGACTCTAGAATAATTTGCCATTCTTATTACTGTGTATCAAGAAAGTGGCAAATTCAAAGGCTGTCATTTATTTCACTAATGGAATTAAAAATGAATGTGGTCCAGAGCGGTAACCAATGCCTAGCTCGTTATGATGGATTACGGTTTGGCTAAATAGTATGACCTTTAATTACCTGAAAAAATGCAATTTTCCAATGTCTTTGCTGTTTTCTCTGTGATTCCCCACACAAATACAACCTGTCATGTGCTATTTTTATTTAGCTTAAATACATTTAATGCTTATGAAAGGTGCTGGATTAGCAGCCTTAAAGTAAAATTCTTTATCCCTTTAGTCCGTTATTATTAAACACTTTTAGAGCACTTTGTTCTTTGCTGAGCCCCATGCAGTCAATCCATTTGATTATTTTTAATCATGTCCTTTTATAGTGGGTAAGTATTGTTATTCTTATTTTTTAAGATAAGAACCCTGAAACAGAAAACGTCAGGAATGGGACCTGGGTCGCCAAAAGAGTTCATGATCAGCTTGTTCTAGCTCTCAACTTAGCATGTAGTCCCCTGACACGCGCTGCTGCCACAAGGGTAGAGCAGTTGGTGAGTGCTTGTACAGAATCTAAGGCGCAACATTCAATTCCAGGTTCACAAATGAAATCAACCAGCTTCTACCCAATGAGCAGTAAGAGAAGCTAACGTTCAACATGTGATGAAAACCAAAAGCGCAAATACAAATTACCCACAAAATGTCTACTGGAGACTGATGTTGGAAAGAAAGGAGTGAATAATGATTTTAAAAAATGAAAAGTCTTGGGCCGACCTGGTGGCTCAGGTGGTTAGAGCTCCATGCTCCTAACTCCGAAGGCTGCTGGTTCGATTCCCACATGGGCCAGTGGGCTCTCAACCACAAGGTTGCTGGTTCAACTCCTCGAGTCCCCCAGGGGATAGTGGGCAGCGCCCCCTGCAATTAGCAATGGTAACTGGACCTGGAGCTGAGCTGCTCCCTTCACAACTAGGATTGAAAGGACAACAACTTGACTTGGGAAAAAAAAAGTCCTGGAAGTACACACTGTTCCCCAATAAAGTCCTGTTCCCCTTCCCCAATAAAATCTTTTTTTAAAAAAATGAAGAGTCATGATTTTGATGCTTTTTGGAGAAAGATAACTGTTGATTTTAAAACACATACATACAAAGGGGAAAAAATTAGACCCTTGTGTCCATAAACTTATACTAACAACTAAAGAGAAACAAATTGTTTTCCTTTAGAGATATGGCTGCATACACATATCTGGCTCAACACTACCTCTTATCACACAATGTGTTTTCTTCTCATCTAGATAATTTGCAGATTCAGCATCGATAGGTAAATAATTCGAGTTGACTTTTCTGTCACATGCTGAAGTTTCAATCTACAAAAATTGTCCCAGTCACTGAAATTGGGCATGTTTTGTTAATCACTGATAATTGTGCAGAAAAAAAAAGAAAAGGGAGGGGGGCAAAAAAGAGTTTCAGTCTTATTTTAATTTATATTTCTTATTAAGATCTTCATGCTTGTTAGCTATTTTTGTAATTTTTAAATTTATACCATTTACCTCTTTATCTAATAACATCTTTTACTGTTCCCCAAATTAATTTATGTATGGAACATTATATATTAGGATTCAAAATATTTGACTACGGTGCTGTTGTAAATATTTTTCTAGCTTGCTGTTTATCCTTTAATTTTATTTCTCCAGAGAGATTGCGATCATTAGAATCTTGTTTATTTAAATGTTATGTGGTCAAACCTATCTTTTCCAGTACAAATTTTTCCATAACTCGTAAGTGTGGAACACTCTTCTCTATGTAGGAATTCCCTAATTAGTCGCTTACATTTTCTGTTTGGATTTTTTGATAGAGTACTCATGAAAGTGCCATAGGAAAAGCTTAGCTCTATCATCAGATTACAGCCTCTGCGCTTTCAATGTAACACAATGTAAATGAAACACAAAGATAGGCACCTTTATTTATCATTTATCTTTAATGATTAAGCACCTCTCAGATGCAACACACACGCATACACACACATTCTCATTTAGAGACTAGTTTCCCATCACTACATTACACAATTGTCCTTTTCCATTCACCTTTGGAAACCCTCCTGGACAACTACCTCTGGTGAAGATGCTATCCTTGATAAAGAGGACTCGTCCCAAATGGCATTCCACTTTTAAATGGGGGGGGGGGGCAAATAAAAATAAACCCTAAGAAATTGATCCCCTGACCTATCATTTTTAAATGAAGTTCTCTCCAGGGGAGGAATCCCAAACACCCTTTCGCCTTCACAGTCTGACTTGGGAACTTCTTGGGTGGCCTTTTACCTACATTCCCTCTGTCCTGAGAAAACCTGAGGGCTTCAGTGGCATCACTTCTTTGCCTTCCAAGTCCTTTGTCCAGGCTAACTCATTCCCCATGTCCAGCATATGATGTTTTGTACTTGATGAGTTAGTTAGCTCCAACACATCTCTTCAGAACTGATTACTACTTGGTCTGTGACCTCACCAGCCCCCAAAAGAAAAGCAGAAGTAAGTCCTATCATAATTGCCCTGGAAATCATCTGAAGAGAGAGAAGAAAGAAGAAAATGACCTGAGGCTCACAAAGAAAGGGTTGTTTTCCCCCCCTTTGAGAAACTCAGTACAAAACAACACACGAATAGGATTTAACATGGAGGTTTCCCTAACTGTCCAGCACAATTCCGTACTGATTTTCAAAATACTGAAAAGTATCTTGCCCTTTATGAGTAGACAAATACCAGCCACTTGAGATCATCATTTTCCTCTGAAACTCACATGAGCTATTTTGCCAGGGCAAAGTATTCAATCTGCGGTGACGGCATAGAGAAACACACTTGGACGGAAGAGAGAGGAGGTCTTTCTGCCTTGAGAGACCCTAAAAATGGAGTCAAGTGAGCTGTTCACATACAGGTGGGATGACAGTTTGACGGACATATTTTGGAGGGGATCACAAGAAGATTAGAATAGTGTCTGATCCCTGATAGGCACACAAAAATACTTGACATCGGAATACAGAGTGTTGAATGGGAAAAGGGAAGGAGTTAGGGAGAAAGGAAAAGAAGGAGAGGGAATGGTGGAAGGACAGCAAAGGAAAAGGGAGGGAGGAAAGAAAGAGGCAAGGGAGAGAAGGAAGGAAGGAAGGAAGGAGGGAGGGAGGAAGGAAGGGAAGAAGGAGAAAAGGGAAGGCGAGTGGGAAGGAAGTTTCTGTGTGTAATTTGTTTTTAGTTGAGTAGAAATTGACCCTGGATTTATAAATCTGATTTTCCTCCTTTAAACGAATAACAGATGGAAAATCCACATATTTTATTTCTGAGGTCCTTTATTTCATCAGCAAATCCCCCACAAATTACAAAATCCAGACCCAATATATGGCTTACATCTATATGGCTTACCCAATATATGGCTTACATTTATATATCATAAAAAAGTAAAGAAAATCAATTGGGTTCTATTAACCTCTCAAAACACTCTCCTTTTAACCATCATAATAGAAACGAATGTGTTTTCCCCCCTAAGCGAATGGCCTGTGCTTCTTTTTTGATCATCTGCTTAAATTACATATTAGGTAGCTTCAGAGTGGAACGCTGGTGCGGAGAGTTTCGTCTTGAGGCTGGCTCTGCTGATGCATTTCTCAGTAACTACATCAGGAAGGGCCTTCGAGAAGACAATACATCAAATACTTTGCCAAGAAAAGTTTTCTTTTTCATTCATTTATTTTTAGTAGTGCAGCTGGGAAATCAAATGCCTGACTAAGTAGACTGTTGGAATGAAGGCAGAAAAAAAAAATAATAAAAGCACTTGAGTGGCTATTTTATTAAGATCCCACAGTCCAAGGATGAAAATTCTAACAGAAATGTGTCTCGGGTCCTGAAAATGTCTTGCTTGTCTCGGGGGCCAATGATTGTACCTCTGCATCTTCCATCTCTGACAAGCTGTGTAGACAGAGCATGTCACACACATGTTCTGTGTCCCACCTACAGAAAATAGAGATAATCGTCCCTCCCTTCTCTACTCTCATGACATAGTTCTTAAGATCCAGATAAAATATAAGATATATAAATACTTAAGACATTTCAAGTGTTCCAGACTGCAATTTCTGTGGGGGGGTGGCAGAGAGAATGGTTAATGAGAAGATTTTGGGTACTGGAAAGTTTACCAATGTGTCTTCTAGATGTCTCTTTTGTCCCTCACCATCACCATTTCACTCGTCATAAAACAAGTAAACTAGTAGTTTCCACCAAATTCATCACACATCATCTGAATCAGGTTTTGGTGTGTTTTACAAGTAATAGCTATACCAAAAAAAGCACTGGTTATTAAAATGTTTTCAAACACAGCTCTGTTTCTGTTCTACACATATTCTATTTCATGCATTGACATTCAATCCAGAAATGGTTGATGGATGTCTGGGAAAACCAGGATGATCGTTAGGAGCCAACGTAAGTTCACCAAGAACAAACTGTATTTCCTTTTTCATTAGTACAACTGGCCTGAAACTGACCTTTGATTCTCTCAAGAGAATATCCTTGAGAGAAATGTAGACAAATTAGGCTACATTTGTATAAACAAGTGGCATTTAGTGGACTATACTTACCCCAAAAGTGCCAGTTAGTCAACTGGTAATAAGTCTTGCAAGTCTCTATCTGTATATAATTTTTACTGATTATTGAAGTGAGGCTATCTAAAGAAATGTATTAAATTTGAAAAATCCCTCTTAATAAGGACATGGTCTCAGTTAACTTTCAGGGTTATAGTCTTATGCTGTAAAATCTGCTAATATCTTTACATTGTGTTTATTTATTTAGAATTGTGCATTGGCCATTTTCCTGTACTTCTAGTATCTTTCTGTTATGTGAGATTATGCATGTAATATACTCTTTAAAGAGTTAAGAATTCTTTTTAAAATAAAGTGTTATTTATTTAATCATTCATTGAACATTTTTTAGTTCCTACTATGCACTAGGCGAGAAACTATCCATTGGATGTACCAAGGTGAATAAGAAATGTCAGCAAGTTACTTACAGTATAACATGTTCCAATATGGGGGGGACCTAGTATGTGGCATATTCTTTATTAGGCATGTTATATTCATCATACGTTATTTAATTCTCACAACCATCAAGAAGTAGGTACTTTATTATTCCTACTTTGCAGATGAGGAAATTAAAGCTTAGAGAGGTTAAACAACTTAGCTAAGTCATTTGGGTAATAAACAGCAGAGCTAGAATTAAAACTCAAGACTTTCTGACTCCAAAATTTATCTTTCTATTTACTGTACTATACTCTCAATCAGCCAGCCCCATTTGGAATCATAAATTTGGTATCTTTATTCTAGTAAGCATATTTATTATTTGTCCTAGTGTTAAAAATGAAAGACTAAAAAATGGAAGGTGAATGTGAAGCAAACTGAGAAATTGAAATAACATTAAAACAATGCATTCACATGAGGGAACTATTAGAATATGGGCCATGTCTGGTCTTTTCAGGTTAGATATAGTTTTGTCCTACACATAGCATTTATCACTATTTTCAATATGTAGAAGGAAGTCCCAACAATGATTGTAGAAAGCAACTTTTGGAACTGTTTGATCTTCACACGTAAGCTGTTTTGAATCTCAGCAGATATGATTCCAGTTCTTGGGTTGAACAAAACTCCATTTTATTTTCCCACTTAGTATAGACCTGGTTTTCTGGGAGGGCCCGGGCTCATTGTCTTGGCATCACCCAATCACTGTCTTACAGTGGAAGCCCAGCACAGCGCGTGGTTCAATGAGACGTGGAATATCTCAAGAGCCACTGGAACAAAGCAGTTTTCCGGTTCCTGAGTGTTTGGTGTCAAATGAATGCCCCTAGGAAATCCACGTGATGGAGCCAAAAAGTACTGCTGTAGTTTTGGCCCCAAAAGAGGTTTATTTTGATGCATGAATAATATAAAATTATTCAGAAGTTTCTAGAAGGAAGGAAGGGAGGATGGTGAGCACCACGTTCTGAGAATCACCTCCTGAGTGTCTCTTCATATTACTCAATATTGATTTTGACTTTTAAACCTTTCTTCATAAGAGAGAAGAGGTCTTATTTGCATTAAAGATCCCCTTTCCCTTACTTTCTGGGCAATTCAGCTGGAGGACAGAGTTATTACAAGTAGCTCTTTGATTTGAAAGTTTGTAAACCTATAGACAGTGTTTTTCTATGAATGAGTGGTAGGCTGGCCTTTAGAAATGGCATGACCTTAAACATTTTGCATAAGCGTTTAACGTCTTGCGTTAGGAAAATGTCTCCTGCTATTTACTGTTCAACGATTTTTTTTTCTTTGTAGTATAAAGGTACTTAAGGAATGTATCATTAAATTATTATTTCTTGAATAACTCAAGAAATGTGGAGTATCATTGTGTATTCCAATAGGTGAGCATCTAGAAAAATGCCACATCTATCTAGAATGTTCCCAAATTGTCCAAGTATTTATCAGGAATCAAATCTAAATCATCTCTTTATGCATTTGGGTTCCTGATTTTACGGGTAGGGAAAAGATGGGGGTCAAATGCCGGGTCGAGGATCAAAGGTGAAACTGTGGCCGAATTTGGATTAAATTGCTTATCCAGAGATCGGGACTCGAGCATTGTGTCAGTTCCAATTGAGGCTTAATATCTCACAAAGTTTTAAAAGATTCTTTTCTTATATAATAACAGTCATTCTGAAGTAAGAAGACTGAATTAGAAACCCTACCTCATATGATTATAGTGAACTAATTAAGTTGTTAATTGGTCTAAGTTATATTGTGGGGAATAGTGTAATTTTCTTAAACTCGACCTGGCTAATTATAAATGGATGGTTCCAAAACACTTTAAGTACCTTCTCACTCACACAGACTCATTACAGTAAAAATGGTCTTGATGGTTTTTAATGCAGCTGGCATGGCTTCACCGTTCTCCACACCGTCTTCCTGGATTAGTCACCATTTTCTCAAGTGAAGAAGAGACTTGCGGCTGCTGCTGCCACTGGTCCCGCTGGAGTGGCAGAAACTATAGCCAACCACCTGTGGGGGCCTCCTTGGACGCCCTGCCTCACACATCATTAAGCAAATTGTCAGCGAAGTTTTAATTACAGCACTTTTATGACTGCTGGTGATGTAAGAAGCACAGTGGGCACACCTTGTTTTTTTCCAAGCTCGGCTGTGTTTGTAGTGCTGGCAGTTAGGGCCAGAGCATTTTTCATCTTGCACAAACTGAGCTAATTTATGTGGGAACCCAGACCCTCTCCATGTTGTTTGTACTGCATCAATTTGCAGAGTCTAATGAGCCCTTTTTAAATGATGGAAAAACCCTCCTTGGTTGCATTACTGAATAGCCTTTTAAAGCCTGCCACAGAAAACAAAGATGCTCAACGAGAAAAGAAACCAGGCTCACCTTACCCTAATTTATTGCCTAACCCACGAGAATGATGCTCAGGGATCATAATAAGTCGAATGGGCCCCTAATAACCGATGAGCTCTGGTTTGTCCTGTTTTCGGCAGAGAGAACTTCCATGAACTGATCGGGTAGAGTGGGCTAAAGGTCTGAAAGAGTCCGTTGTGTATGTTCTGGTTAATAAAGATTTTATGTACCCAGGAGATTATGCAAACCAACCCTCTGGAAATATTGTGTGTGGCTCTTGTTGAAATGCATAACCAAATTAGTTATCTTCAAAGACTTTATGAACTCTGAGTGCAGAGAAGCAAAGCGCAAACTCTCTAGTCACTTTTGTCCTGATGGCTTGCAAGGAAGGACTCAGCCATCTCTAAGGATAGAGAGAAGCCAACATATCTAAGGTCAATAAAAGCTATGGAAACCAAATGTGATTCAAGCTACTGGAAACCAAGCAATGGCAAGGTAGGAATAGAAGATAAAGCTTTAGCAATAATAATTTTGTGTGCTAGACACTATGTTGGGGGCTCATGCCTGTGTTCATGTAACTTTTCTATTGAGGTCAAAATGATACATGAGCTCTAAGTTCATACCAAATGTTGGTTTCAGTGGCACTCTATTATTTTAAAAATTAATTTGTTATCTCTACATCTCTCTGAAAAGACTTCAAAAATCTTGCTCAAAATAAAAGCAATGCACATTTTCCTTGAGCTAAAGCTAGATAAAGAAATACAATAAAATGGCTTCCATGATTGGCTCTTGTGATAAATAATGTTAAGAAAATTTGGTGTTATTTCATTTATCTCATCAATAGGTCAATTACTGGAAAGGTCCTTTAGAACCTCTTCTCTTTCCCCATTACTCAGACAGTACAACACATGCAGGTTATGCAAAGTGGACTTGTGGAGTTCAACTTATCCAGGTTCATCCATTTACATGAGGAGGGAAATTAACTCACTTGGAAGCTCAAACATTTGCCTCATAAGGTTTCTAACCATGAGAGATTTCTCGGATTCACCAATACTGTATTCAATATAGATGAAAACGGCCCTGAGATGAGGGCAGCATTGCTAAGTCAATTTAAGAAAGGTTTTCATTTCTCTTATAGGAATTATACTAACATTTCAAAACGCCACATTTTCATTACAAGGCCGTGATTTGCATACAAAGGACCAAGTGATACATGGTCCTAATAAAACTCCTAATAGTTTTATGCCACATACTGACTCCAGGGTCTCACTTTCATACAGGAAGTAAATATCGCCCAACAGCAACAGCTGACAAAAGACACTTCTCCAAGTCAATGCTAGAAGTGCCTATGAAACTAAAGTTCTTCCTCATTTCAAAAACTTCTTATGAAACAGAAGAAAAGAGAAGGACAAAAAGGTCATTTAGAGGAACGTAAAACTGGAAAAACCACCATTGATGCAATGTACCTCCTAAACTAAACACCAAACACACGGTGTTGAAAGTATTTTAATTTTTTTTTTTTTTTTAAGTACACAACCTGCTGGCTTGCCCCAGCATACTGAAAGAAGTTTAAACATTAATGCTTTTTCTAGGAAAAAAAAAAAACTTGTTTTCAAAGAGGCTTGATCTGAGTCATCTTCAGCAGTTCCCCCCACCCCCAATCTGATGTCAGGGGAAACTGCTAGAAAATTCTGTAGCAGTAAACCTTTTAAACAAGAATCAGGAAAAGGGAGATCAGCAAAATGGTTCCTAAGGTGACCAAAAGGTAGCATTTTTCCTTCAACGTGAAACTTTTATCTAATTGTTCTCATAATCTTGTGAAAACTTTATTCAGCTTGCCTTGATGGGGATGATTTTAATTACAGAAAACAAATCTCTTTATGTTGAGTTTTATGCCCTCCATAGGCCAAGACTAAAGCCCAAAGGTGCTGGTATTGAGACACAGAACAAGAGAATTGCTGATGAAAACCTCATGCGTAAGATGGATCTTGAGCGTTTTCCAGCCTGGACTTGCCAAAGTCAAGGGGTAAACTTCAGATAAACATCTGAGCTCTCGGGTGTTTAAATGAACTGAACCTCCCAACGTTTTTGAGGTTTGCCGATGACTAGTAATTATATTGTCATTTAACAAAAGTATCTGCATTAAACCAGAGATGTTACATTAATGGTTAAGTTCACATCCATTAAAAAACATCGTGCGTCTGCAGAGCACACAGAGGTCTCCATGATGTGTGGACGGGAATGGAAAGTAATGTAGGTTTGAGGCCATAAATCAATGTCTGAATACTACCTGTCAGGTTTGGAAGCTATGCTAATGCAGGAAGTTTTACTTCTCTCCAGCGTATAGAGGTTAGAGAAGGAGGGACGGAGATGTAACTTAAATGGAAACATCGAATGGAAAACCCCCAAAGAATAAGATCATCAACATACTAGTCTTGAAGAAAGTGATTATATCTAAGTCAGGGTTTTAATCATTTTAATGCAGAATTGTTGGGTTTCCAAAGGAGACAACAGAAGGACTGAGGATTCATCCCTAGAATCTAGAACCCTTTCTTCGAAGTGCTTTCCATTTTGACTAAATCACATATGGGGGTAGAAAGTAATGTGTCAACTTTCTCACTCATAAACTTAGGAAGTGAACATATAACCCTTAACTGCTTCCTAGGTGATCATGCTAATAAGCAAATTTAATACACAAGGTCACTTTAAATTTCTTACATGTATATAATAATTTCCCCCCAGGGTTATATGATGGCAATTGGCTATACACTAAAAGTCAAAGTAAGCATTTTTAATGGATGTACAATAAATTTAAAGGTAACATAAATAATGTATCAGTGAAAAAGTCACATGGAAAAACTTCCAATTCTTTTTTAAAGGGATAGACACTCTTTGTAAATAGTTGATGTTTCCTTGTCAGAGAACAGAGATTGCACCAAAAGGAAAGAAACTAAATGCACAAAATGGAACCTGGAATAGAGACCCTGTAATCCCAAAGTGAGCCGTGGCTTTCAGGATCCAAGACAGCAGAGTCCGAGCCAGAAGAGGGTCTCCAAAATGTCATGAAAGGAAAACACAGTCAAACTAGTGTCATAATTCAAAACCCAAGTCAAAACTTTGGAAAGAACCACACTAAGAAAAGTCATATAGAATGCAGGGGCCACTGGGGACGCAAGTTCTCTCACCTTTGTAAGAAGAGCTGACAATAGTGTCACTATAAGACCTGCTTCAGGAGGCAAGAACGCGGTCCTTCTTTAACAAAGACCAGAGTTACTCTGACTCAGTCTCGCATCCACCACCGACCTCCAGGTCTCATTAGCTCACCCTTGACCTTGTCTCTGAAGTTCAAGACTAGAAGGAGGAATGCCAATTCTTTAATGGTCTCTGAAATTTTGGGATTGTTCTTTACAACTGTTAATAAGTTTATGTGCCAAAACCTCTGTGATCTAGTCTTCCTGAAGCCAAGTTCTGGTCATATCGTGCCCTTTTCAAAACCTGTGGTGTGACCCTACTGCCTTCCAAGTCCAATCCAAGTCATCTGGGAACTAACTCCAGCCTCCTACCCTTCCCTGCCAGACACATGTTCTACTCTCTAGCCAAACCAAAATGCTTGCTCTACTCACCCTGCCTGTGCCCCGATGTCTATGTTCCACGCCACTGTATGTGTGATTCCCTTTATCGGGAATGTCCCACTTCCTCCACAGCCTTGCATCTTTATATCCCAAATCCTCCCTACCTGTGCCCCAAGGCTTGCTCAGATAACACGTCTCAAATAAAGCCTTCCCATATTCTATATCCCCATCTAAACTCCATTCCACAGACCATATTTTTTAACAACACAATCTGCTGATTTGCCCCAGCATACTGTGTTTCCCCGAAAATAAGACTGGGTCTTATACTAATTTTTGCTCCAAAAGATGCATTAGGGCTTATGTTCAGGGGATGTAATCCTGAAAAATCATGCTAGGGCTTATCTTCCGGTTAGGTCTTATTTTCGGGGAAGCCCGTTACTAATGAAAGTTTAAACATCAGTGTTGTATCTAGGAAAACATTTGTCTTCAAAAAAGGTTAATCTGAGTCATCCTCCTCATTTCTCCAGATAGGCTTCTCCAGTAGACTAACCACTTTTTGTATATGTTCATTTCTAATGCATCTTTATATCGTTCTCTGTGTTATTTGCAGCGATATGGTTGCCAGCACACTTTCAAAAAGTGCTGCATTTTAGTGCCTTTTTTTGGGGGGAGGGGTGGTATCACATGAAAAGAGGTGTGCCATATAACTAAACGCGATGACCTTCAGCTTGGTTCCACCAAGAGTGACCTTTGACAAATGATCTGTTTGATTAGTTTTTTAAAGTGCTCGCTTTACAGATACCCACAATTCTGGGGGCGGGCAGTGAAGGAGGCAGAATAGATTTAAGGAGAACACCCATGTCTTCAGAAACAGATCCCCAGCGGCTCCATGGCTGGCGTGAGTAGCCTGACACCCCAGCACTCCTGACAATAAAACCTATTGTGATACCATTCAGCAGGGGGTGGAGGAAATTTGAAAATCTGTCTAGAAATGCAGGAAGCAATGTAAGCTATGTAATCAAAGCTCGAAATGCTCTAAACAGTGTTGTTTTTTGTTGTGCTTTTTTTTTTTTTTAAGTAGGAACGGTTGGACTGATTCCAGTAATACTCCATAAAACTGATATTTAAAGCATAAAAATAAGATCTGATTCTACTCAGGCAGATCACCCGTGTACCTAGCTAGAAAAAAAGCAAACCAATTTTGTATATGAATTTTCAAAGTACATCAAAAATAGGCATTGTTATGAGGAGGAGGAGTGGGATGTTAGATTGGAAATTGCTTCAGACTATTTTTGTTTCCTGAATCTAAGCATACTTGTTTGAGAAGTTAGTCTTGGTAGTTTGAGCAGGGTTTTATTGTTGTTGCTGTTGTTATTGTGGTAGCTTTCCAATCCAAGTATCATATTTACAAAACAAAATGTTAGCACATAAGCCAGATTTTGCTACAGTAGCTATATACTGTTTCTTTAAAGGGATACATATTTGTAGCTATTGAAATCACTGACTTTTTTTAATTGGATCTATCAGTCCACATTAAAAAAAAAAAAGAGGGAGGGAAGAGTTTTTCAAGAGTACACTCGAACGGAACTACTAATCATTGGCCTAATCAACTAGACACTTAGCATTGAAAAAGGATGGCTAGCTCAGGAATAGGGTAACCTCCAGGTCCTTTCTAGGCTTGGAAAAAGAAAAACTATGGCCAAAAAAGACTTTATCTCTTAGCAACATAAAAGGCCTTCTTATTATTGAAAAATGTGTCAATAATAGAGAATATCAAGAAAAGAATGGGAAAAATGACTCAGAAGGTTAGAGAATAATATCTTTAATAACAGGTAAACAGAATATCTTTAGTCTGAAGAAGAGGTAATTAAGGCACATAGTAGGGCCTCAATATTTTTTTCATGGAATCAGTGTATATGAAGTGACACTAAATAAGCTAAGAGGTAATAGTTGTGAAAAAGGAAATGTAACATAGAGAACGATGAACACTACTCCTCATTTGGGAGAGAAGGAAATAAGAGGAAATGAGCACAGATTTCAGCAGGAAGAAACCAAGTTAAGTAAAGGAAGTAATTATGGAAGAATTATTAGGTCCTAAAATAGCTTACTAAAGGAACTTTTGAAATATTCTTCTCTGGGAGTCTTTTTAAAACAATATTTTCTAGTCCTGTAGTATTTGTAGACTAGATGAACTTTTGCTTTTCAGCCCCCAAAATCATGTTTTAGTTTATGAGGAGACTGATGTGAAAAGACTGGAAACATCAGCATAGGTTACTATTTTTTTTTAAATCAACAAAGTAAGAGTCAGAAATCTGGGCTTATATCCTGGTTCTGACTCTAACAATTTATGTGACTTAGGAAGACACTTAATGTCTTGGGTAGTAACATCTATATCTATAAAATGTCTGATTTTATCAGAGATATTGTGAAACTAATTAGTGCTACACAAATAGTATAAGATTGCTGTTGCTCTTGCTCGTGGAATAATTATTATCAACATCACCAAAACGTATCTGTCTAACTTCAGCTTCTAACAGTATGGGCGATCAGACATTCCGAAAGTTCCTCCTACTGCATTACAACTGAATTCTGGATAAATTATAAGAAACATACTTTGTAATGTATTTTATTGCTGGGCTTGAATGGAGGTCAAAGAACTCGCAAAACAAACACAATAATAACAATGAGCTAAATTCAAAAGTGGAAGTAGAAAGCTAGATTGCCTTGGGAATGAATTCTCATGCCAGTTCTAGAAATTGGATAATAAACCTTAGGCTCTTTACAGAATAGGGGAGCATGAGCTGAGATTCCATGTTTCTCTGAGGATGTAAATATGGTAAAGTAGTTCAATTTCCCAGGGCCTCCTGGCAAAAGTAACGTAAGTTCTCTATGAAGGAAAGTATCCCCAATTTAGGCCGTTGGAATTTCTATTGATTAAGAGCAAGGAAATATGAGCTCACAATCAATAGTTGCCAAACACACATAAAAACAATTCACCACATGTGATAGTCTAACAAAATTAGATTTAGATTCTGCTTTAAATTTAGAATCAGATTTAGGTCTTCAGATATTGGAACTATAAGACAAAATATGGAATAACTGTGTATGAAATATTTAAAGAACTAGAAAATTAGCAAAACAACAAAAAAACAACAACAAAAAAAAAAAAAAACAAGAGATTATTAAAACAAAATGACCAGGCAAATGTGGAAATGAAACAAATAGAATTTTAGAAATGAAAACTATAGTGACTGAAATTATAATATTGGTGGTTGAGTTAAACAGCAAATCAGACACAATTGAAGAGTTAATTAGTAAACTGGGTGATAAAATGAAGAAGTTATCCAAAATGCAGAGAATAGAAATCTTAAAAGAGAAGTTAAAAGATATTAGAGGATAAACTGAAAACATTTAATATAAATCTAAGTACAGTACCAAAAGGAAAGGCAAAATGAAAGAGAGATAGTATCAAAGGTATAATGGTTGAAAATATATCAGATGATAAAAGACATGAATCCAAAACCTAATTGTAGAAGAACAAGATAAATAAAAGGAAAAGGATAACTGAACCTGAAAAACAGAAAAGATAAAGACCTGAAAAACAGTGACAGTAGACTTCATAGCAACAGAAAAAAGCTAGAACACAGTGGAATAATAACTTCAAATTGCTAAGAGAAACTAACAACCTGGAATTTTGTATCCAGTAGAACTATCTTTCAAGGACAAAGCAAAATAAAGGTATTTTAAATAAATGAGAACTGAAGGGTTTACCACCAAAGACTTTCACAAAACAGAGTCTTTCAAACACCTTAGATTGCAAAACAAAATTCCCATAAGCCTATAACCAAAACAAACATTCACACATTAATACTTAATTTTATTATGTACTTAGTGTGCCTTCTGATTTTTTATATTCTATTTCAAATTTTTTTTAAAGTGAATAAGGAAAATAAACAATCTGAAAAAACAAATAAATAAAAACAGAGAAAAAAGAATAGAAAAGAGACATAAATAGAAAGCACAAAGTAAGATAGTAGAAATATAATTTTCCAAAAGTGACTAAAGAAGAAACAAAAAGCCAGAATTGTCAATTAAATAAGCTGAATCAGTCATTTGAAAGAGTCCCATAAGACAAAACAAAGCAAAACAAAAACCACCAGTTCAGACACGGTTGTAGGCAAGTTCTAACAGATTTTCTTTGCACACTTACTCAAACTCTTCATAGAAGAGAAAATGAATGAACAGCCACTTCTCATAACTCTGTGAAGCTGTATATCTTTGAAAAATAAAAGCAAGATGAGGAGAGTATGACAAAGGCAATCTTAGAATAATCAATACTGAAAATCCATACCAGCACATTATCCCAAGAAAAAAAGAATTCAAAGGTAACAATTGTAAAGCAGAAAACTAAACTGTCCTTACGTGATCATAATATCGACATGGAAAATAAAACAAAACAAAAATAGACTAGAATTAATAAAAAAATTTAATAAAGTGGCTGTAAAAATCAATTATATTTCTATCCACAAATAACTTTATATATAAAGCCTCACACCTAGAGGTAAATCCAGCAAACAACTACAAGACCTTCATAGGAAAAGAAATTAAATTTTCTTGAAACATATTAAAGAAGACCTAAAGATATATAGGTCCGTGGATAGGAATATCATAAAGAAATCAATTTTCTCTAAATTGATCATTACATTCGGTGTAATTTTTACACAAAATTCAAACTATTTGTGTGGAATTTGGTAAGTTGTTTCTGAAATTTATAAGAAAAAGCAAAGAACTGAGAATACTCAAGACACTATTGAAGAAAAAAAAATAAGGGGAAGGCACTTTCATATCAGATACCAAGCTGTATTACAAAATAAGTAATTAAGACTGAATGATATTACTGTGGATATAGACAAATTAAAACAGAATAGAGAGCTCAGTAACAGATCAATGCGTACTAAGAACTTGTTCTATGGGTCAAGTGATACTACAGTTCACTGGAGAAAAGCTTATAAACAAAATGATAATTCAATAAATGATTCTGAGATAACTGTGTTCCTGTATAAGATGTGAAAAATATTTCCTACCTCCCACTAAGCATTAAAAATAAATTCCTAATAGATTACAAACTCAATTAAGAAAGGCAAAATTTTAATCACATTACAAAAAAATATAGGAAAAATATCCTCATGATTCAGAATCGGGAAGAGTTTTTTTTAAAACATGATACCAAAAAAATAAAATAGAAAAAAAACCACCACTAACCTCAAAAAGAAACATCATATACTCCATTTTGAAAAGTGAAAAGGTAAGCTACAAACTTAGAAAAACTATTTTGCAAATAATAGAATCGAAAAAGGTTTTTTAAATCCAGAATATACAAAGAGCTCCAAAACACAGAATAGAGAAGATGAACAACCCATGATGAAATGACCAAATGATAAATGCGCATAATAGAAGAAAGGTCAATAAATAACCTGAGTCTTAAGCACAGCAATGCAAAGTAAGGCCACAATGAGGTGTTATTTTACATCTATCAGACTGACGAAAATTAAGAAAGTAATAGCAAATAAACAGAATTGCTATGAACCCACGTACTCTTCTACGTGCTGTACATGTTTTCACTCATTTAATTCTCATAGAACCCTTAGAAGTCCATCATCATCTCCATTTTACAGAAAGAAGTGGACATACAAAGAAGTTAAACCTCATCCAAGACAAACAGTTAGGAACTGACAGGGCAGAGATGTGAATCTGGACCTCAACCACTCTCGCAGCACAAAGTGTTGGCTCATCTGGGAGGGAAGGGAAATCTTACCCCCCTGCAGTGGGAATTATTCGGTGGCACCACTGTAGAAAACAATGTCCATTATCGTGTGAAGTTGAACGTCTGCGTACTCTTCAACTCAGCAGTTCTACTCCTGGGTATGGATCCAAAAGAAACTTTTACCCATAAGTTTCTGGGGGCATATAAAAGCTGTGCATACCATGGTTTGTTACAGAAAAAAATAAAAACTGGAAAAAATGTCAATCAACAAGAAAATGGGTAAACTGTGGTACACTCATACTAGAGAATACTTTACAGTGGTAACAATGAGCCAATTATGGCTCCTGGCAAAAGCAGTAATGAAATCTTAGGTATATGGAGCTGAATGAAAAAAGCAAAGTTCCGTAAAAGACTAAATTTAATGCAATATTTTTCTTATACTGAAAACAAGCAAAATCTTTCTTTAGGTTAAATATGTGTGTAGTTTCTTTTAACTATTAACAAATAAAGGATAAACAAATGTTCAGTCATAGTTATTGCTGGGATGAGGGAGGAGCATAAAGGTAGGCTTAAATTTCTGATATGCTGGGTCCTAAGGTGAGTGAATGGTTAGAGGATGTTTATTTTCATTTTTGCACTTCATACTTACATTTAGGTTACTATACATATAAATAGTACATAATATTTGTTTACATGTTTCAATGCCCATATGTTTGTTACATGGCATTAAATATTCTGTTCATAAGACACACTCACACACACATGATTTCTAAATTTCAATCTTGCTCTAAATTGAATATAGTGAACTAATAATACAATAACTATATAAAAAGACAGAGAATGATGGCTGGAAATTTAGAATTAGATTCATAATTTATCAACTCAAGGATTCTGGGAAGTGACATATATAGGAGTACAGAAGTTTAAGTGTGAGATTAAAAATATGAAGATCTTTTTGGGGACACTTATGACAAACACATTTTGTGAAACATTTCTGCTATAGAGGCTAGTCACTCTGTTCTAAGTTACTGAACACCATTCAGTTGTTTTGAACTGTAAGCCCAATCACTTTACCGCTTATCCTGTCTAATTGTTCAAATTTGTGTTTATAAATCATATAATGGCTGTTTTACCCTGGGGTGAAGGATTTGATTCTTTCACTCACATCCACACCAATCAATCAGGATTGCTTGGTAAGTAGCAGATAGGTTTTTGAGCAGAATGGAAAATTTTAGGAGATAGAGAAATCATGATTTGGATGAGACCCACTGACTCAAGATAATTAACTCAAACTATGTGAGAATAAAAATATCACATTCCTAATACAGATCTCGTAAGTCTGCTCCCAGACTGCAGGCCTAGTTCAATTGTACTATATAGAGGATACTTGGCTCAAAAAACGTAAGATAAATTTAATTACGACCCGGAGCTTCTGGGCATGTAGAAATTCTGCAATTGCCAATCAGTTGGAGTGATGCCCCTTTATAGCTTCCCTGTCTCCCTCCACCAGACAGAGGCCGAAAGTACACTCGTGGAAAACTCGCTGGTCCGTCAGGGTGGAATTAACGTTTCTAATCTTCCCATGTTCTCTCTCATTTTCAGTGATTTGAACATTCTGTTTCCTCTGCCTAGGGCACTCTCCACAAGCCATTCCTGTCCGCTCCTTTTGCAAGGTGAAAATCCTAGATTTAAGCTTAGACTGAACTTCCCCCCCCCCCCCCCCGCAAGGATTGTCGCAGAGCCCTCCTCCGGTGGCCTCTGTGTGCACCATCAGACGGCCCCCTCAGGACCGAAGAACTATCCCCCAGCTACTGAGAGTGCTGTTGTTGGCCATCTCTTCAGGGCAACCTGCAGACAATGACTGGCTGATGCAAGAAGTCCCCTCCATCACCAACGCCCCCAGTCCCAGCTCGGAAGGGCCACCCAAGGTTCAGAGCTTGCTGTGGGTTTGGCTGAGGCCTTTGTTGTGAAAACATTGCCACCCAGCTCCCCCCTCTGCCTGATCCTGCCTCCTTCCCTTCCCCACAGATGTTGATCCTAAAAGCACTCCACAATAAACTTCCTGCACAGCAATATCCATCTCACAGTCTGCCCTTTAGGAGACATGACTTCAACACATGCCTTTCCCAAGTCTGGGATAAGTATCCTTCCTACATATGTCATTTACCACCACCGTGCCCATATTTTCATTGCCAATTGATTCCTTTATCTCTCTATCAAACCCATAAATTTCTTGAGAACGGGAATCATCTTTCATTCACCTTTTTATCTCCAATACCAAGAACATATTAGATGCTCAAGAAATACTCATTGAAGGAATGCATCCATAATAAAAGAGTGCAGAGAGGTATAATACTTATGCTTGGGGAGTTAGGGCAATATTCTTGCTATAACAATTAAGTCCAAATTACAATCTCTTAACACAATAGACGAGATGTTGGCAAACTTTTTTGATAAAGGATCAGATAGTAAATATTTTAGTCATTGAGTGTGATACAGTCTTCATTTGTAACTATTCAACTCTACTGTTAAAGTGTAAAATCAGCCATAGAGCAAATCAGCATGTGAACAAATGGGAATAACAGTGTTCCAATAAAACTTTATTTATAAAAACAGGTGGAGGGCTAGATTTGCCCACCCACCCCCCACCAATAGTTTATCAATTCTTATTCACGTAATAGTTAACATGGGTACCATCAGTGGGCATCATTCCTCCTTGTTGTAACTTGGAGGTTCATGTTACTTCCATTCCATGGCTCCACCATTCCCTAGGGTCCCAAAGTCCTCTCTTTCCGTTTGTAGGCAAAGAAAAAAGACAAAGCTGCTTCCTAAAATCTTTGACCAGAAAATTAAGCACATAACTTCTATTTGTATCTCATTTGCAAGAACTAATCACATGGCTACAGCTGTACAGAAACGGGCCAGGACATGTTATCTCTGGCAAAGCAACAGCCCCTCTCAGCAATCACTCCAAATTATTGAGAGAAATATGAATTTGTGGTGGACAGCTGGTTGTCTTACTACAGGAGGGGAATTTCTCCATTTTACTGAAACAATCCTAGTAGATGTCTTTATTCTCTATAGTCTGTCGTTGTGCTAAAAATGTGTAATTTTCGTGGACTTTAGTATCTATCTATGTATGTGTTCTTTCATGGGGATTCAGTGATGCACCAATGATACATAAACCCACACTGCTCTCCGGGAATAATGTGTGTCTAAGTAAGTCCAATAATCATGCAAATGTGAGACCACCACCTTAAGAGTGGAGGTTTGAACTGTTGACAATGTCTTGGAGACCACATAGAGACCAGTTAGGGGCACCTTGTAAATGTCTCTAATACAAATGATGAGATAATAACGAGGTTGTGGAGATGGGGCGAAAGTGATGGATCCAGGAGATACACGGAAGGAGGACGTGATGATGATTCTGTATGGAAGTAAGGAAGAGAGAAGGACTAAAGGAAACGGGCGCCACACACTAAAAAGTAAGTTAAGGAGAGAAGCAGGCTTGGGGGAGAAGATCTGGTGTTCAGCTTGGGACATGTCGAGTTTGGGACATGTTGAGATAGTCAGGTGAAAGTGCCAGAAAAGTGACCATTGGCTTCAGCAATGTGGCTGTCACTGGCAACTTTAAGGAAAACTGAGTCAGTGAAGCAATGAGATTTGTTTGACGAGAGAGTTGAATGTCAGATAAGGTGGACACTGAGTATAAAGAATGCTGTAAAGAAAATTGGTGGAAAAGAAGAATAGAAATGATGGAAGGAGTTTCATGGGACAGATTTTGCATCTTTGGAGAAGTGAGTACAATTAGATGTCAACAGAAAGAGAGAGAGATGAGATGTCAAACACACCGGAGAAAGAATGGGGTCATCCATAATGTAAGTTTGCCAAGAAGGTAGAAGGGGATGGGATGCAAAGCAAAGACAGGAGATTAGTTTTACCTGGAAGATGGGCTACCTCTTCTATTGAAGTAGAGGGAAAGAAGAAAGAATAGGTGTAGGCAAAAGAAGTTCTTGTGTTTGGGTACCAGGAAGATGGAGAAGTTACCATCCCATAGCTTCTGTTTTACCTATGATATAGGAGTCAAGGTCATTAACTGAGACAAAAGGAGCAGCAAGAGATGGGCCAGGGTGATTGGAGGCTTTGAGAGTGGAAAGCATTTAAAATAGTCATTATGAAAAGTGGGAGAAGAAGCTGACCCAGGAAACATATGTGATGGCAGAGCTAGGACAGCCCATTTGAGGTGAATGACATTAATTTATAGTGGTGTCAGTCTGACCCATTTTGTACTTTCCAGCGCAACACCAGAGAGCAAGGTCTGGAACAAATTCATTAGCAAAGACAAAATTCGGATATCTAATTGCTAGATTTCTAGTCCATAGATTTTTACCCAAGATACTTTCCTTATTGAAGGAGGAGTGAAGCAGAATAACATATTTTGAGCAGTTACATACATTAATGATTTACTTGTGCAGTAAATATTATATCTATTTTTATAAAGAGAAGCCAGAAGGTGAGGTTTGGTAATTATTGCCTGAATTCAGAGCCCACACTTTTTCCACTTTATGCCATGTTGCTTCTCCCTTCAAAACAAAGTGAGATTGTGTGTGGATTTAATCACACCTCCAATCCCAAAGAAATGTCAAACCAGAAGTTATCTAAGCTTCCACCTTAATGACGTGCTAGCCGGCATGCTCTGCTTACGTCTAAGGAATTAAACTTCATTGTCTCCCTGACACTATCTACTTTTCAACAGAAGAGTCTATGAACTGAATTCTGTCCAATCATTTCCCAAATACTAACCTGACTCTCTCCAATAGGCAAAACTTTCCATTCACTTTCACAGAGTAATACAGAATTAATGGGTACGAGACACTTAATAGGGACAATGAATTGTCATCCTCCCCCCACTGCCACCTCTATCCCCCTCCCTTCTCTCCAAATACAAGTGAACTATAGCCCTTCCAGGGGTTCTAAGGAAAACAGCTGAGACTGTATTGATACAGGTCAAAAATCATCAACAATCACTTGAACTCCCCAGTCTTACCATCTAAGAGCGACAGTGGCCTCCATGGGACTCAGAAACGAGAGAAGAGCATCTCCAGAGCAGCACTGATGATGTACCATCTTCATGAGCACCTTCTTAATTAAGAGGTGGGATCTCAAATGTCCTCTAACACTGTCTGAGGGATTTCCTCGACAAATTTTGATTTGAGACACATCTAGGGTTGAACATAATTGCCCCTTTTATAAAATGATAAGAAACATAAGATGAGATACTTGCTGGAAGCGATGGTGTTCAAATACTGTCGAAAGCATGAGGAGTTAAGATTGAATTCTTCTCGCCACAAAGCCATCAATTGCATCCTCTGCTTAAGTTTTTCTCTAGTCAACTTACCCGTGAGCCCCAGTTGTTGAAATAAAGATCTCATGATGCTGTGTCCTTGGTACTAGGTGCAAATCACCAAGCAGCTCTAGTGAACGCCCAGCTCCACAACATCATAACAATTTTTAGATTTCAAAAAACTTAGACATCACCTTTCTAGCCTAACACCCAAAGTTCAGAGATGAAACATCAGAGACCCAGAAAGATGAAGTCACTCATCCAAACTCACACAGCTAGTTAGCAGCAAAAGTGGACGAGAACCCAGACCAGAAATTGCTATGTGATATGGAGAAGACTTGCATTCTCAACGGAGGGTGGCAGATGAACAGGAAAGGGTCGAATAGTAATTTATGACTCTGAAAATGACTCTAAGGAAATTAAAGAGAAAACTTACAAATGGAAAGCACCAGGCAAAGTCAAGTCTCTCTTCCTGACACAACACCCGTAATAGGCAAATGTAAAAGTGATGAATATTAATGTGATTGAGGCACCTGGGTACTTAGATTAAGGTACACATTCCACTTTTATCTGTGGAAAGTGGTCTGAGAGGGAAAAACAAAATGCCTTTCTCTTCTAATTTCACAAATGAAACTTATACATTGTTCTCTTCAAAGGAAGAAGAGAAGGGGGTGTTCTTATTTTTAAGTAGATTTTTAAAACCAGGACAGGAATACACTGCCCGTTCTGTGGGATGACCAAACTGAGGACCACTCACTCCTAAAAATAGACCTTTTGTGCATGATTTTTAACATATAGGGCTATAATCTCAAGTGACAATCCTTATAAAACCACAGAAGACCTATGAAAATCATTGGTGAATGGCCTTGAAAATATTATAAAGTTTGATTTCTAGTTTACTTTTTCTTTGTGAGAACCCACGTAACAATGATTGCTTCTTCATACCCCACTCTCTAACTTGCTGGGTTTTAATGTGTTCATGCTGAAACAGTACTTTCCCTTTCTATTAAGAGAAAGCCCTCATAAAATGATTTAAAGAGAGTCTTACTTCTTTACAGGGCAAACCATGGAACTGTTTACCTCCCTGCAAATGGACCCATCAGCTCTGCCCTGAGGTTGTTCAAATCCACTGAAATTGAACGCGCTTTGTTCCAAGAGCTAACAATAAAGATGCTAAATCACTTGTACCCAGAAGTGGGACTGCTGGACCATAGGGTAGTTCTAATTTTAATTTCTTGAGGGATCTCCATACTGTTTTCCATGAGACATCTAAAGTCATGAAACCCATAAAAGCAGAGAGTAGACCGGTGGTTGCCAGGGGTGCAGTGGTGGACATGGGGTGTTGCCATTGAATGGTACAAGGTTTCAGTTATGCAGGAGGCAAAATTCTAGAGATCTGCTGTACACCATCGTGCTTACAGTGAATAATAATGTACTGTACACTTCAAATTTTGTTAAAAGGGTAGATCTCATGTTATGTGTTTTGTTTTTTTAACACACACACACACACACACACACACACACAAAGTAAATTCCTTGTACTGGTGATAAGTGCAATAAACAAAACAATGAAACTTATTTGAAGGTACTTGTGGGGGACTCCTGTTTTGAGAACTTGGCTCAGGTTAGAAATCCGAAGTCACACCCACTCAAGGAGAGGTTTGTTTAGTCCTGTTTATTTAATGTCAGAGGCTATAGCTCTTGTTGCTCTCAAGTGTTCTAGATGGTTGTCTAAGAGGTATGCTTTTCTTCCGTGAGGTCACAGGTGGAAGTATTTGTACACGTGTGTTATCACTAAAAGTCAACACTGAGGGACACCCTGCAGAAATCAGAGAATGCAGGCCCAATCTAACAAAGTTAGATTGTCCCCACCATGCCCCCTACCCAACGCTGGGATGAAGTCACTGGAATTCATCTGTAGGCTGCACATCACATCCAGAGCATTTACCGCTGTGATAAATAATCAATTGTGCCCTCCCACCTGCCCTTTCACAATGAAAGATTAGTGACTTTATTTTGCCGTTTCTCACACATGCCTAGGTACAAATGTAGTTCGGTGGCTGAAAAGCTATTCACATGTCTCACTGATGTTTTCTTATCCAATATTATAGTCATCAGAATGTATTTTTCCCACGAGACCTTATAAAAGTCTTTATTTTGAAAGGGGGGAAAAGGAAACAGCATCAAACATTTTTACTTTTTTTTTTTTTGACATGGCCCTTAGGGTGGGAAATAATTGGCAGAAAGGAAGGAAGGGAAAAAGAAAGGGAGTTTGGAGGAAGGGCGGGAGGGGCAGGGAGGGTTAAGTAGGTTATTCACAACTGGTCTGCACGGAAGCTAAGGATGTTTCCAGGAAGTTGATGGTTGCCTATATTTTGGCATTAGAGAGTTTTAACATGAGAGCAAATCTCATTACTCTCCTACCACATTTTCTTATAAATTTACTTAATGCAGGAAAGCACAATCACATTCAATCTTTTCTCTAAAACGCTCCAGGTTTGTGTGGGGAAAAAAGGAACAAGTAGTAGAATCAGATAGTCCAGGTTACTGTGGCACATCACAGAGTCTTCTTGCATCTTCAATTGGATACACACTTTCTTTGTATAATTTTGATGGGAATAAGGAAAAGTGCTGGGAAATATTCTATTAACTGGTATATGGAATACCAACCTACTGCCCTCGCCCAGTTAAATATCTGATCAGTAACACTCTGCCCTCGTCCACAAAGGGCAAGTTTATTTCCCTTTGAATTACCTGGCTCTCTGTTACCACCAGGAGATGAGGCTCCAGCCCTGGGGGCAGGAGGCCGGGCAGGGCTCCCAGCTTTGTTGAATGACATAAGCAGAGGTAACGCTGTCGACTTCAAAGGACAGTGCTGAGGCGCAAAAATGTATATGAAAACGCTTGGTAAATGCTAGTGATACAACCGAGAGCTGGAACACATCCGTTCAGTAAAAGATGTGGACTGCAGAATAGATTTCTAATAAGAAGCGACTATCAGAAGATGTCCACCCATTTCCACAATGATTTTTTTTGTCAAGACACATGAGGTGGTATTATGTAACGGGAAGAGTTTGGGAGACAGTTTCAAGAAGCCTGTATTGGACTATATTTATAAAAATGAATAAATATATATCTACACACATACAGAGAGAGAGAGGAGAGAGAGAGAGAGAGAGAGAGAGAGAGAGAGAGAGAGAGAGAGAGAGAGAATATTGCTTAATTCATAAGACTGTGAGCTCCAGAGTCAGCCCGTCAAATCCAGGCTTTGGCCACTCCCTTCCTATGCCTCAACCTCCTCATCTGTAAAACGTGGATAATCATGTCACCTGCTTGATAGGGGTGGTAGGTTAAGTGTGTTAACCTGTTTAAAGCACTAGAACAGTGTCTGCACCTGGCCAGCCAGATGAGGGCAGGGACTGTCACTTGTTTTTGCACTGCTAGGTACAACTGGCATAGGACAATTCTGACCCCATAGTGGGTGCTCAGTAAACACTTGCTGAAGCCTTGCTGGCAGCTGTAGTGAGCTCAGCTCTGTTCTTCTCTGGCTTGAATCTCAGCAACCATTCCTTATAAATCCAAGGAACTTGGACTAGAGGATCTCTAAGGCCCTCTCAAGTTTTAAAGACCCAAGTGATTTTAACTATATGTAGATACCTCTGCAAAAATTCAAATTCATACACCTTCTAACTTTGCTGACTGTTGTCTTCTCCTTTTAAAGAAAAAAAGGTTAAAAAAAAAAAAACCTCCCTAGTTTAACCTTCCTTCTTCATGCCGCCACCCCCAGAGTGATAGGTGGAAACAGAACTCCCTTGCGGAATCCCTGGGCTGAGAGCAGGGGCAGTTACTTCTGCTGGGGAATCTTCTGCCTAGATCCAGGTGAGAGAAGAGATGGGTGGCTGGGGAAAAGTCAACGCAGCCCAGCCCGGGAAGGGGCGACGGGCCTCGGGAGCAGGCTTGCGCTTCCGCAGCAGGCCCCGCGGTGCGGGTTTTGCACCCCACTCCTCCCCGGCCGCGCACCCCGGGATAGGAATGGAACTAGCACCGCGGGGCCGCGGGGCTGCAGCGGTGCCCGGAGCCTGCGGCTTCCAGCAAACTCCAAGCGGGCAGCGGCCGGCGGCGGCTCAGGAGTGCAGAGCTCAGCAAGTTTCTGCAGCTGTTTTGACGATGCTTCTGCGTGTTCCCATCACTGCCGAGATGCTGCCGCGCTCCTCACGACCACAATCTATTAGCTCCCGTAGCTTTTGAGCGACTCAGCCTGGCCGCAGCTTCCTGCTTACCCCGCGCTGGGGCGCTGCCAGGCCCCCCGCGGGGACCACGCGGTTAGGGGCGATGCCACCCCACCCCACCCCTACCACCAAGTGTCCTTACTCTCAAGAGGTTTTCCTTTGAAAAAGATCATCTTAAGCTCTGGTCGACAGTTTCTAACAGTGCATGATCCGCTTTCCTTGCAGACCACCCTAAGAAAAGGCTAGCTTTAGTTAGAACTTTGAATGCTAACAAAGCGTTGAAGTCCAGTTCCCGAGGTCCAGGAAGGTTAGCACAGCACGGGAACTTCAGAGAGGGGCTGGCCTCATCTTCCACGAGCAATTAGATCTTGTTTATGAGGCACTATTCTGCCCTCTTTCTCGTTTTGTTTTGTTTGTAGTTCTTTGGTGAAGAATTGCAAGTCTGTGAGTGTGTGTGTGTGTGTGTGTGTGTGTGTGTGTTGCACACAAGCCTGAGGGGGTGAGTATCTGAAAGATAAATGTTTTGCGTAGTACTTGGGTATTAATTGGGATGAATTTGAAAGAGAAAGCTCTTGAATGAAAATCACAATCTCCCTGAAGAAGGGAATACAATAAATTTTCTTTAAAAAAAAAAAAAATGCCACGAGTTTCACGTTGAACAGATGCCCTTCTGGACCAGGCAGGACCAGACAACGTTTGAGGGGCTGCCTGTTTGACTTCCTCACCTGTTGGAGGGGCTGGAAGGGGGACGACCTCAGTCAGCACTTTTGTGTGTGTCAGTTGAAACTACAAAGGCAACCAAAAGGAGGTCTTACTCGTTTTTTGTTAGCTTCAGTTGGGAACAGCAGGTAGAAGCTGCACTTTGGTTTTCCTTTTTCACCATGGGAGCTATAAATAGACGAGTGCGTGTGGCTTTCTGGCTAAGTTACCTACAGTTGCCTGCACCTCACCATCCAGGCGGCTCTGACTCCCACATGAGCAGTCGCAGGTCACAGCCCCCACACCTACATTTTCCACAACATGTGTGTGACAAGAAGAAACGGCGAAACGGGGCGGGTGAGCGTGTTTTGTTGTTATTTTTGTTTTAGCTTTGAGTTCTAGACATATCCCACCCACACTGTCGACTCTGGAAGCAAGGCCTGCACCTAAATGCCTTGAAGAGATGGCATTCAGTGTTTGGTGGAGGAAGGAAGGAAGAAAGCATCACTCTTTGGTGTGTTTACTCTACATGTGTCCAAAAATACACACCAACTTGTTATGTTATAAAACTACTTGTGAATAATCTAGAAGCTGATTTTATAGGATGTGTG
This sequence comes from Rhinolophus ferrumequinum, assembly GCF_004115265.2. Classification (NCBI taxonomy): domain Eukaryota; kingdom Metazoa; phylum Chordata; class Mammalia; order Chiroptera; family Rhinolophidae; genus Rhinolophus; species Rhinolophus ferrumequinum. Next base: position 13,800,542 of record NW_022680355.1, on the reverse strand, counting down.
GTGTTTGCCTACCAAACTGCATTTTCTACATTATTTCCCCTTGCCCCCCACCACCACAAACACCAATTTGGTAAAGAAATTTTTTTCTCATCTTTAGTAGATGGCAGTCTGGGTATCCATTTCTAGCTGGGCATGAGTAGGCCACCAGAAAGCTAGGTCTCTCCAGCAGAGAAATGCAGAGATCACCCCAGTCTGGTCCTCTGGACCCTGGGCATTTAGCAGCTATGAACCATTCGAGGTTCCCGGTGTTTTTACATATTAAAAGGAAGACGAATTCCTGGTCCCTACTTGCCTCCAATTTGTCCAAATGTGAGCAAAATAAATAAGCAAAGAAGACATGCCCCCACCAATACACACACACACACACACACACACACACACACCCTTTATCCTTATCTTTTTCCTGGTTCCACCAAAACTGTCTAAAAATGAAAAAACAAGTTGCTCTAGCTGTCCTATAATTCTATACTCTCCTCCTTCACCCTAATATGTCTCCAGTTTGATGAGTGCTGACATGCTCAAAACTGAAGTATACAGGCTAATCCATGCTATGTTCTAATCATGAGATTCTGGAACCATTAGATCAACTGACATTTTGGTCATTTATGTTGAACTTGATGCTTGATTGTTTTTCATGTCCATTATCAGTCAGTGCAGTTGCTCCAAGCCTGACACTATTATGGTCAAATGGTTCACAGGTGTGAGTCCCTAGAAACCAGGTCATGCCTCTTAAGACTATGTCACTACCCATGGTTCCTATCTTGGAGAGATATAGTGGTTCCCAATGAAATACAGTGAGGGAGGTATCAGGGCCGGAAACCATCTTTCCCCCTCATTGAGTAGCTTGTTGGATAAATAAGACAAAGTAAGGGAAGTTCCTAGAGTATATTAAGTGATCAAGAAGTGGTAGCTTTTATCATGTCAACTTCTTCAATTCTTCCAACCTTTATTAGCCTGGCCAGAGGCAATCAGACTCCCAAAGAAACCGATTTCATCTTTTCCTTTGTATGAATACTGATTAAATATACCCTTAAAGATATGATCAAATGAAGCTCACATCTATAGACGAAAACCCTTCCAAAGCTTGTTCTATGTCACCCAGATTCAAAGACAACTATTGAGCCAACAGACTCCTACATAGAATCCTATAGAAGGAAGTGAAGCTAGAAATAACTCTCCTGACGTCTAAATGTTTTTAGAGCAATCAAATTTGGGAACTTTACCTGACAACTGCCCTAGAAATTTGAAGATGTTGAACAATTAGCAATTATTCCATATTCACTGCCTTTTCCTCTCTCTCTTGGCTGGTTTGACCCATTATTTGACATTCCCTTTACACATCCCGTATGCAGACGTCTTGACAATTAATTAACTAACCTTCACAAAACTCCTCTGAGGTAGATGGATGAAAAGCACTGCGGCTTTATCTCCACTCTTCAGGAAACTAAAAACAGAAAGGTTATGACTTATCCAAAAGTCACACAGCAAGCTAGCAGAAGGGCTGCGATTGGTACCAATGAATTCTGTCTTGAGCCAAACCACTGTAACTCTCATCCTAAGGGAATATTCCTGACTCACTACAAAATTCAGTGTAGTTGCTTTGACCAAGTTCAGCTCTCTGATACTTCCTAGTGGGAGTAGCCTTGGACTGGGTTGTCCAGAAAAAAATAGAATTGAATTCAACTTAATAGGCAGAGAAAAAGGATTAGGAAGATTGTCAGTAAAGAATCTTTCGTTCACGCAGCCAAGTTGTCAAGCTGACAACCTGGTATTGCCGGGACAATGAATACAGAAATATACTTGACTAGGAAAATGTTAGGTTCCTGGTACTGTCAGATGGAAACAAAGACTTCTATAAACAAAGGCCAAGGTGTCTGGGGCCCATTCAAGACAAGTTTACAGTCCATTTCTAAGTTCAAGCTCTTGCAGTATTTTTGGCTACAGCTCACAGCATTGTAGAAGGCCCTGCTGAGGCCACCAAGTCATAACGTTACTTTGTGTGATGATGTACGGTTTCCTGTCCTTTTGTATTTTGAATTCCATCCTCAGTCTCTTTCCATGTTATTCCCAAATTGTGCTAACTCTTGCACTTCTTACATGAGGCAAATATACAGAACCGCTCAAAATGCCTTTCAGAACAATATAGTCCCCATAGAAGTAATTGCTCTGGGGAAATGTTAATGGAACAGATTATTGCTTCATACAATCTAGAAAGATACCTGTTCGGTAAAAGAATGTATTGTTCAATTATGTGTGGTTTGTGAAAACGCTTAGGCACAAGAAGACAATGTCACTGGTCGACATTATACTAATCTCCTGACATACAAATGTCCTCCCAAATGGAGAGCCAACTATGAGAATACAGTCTACCATCGCAACACAAATACAATGCAGAATCGTCCTAGAATGATAGCACATCATTACCCTGCCTGTTATTGAGAACTGTACTTCAGGCAGCCTTTACAAATTTGTATGCGAGTTCTTTTTTTTTTTCTCTGAAGTCATTTACTGCCTGCACGTGCTGTGAAGTCATATTGCAATATGCATCTCTTCAGGTACTAGGAGATAAGGTATTTATATATATATATATATATATATATATATATATATATATATATATATATATATATTTTGTAAGGACTGCTAGGATGCCATAGCGGTAAACAGAGAAGCCCAGGACACACATAGGAAGAGAAAGGCTTTGCGTCAACTCACACATTAAAAGGCAGAATCAGTCCCGGTACCAGGTGCCGCCACAAATCTAACACTGCTAAGGGTAGCTCTATTGAAGTAAGGGGAAAGCGCCTTCAAAATTAAAATCTTAAATGCAATGAAATAGACTTATCATGAAGGGTCCAATCAAAAACAAATTTTTAAGCTAACTTTTATTCCCCTCAGTTACCATGAATGTTAAACTTTTGAGTTTTTCAAAAGGCTTATTAGGATATCAAAACAGCTGCAAATTCTCAGGCCAACACAGTAAGTTTAGTATTCTTGCTTCCAGTTTCCTCAATCTGAGACCTTCCGGGAAAATGATGCAGACTCATGATGAGAAAATCATAGCCAGCAGGCTGAGTAGCCAACAGCCCCTACAATGGTGTCTCATTGAGCTTTGAAAACTTCAGTCTCTCAGTTTCAATGGCCATGGTTGCCTTCATGGTCGACTGGAATGGAACCAAGAAGATTGAAGAGGGGCTAAGGTACTGCTTTGGAAAGACTGGAACTTAGCGGGACAATGGGGGACTCTTGGCTTACAAACAAGTTTGTGGTGGACAGTCTTCTCCTTTATCATAAATCATTATAATGATAAACTTTATAACTTTATGGCATGACTGTGTTTTCTATAAGGCACAGCATTCAAGGGACATCCTTTGATGATATTGCCCTGAATCACTTCCTGTTTAGTTTATTTATTATGTAATCTCCTGAGGAAGTAGGCGATTACATTTCTTGTTATTTTTTCTGACCTCCATCATATTTTTATTTAACACTTTTACAACCTCAAATTGTAGTTTGGTGCTACTCACTCCAACCTGCTGGCCAATTTACATCGTCTGTGTCCATCCAAACAACGTTAGAGGTCGGAAAATTCCATTGTAAATTCATTTGTTTGATTGCTTTGTAAATTATACCTAAGAACAAAGCTGCTTTCATAGAGGAGGTATTGTCTGTTGGATTGTTTGTTTTTTGTTGTTTTTTTTGTTGTTCTTTTTTGTGTTTGTTTTGCTGTTGTTGTGAATCACAATACTATCCCTTTCCAGCCCTGCTCTACAAGGCCCCTCCTGAATATGGAAAAATGGGGGACATCTGAGCAGTGTCTGTTTCATCTGGCTTCCCTCCCCTCCCCTCGCCCTCATCTCTCCTCACTAAGGCATTGGGTTCTCATCTAGCAGTTTCTGATTCTCGTTTTTCAAGATTGGCACCAATAGGAAAAGAGCTTATGAACACCAGGCTAGATTCTTATCCTGGTGGGTCTCCTCCAAGGGGGGTGGGGAGGGAAAGTGAAACACAAAGGAGACAGAAGGATCCGGGAAGGTATGCACAGGATAATCACGGAGCCATTGTTCAACCTTAAGGCATATTTAAGACCAGACAGCAATAGCAATGAAATCAGACTTATAAGAAAGTAGGCTTCGTACTGTTTGTCATGACAGGGAGGGAGCACACTTGGTCCTAAAGTCACCAGCGCTTCCCTTTGTCAGCCCCTTTTATAACTGTCTACACTTGGGAATGACTCGGGCAGCCCTTGAAGCCACATTCTTGCTTTTCAGCAGTTAGGACCAATTCCAGACACAAACTGTTTTATGTAGTTGAAATGACCACAGAAAACGGCCCCTCCGGCACCCTTGATACCTGCGTGTGCTCCATCCCTTCCCTGATTGGCCTAACCAACTTACACTGCTTGTTGCAAATCCCCCCTCATCCACCAAGAACCCCCTAAGATTTTTCATCCTCATAAAGTAGATTCACGTGTGTTAAGCAAGCCTCCTTCTCCTAATCTAAGAATGGGGTCAGATGCAAAGTGAATGAAGTTCAAGAAATGGCTCGGGAAGAGAGAATCTGCTTCACCTGTTAAACTTAAAAAAAAAAAAATGGAAGGGTGTTTTTAAGGCACATGAAAACTATATTATTCTCATTTTTGTTTCCAGCTAGAAATAGACCACTATTTTTGTGAGGTTACAAAAAGGTCAGTGGTTTTTAGTACATACTTCTATGTTTCTTTCCTGATTACATCAAAAAAGTGTTATAATTTCTTAGAAAATTTACAGCTAGCAAAATTTATATGGCCATGGCTACCACCTTTGCAAGACATATACAATTAGAGGTTTTTCCCATCTAAGTTTGAAAGCGTTTGAAATGTCATCAAGCACACTTCAGGGGTTTTCTCAGGTAATGTATGAATTTCTTTGATCTGTTGTATTTATTTTTAATCAATTTGATGGTTCCTTCAAACGCCATCACATACGGTGAAAGCAATGCATCCACCCCAACTCTGCAAAAGTTTTGGGCTGTTTGGCTACAGCACCCACGATCTTCAAGGAGAGGTGAACTGCTTACATTTTAGGACTCCTATCTTATGGGAGATAAAGGAACTTTGCAGTTTCTCTCATGCTAGGATCTTTTAAATTTTTTCATAAATGTTCATAAGAAGTAATCAAATTCAAGCTGGAAACATGTGGGGTATGTGTGAAAAAGCAAGGTATTTTTGAGGACATCTATAAAAGAAAGCTAATTTAAATGAAAGAGTTGAGACTCTTACTCATTTTGAAAATAATACAATGTCTTTCCTCAGAAGAGCTCAATTTGACTTTTGCCTAAGAGTGAACAGGTCACTGACTCACTCGTTTTTCCTGTTCAAAGTATCAACCTCAAGGCAGTGAAAAAAAGCAGGATTCTTTTATGAAGAAAGTGAGCAGATCAAATAGTTCTGTAGTTGGTGAAACAGTAGAGCCAATTGATTTTTCTGGGGTCTACCATCAAATTAATGGTGTTTCTTTTAGTGCTCTTATACCAACATCCTACGTGTAACCACACACATCCACATAACACACGTTCACTTTGCTTATCTGTTATTTGTTATCCTCACATCAGTACTTCTATGGACACACGTAATTCAAAGCACTGATATAAGTGTTCTCCATGGAGCCCTTCAACACTCAAAAAATTCAGTTGCTTTAGATTTCATTAGAATACAGTCTGCAAATGACATTAATGTTTTTTAAAACAACTTGTGACAGTATAGAATGCAAGCTATTGTGCTTATTTCTGATTTTGTGGTGGCTGAAACACCTTCCAGTTCACATCTGTTGGTTGTAGGAAAAAAATTCTTAACTCATTTCCAGAAAGAGCTGCTACCAAGTTGATGTCTAAGAACTGTTTCATCTACTTGTCCTACCTCAGAAGAGGTTAACATTTTAAAAATGAACAGGATGCAAGGAAAGATCTATACACGTGTTATGTATGCATATATGACACACCTTAGTGTATCTATGATCACCTAGGACATTATTGAGCAGATATTATTCACCCAAAAACTATGTGCTTAAAGGAATATAAAGGCCGTACTAGCATACAGTGCCTGTTTGCATATGGTTAATTTAATTATGGGTCAAAGAGACCTCAGCGCTCCTGTTTCTAGTCCCCATATTAGCTCACCCTCTAAAGCAATAAAACTCTCCTAGAAACACTGAGGCCAAATTAGTGCCTCTGTGTGTCCCACAAAACCATTGTGAGAGAGGAGAGTGGGGAAATTAAAGGTCAAAATAATAAAAGTCCGGATTGGGGTTATTCTCTGAACATCAATGAGCTTTGCTATATAGATAAAAACATAACTGGCTGTAATATAACATTGGAAAATAATGTGTAACAACTACTGAATGACCTTCACACATGGTCTTGTTTTGGTCTGTCATCAAGTCCAGGGAGTAGACGCCTTCGAAGGCAGTATTTTACTTCCTTCGTATCAGTTAGCCGTTATCTGCATGTCTGCGCGCTTTTAGGTTACACGACTTCTGCTCCCCTTTATCTTAAAGCTCTGGTTTTATTGCTCTTATTGACCAAATGCCAAAACGTAAATTTATCCCTGCTAGAATTTGTGCCAAGAGCACAAACATAACGTTTACAAGCTCAAAAAAGTATTTTTTTTTTCGATTTAACTAATCAAGCAGAGAAATAATAGGTTGTCACCATTCTTCCATCCTAGGGTCTCTTCCATATGCAGCGTATTAGCAAATGTTCCCATCTAGACGTCTCCTTGGCAGAGATTGTAAATCATACCCTGTATCCCTCACAGCTAGACAGACTCATTGACTTCATGGATAGTTTATGGCTTTAGAATTTGAGCAGGATCTGCAAAATAGCCCTTAACAAACTTATCGCCAGGAGCTGCTGGCCACACGAGCTAGTGCACCGACCAAAATGGAAATCTGTCTGTTTTTCTTTCTCTGGGGCATTTCGAGTTATTAGGCAATACGGCCCATTTCCTTCCTTCCACCGGAGAGGTATTGTGAGCAAACAATGAAAATCCAGTTCTCTATTCATGTTTGAATTTTGCCATTGTGTGTCCTTCTGTGTATTTTTCTGCCTGGCACCCCCGAAGTGCAAGATCTAATGTGTTTCTGGACACATTTCAGCTCTGGTTACCTGATGACATAAAAACACTGTGGGTAGAGACGGCCTGCATTTGTAAATCTATTGAAGGACGTTTTGCTGTGCGTAGTTTAGAAATTCTTCTTTATGTGGTGAAGCAGATCTCCCTCTCGTCTCATACTTAATTGTTCACTCAGGAAATATTTTGGCTGTCTCCTCACCCACAGGTTCAGTGTTCAGCTCTGTGTCCTCAGCTTTTTTCCAGCGCAGCCTGCACAACTAATGTATGGAACGGTCCTCACTGCAGAAAAGTCCAGCAAGGAAAAAAATACATGTATTTATTGTAACTTTTAGACATACAGAAAGGAGTTCAATAAATGGATTTAATGCTTACTCAAAATTTGAGAATCCATTAGGAAGTTCAGTTTTACTATGTCAGTGCGATACATTTCAGACCGTAATCATACCCTCTCCAAATCCCATTTAAAGTAAACCATTTATTTTTTCTACTTTTCCCACAAGTGCCTTAATGTAGAATTTGGATACCTTTCAGAAGAGACCTGTGAGGTAATGCATTTGAGAGACATAACAATATTTATAAAGTTTGGAAAATCTTTTCCTTAAATGAATGGGGGAAATAATCTTCAGCATTGGCAGAATGGATAATAATATTGATACTGAATTTGGTTGTTTCCTATGACTTTAATAACAGATGTGGGGAGTTAGTTCCCCTTATTATTATTCTTCACTGGTTTATAAGGCAAGAATGGAATTTAAAGTTTCAGGACACATTATTATTCTTCTTAAAAAAAGTCATAATCTCATTTTTCCAATATTGTATTTTTCCTTTAGTAATATAGCATAAATTTTAATTAAACAGACAAATGTAAAATGCCTAACATTTGTCCTTATTTTTCAAGTAACTTTTACACTCATGGAAAAAAAAAAAAAAGAGCTTGATTAGACATTCACATTCGCGTTCTCTCTGCTTATCTATTGAAAAGTTTAAGGCAGGAGCCAGAAGTTTTCTTGTATCACAAATGGGCATCCAATCTCAAATGAGAGAGAAGGGAGTTCTGGTCTCTGACTCATTCAGTCCCTGGGCTGCTGTCACTGAAGGTGGAAACTGCAATATGAACACCTGTCCATGAGGAACTAGACTTGAGATAACCAGCTCATTTCACACAGACCATTGTCCAGCCATCAGATGGTAATTACTTTTAGTCCCCATCAGCCTCGCCTGGATTCCAGCCAATGGGTTGTGGGTGGAAGGGTCTGTATCACATTTCCATTCATCTGAGCCATCCAGTCTCTTTCTTGCTTGTTTTCAATTACATTGACATGGTGGCTTTGGCACATAGTAAGTAAATAGCAACGTATTCAAAAAGAAAGGTCTGAAAGCCAATATCTGAAAGATACTCTTGAGGTTTCAATGAGTACAATGAAACTGGCACAGAAATTCTGGCATTCTGACCCAAAGTCATAAAATACAATTAATTAAGTTAATTGTAGTGAATTTGTAGGATATTTCATGAAAGCCAAATGCAGCAGATGAAAGTCTAGAAAGCAGTGGAAATGTTACTGGATTTCCTACGAAATAAATAATTAGTAAATTAACTAAAACATTGATTAGATCAGAAAAAGGGGATTGGAAGTTTTGTTAGAAGATTTACTTTCGTTCTTACTTTTTTAACACCTACCTAGAAGGAAGAAAGTCCCTGGACAGTGTTGATATTCTAAAACCTTCCAGAATTGTAAGATGATTTTACTTAGTGTGTCCTTCTCTTGCTCTTTCTCTCTTCAACACACGTCCACTGGCTCTTCCCAGTCTGCAACCTGAAATTTCCAGGCCAAGACAAACACTGATAGCTTTGCATCCTCTTGTTATATAATAGAAATGATCAAAATTAAAACAAAGTAACTACTTTGTTATGACACGAGCCCTGAGTTGAATTCATCATTGCCTAATCAGATCCACTTCTCCTTGTTGTTACCTATCTCTGCCCATCCTTGAACCCAGAGCCCTCTGGAGCTTTTCATCGCCTGCTAATTAACCTTCATCCAACTTCCATCTTTTTTTCACCTTCTTTTTCAACCCCCAGCAAATTTAAAATACCAAATTTCTTTTCTTTTTAATTTTTATTGGGGAATATCGGGGAACAGTGTGTTTTTCCAGGACCCATCAGCTCCAAGTCAAGTAGTTGTTTTCAATCTAGTTGTGGAGGGCACAGCTCAATGGCCCATTGGGAATCAAACTGGCGACCTTGGTATTATGTTCTCTAACCACTGGACCAACCGACCACCCTAAAATACCTTATTTTAAAATACCAAATATGTGATAATGTTATTTTTTTTCTTTACTTTTGCTTTGTTTCATCTCACCAAAACAGCATTTTCTCTGGGATGGGAAGACTTGTGTTCTGTCTTTGTAAGATCTTTTGAGAAAGTTACTTAAACGTTGCAGCAAACATTCATTAGAAGGTCATGTGCAGGGACTTTGCTGGGCACCAACCACACAATGACATCTACAGCATCATTTGTGCTTTCGAGGAGATTAAAGCACAAGAAACAAAGAGAGATATTTCCAATAAATAAATACAGTATCCTTAAATATCCTGGGCACTTTAAATTCTGCACAGAATGGAGTAGAGACACAGAGGACAGAGCAGTTCATCCTCAGAGGGTTATTAGGAAACTTTGTCAAAATGGTGACACTTGAAATGGATCTTGGGCTTGAGTAGGAATCAGCAAGCAGAGTGGAAGGGTGAGTGGAGATGGAGAGGTATAAAATTGCATAGTGGGTCCTGGTGGTATTTTGGGTATGAAAGTGGCCATGGCAAAGGTAAGATGAGAGACCGCAAGGGGCCTGCCTGGCGTGCTCCATTAAGAAATGTAGACTTCTACCAGCAGTCAATGTAGAGTCGGTAAAGGGTTTTAAGTTGGGGAACAAAAGTGATAACATAGTTTATTAGTCAGTGACCCCACTAGTGCTGGGTGGAGGATGTGTTTGAGACCATTGCAATATTTCAGGTAATAAATGGAGAGAGTCTGAAACAAAGCTACAGCAAATGGACCTGGAAAGCGCAGGAGAGGAGAGGCAGCTGAGAAGTAGAATTTTGGACTTGGTCACTGATTGAGAAGCTATCAGATGAAAGTCGTATGTATAAAAATAAATTATGCGCTGTGTTTTACTGTTTTACTCATATAAAACTGAAGTGGAAATGCCACTAGCAGCGGGGGTCAGGCTTGCCCCGTGGGAGGAATGCAGAACAGGGAGTCAGAGCGTGAGTATGAATCCTGGCTCCATTTTCTAGTTTAACTACTTTACATCAATCACTTAGTCTCTTTGAGCCTTGGTTTTCTTTTCTTTCTTTCTTTCTTTTTTAACTTTTTATTTACTTTAAGTGTGTTTTTCCAGAACCCATCAGCTCCAAGTCAAGTATGTAGTTGTTTTAATCTAGCTGTGGAGGGCACAGCTTACAGTGGCCCAGGTGGGGAATCGAACCGGCAACCTTGTTGTTAAGAGCACCGCGTCCTAACCAACTGCGCTAACCAGCCACCCGAGCCTTGGTTTTCTTATCTACAGAATAGGGAAGTATGAAATACAGCTTACCAAATTACCCAGCATGTCATAGGCATTGGCTGAGTATCTTTTAGATGAGGGCAAAAGGACTCCGGCTCGTAACTGCAAGCCATGTAGCTGGTAGGAAAGAACAGAAGGAACCGGTTGGCCAAGTTAAGAAGCAGCAAGTGAAGATGATGTGGCTGTTTAGAACTCACGCATCGTACAGGCCATAAAAGAAAGCACCACAGTCTCTACGTTCTTGGGTTACAACCACAAACCAAAGGCAGGCCCCACATGGGCACAGGGTTGAAACAGCCGCTGGGAACGACACAGGGCTTTTCAGTCCCACGTTCATAAAAGCCCCACACCCAACAGTATCTTCAAACGTGAGCACTGTGCTCAGTGAAGAAAGTTTGTATGGACTATTACAAATTCTCACTTAATCAACTTCGGGTGGTTTTGAGTCACATTTTTACTTTAAAAATCAAGGTCTCATTTTAACCCAGGATGATCATTGTGCCTTCATTGGATATAAACACAAGAGAATGGTGTAGAGAAGACACTGCTTGCAAACCGCTTGTATATTTATACATAAACAGCTTTCATGATATAGATCAATTATGTGGATGTAAATCAATCAACCCATCAAGGTGAAAATATAAAAGCATTAGTACGTATGTATATAATTATTAGAAATTAATTAATGGTTAATCTTCATATGACTATAGCTTATTCTCCAGCTCAGACAATTAATCAATCAACAAATATTTATTGAATTGACTGTGAGCAAAACATTATGTCATTGAGGAAACAATGGAGTAGGAGACATACGTATAGTCCACATAGAGTCAAACAGCCACCCAAAGACTGATGAATGACTATCTGAGACAAAGGAAGTGTATGCCAAGTACCAAAGGATAATGTTAGCCAAAACTGCCATAGAGATTTAAGAGAGAAAGTGGCCACCAGGGTCCAGGTGATCAGAAAGCTTTGAAGAATATTTAACATGGCCAGGGAACAAGGGTGAGCAGCTCTTACACATTTGGGAAGAAAGAAAAAATAATTCTTTTGTGGCATCTACTATAATCCCACTCTATTCTAGACAACTATTTATACCACAAAAATGTTTTTCTGGTAAGAAAATAGAAATATTAAGATGACGCCATGGAAAGAGGGAACTTCTTTCTTCATCAAAAATAATAGTTAATATTTTTGAGTGCTTACTCTGTGCTAGGCAATGTGCAAAACACTTTATCTGAATTGTTTTTCTTTTCTTTTTTTTCTTTTTTTTAAGGAGGGCGCAGCTCAGAGTGGCCCAGGCGGGGATCGAACCAGCATCCTTGGTGTTACTAGCACCACGCTAAAACCAACTGAGCTCACTGGCCACCCCCTGAATTGTTTTTCTTAATCTTCATAACAACATATGAGGTAGATAACAATAATCTCTTTCAGAGATGAAGGAAACTGAGGCCATATTTACAGAGCTAGAAAGTGGTGAAGCCAGGCAAAACTTTCAAACACTTTGCTCTATCCTGAGTTAATAATATGAATCTATGGAGTTTGTTTAAGACACATAGGGAAACACAAAGTGTTCATTCATTCAACAATGTATTAACCACCTCTAATATACCAGACACATGCCAGGTAAAGGACATATAAAGACATATAAACAAGTCTTTGAACTTATAGTCTAATGGTGAAGACAGAAAAATAAATGATTTTTATAATATAGAGTGAGAAGTCACTAATACAGGACGTTGTGGAAGGGTTATTCCTTTTGAGTAGAGAGAAGTGTTAAAGGAGCCTTTCCAGAAAGCAGTGACCCAAGAGATAAACTTTAAGAGAGCAAAAGGGCTCGCCAGGCATAAGTATGCAAAAGACATTCTACGAACAGGGAACAGCATGTACAAAGAAATAGAGTTGAGAAAGAGCTGATGTGATTCAGGGAAATACCACATCATTCGGATGGCTGAGGTTATTTAAGAAACTCCGATTCAACACCAGAAGACTAATCATTCAACCACGGCTTATCTGGCTCTGACTTCATAGCAAAGTTCTGTAACCAATATAAAAATTATTAATGAGATACTCCACACTCCTTTTTTTTGTATTAAATCTTCCATATCTTGTGTGTATTTTACATTTATAGTAGATCTCTATTCAGGCTAGCCAGGTTTTAAGGACTCAATCACTACAGGTGGCTGATGGTTTCCATATTGGACAGCACAGGTCAAGCTCGGTCATTTGTTACATACGTAGGTGAGATTTCATGTCTTAGCTCTGCAGGTACAGTGAAAGCTGCTTAAGAATTGGGCCTTCAGCCTCCATATCTCCCAGTACCCAGATGACTGCTGAGCACATAGCAAATGATCAATAAATATTTATGCATTGATTGTTACTTGGAACTCATATGTAGAACATAAGTGTGTTCTCAGCTCGACCCTGGAGGATGTATGCGTAACACACTCGAGATTATTCTTTCTATACCAATTAAGAGCATATTCATATCTGCCAAGCTGATGTTATGATATGTTATAATAGGGTGGTGGAAAAAAAAAAATCCATCCAGTTTTAGTCCCAATAGTTTTCTTTAATTAAAGAAACCTTTATGATGACCAAGTACACACAGCTTATTTGAGTTTGGTGTATTGTTACTGGTGGAAGTGGTGGTGGTGGTTTTACTGCACCTAAAAAATGACTTTCCAAGTATCATTTTAGAACAAATCAAAAATTGACAGAATTGCAAGGATAAATAGACTCCCAATTATTTTAGGAGATTTTAACAAACCTTTCTCAGTAACTGACAGAATAAGCAGACAAAAAAAAAAATCCACAAGCATAGAGAAGATTTGACTAACATAATTTATAAACTCAATCCAATGGACCTATAGAAGACACTGTACCTAATAACTGTAAAATATATCATCTTTTCTAGCACATATAGAACTGTTTCCAAAACTGACCATATGCTGAACTATAAAGCAAGCCTCAATGAATTTCAATAGGTTGAAATTATGCAGAGTATATTCTCTGAGCATAATGTAATTAGGCTAGAAATCAATAACAAACAAAAAAAATCCTTGCATGTTAACTGGAAATGCACATTAATTGGCAATTCAGAAATATACTATCAAGTAACTTATATTTTAAAAATAAATCACAACAGAAGTTAGAATATATTGGGTTTGAAGACAAAGCCTGTATTTATAGGAAATTTCTCTAAATTTAAATTAATATATTAGAAAAGAAAAAAGGCTAAAAAATCAACGACTAAGCACCTGTCTCAAGAAATTAGAAGAATAGGGGCAAATAAAATTCAAAGAACATAAAGTAAAATAATAAAGATAATGGAAGAGCGTAATGAAATGGAATGAGCATATAATAGAAAAATTCAACAAAGCCAAACCTTAGTTCTTTGAAAAGACTAATACATTTGATAAAACCTGGCAAAGGTGATCAAGAAAAACATGAGAGCAGTCCTGAAAATATATCATGAACTTAAAGGGGGGGCGGTTATTACAGATTCTGCAGACATTGAAAAGGTAATAAGAAGATATCACAAACAACTTCGTGCCAATAAATTTGAAAATCTAGGCAAAATAAATTCCTAGAGAAATACAAGTTTCCAAAACTGACAAAAAAGAAACAGAAAATGTGAATGGTCTTATTGCAGAAACAGAATCTGTAATTTGAGGAAATGCCAGGCCCAGAAAGCACCTCAAAAGGAAGAAATAATGCCAGTTTCCTTAACCTGTGTGAAAATAGAAGAGGAAATATTCCCAGACTCATCCTGTGAGCATAACATCACACTGGAACCAAAGCCCAGCAAGGATATTACAAGAAAGAGAATTAAGGGCCAATCCACTCATGGCTAAGACATAAACATCCCAAACAGAATATTAGCAAAGAAAATCTAGGGCTATTTTGAGAAAAAGAATACATCACAATCAAGCAGGGTTGTTTGAGGAACTGAAAATTGGTTTACCACTCAAAACACCAAGCCCTGTAATTTTCTGTATTTACAGAAAAAAGGGAGAACATGTTTTATAAAAGCCAATATCCATTCATAATTAAAACTTCTTAGTAAAATAGGAAGAGGAAGAAACTTTCTCAATCTCATAAAGCATTGAAAGAGAGAGAGAGAGAGAGAGAGAGAGAGAGAAAACTAAAATCTTTCGCTTTGAGCCCACACACAAGATGGACGTGCTCACTCTCACTATTTTTCTTACATCCTGTCCTGGATATTTTAACCACTGCAAATAAGGCAAGGAAAATAAATAAAGGATGACGATTAGAAAGAAAAAAATTTAATTGTCATTCTTTCCAGATAATAAGATTTGGTGTGTAGAAAATTGAAAACAATTTGTAGGTAAATTATTAGAATTGCTAACTTGGCAAGATTGCTGGAGGTCAGTCTACGACGTCAATACACAAAACCAATTGTATTTCAAAAACAAACAATTAGAAAAAAAAAAAAACAATTAGGAAATTAAATTTTTAAGACACTACTTACAACAACACAAAAATATAAAATACCTAGAAATAAATCTAATATATATTTATATGTCATATACATATGAATAGATGCCATATATATATATATATACACAAGACCATCATTGAAAAAATTTATTAAAAATGGACGACTATAACACATTGGAAAATTGGAAGACTCAGTATTGTAACAATGTCATTTCTCCTCAAATTAATGAATTCTAAATAACAATAACGAAATGACCCGACAGGATGTTTTGTAACCTTGATAACATGATTTTTAAATCTATATGAAAATGCTGAAAAGATGAACACATAAAGCATCCTTAGGTTTTGCATTTCTCCTTTCCAACCCATTCATTGCTTTCCCATTCACTTTGGAAACTTTCCTAGAATGCCACATCGATGAAAAGAGGGTTTGTTTGATATGAAAGAATCATCCCAACCGATATCCTAAATTTAAATTGGGGGGACCCAAAAGTAAAATAAACTCCAAGAAATTGACCTTCTAACCTATAATTTCCAAATGAGTGGCTCTCCAGTAGAAGTCTCCCAGACACCCTCCCTGTTGTACCTATGATGTGATGCATAATCTGTGAAGGCCACTGTCCAAAAAGCAGTTTCACCTTATCTACCTGTTCCTGCATCTTCATATTCTGGAGATGCCAGGGCAGGGCTGGCCTGATTCAAATGCTACGATCAGCAATATGGGGACAGTAGTCCCACCCCTAAGACAAAAGGACACAAAAAAAGGAAAGCAGAGGAAGTCTGTACAACTGAATGAGACACAACCCACTCTAGACCTTAGCCACAGTCTGCTCCTGCCACCCACACCAGAAGAGAAAGAACTGGACTGACTACTTCATGCTTTACCAGTGGTTTCTGATAGCTGTGAGATGAGCTATATCTGAAGAAATCCAGACATCACAGGACAGATGACTTCTCCCTGGGCTATTCATATCACAAGTATTTGTTACACCTACACATGATGCTTCTAATTATTCTGTTTCTGGTTTGTTAATTTGAGGCTTTCAGTCAATTAATAATATTGGCACCCTCCCTCTATAGGACAACAGGATCAAAAGAGTTGACCCCAAGCTCTATCTATTCTCACCACCCGCCGCACTAACCCAAGTCAGCCAGAAAGAAGTGCATGTGGAGAGGAATTTGGACTACGTTCTCATGGCAATTTGTGGCTGGACGTGGCGACTCCTCCTTTGATCCCTCAGATGCCTTCTGCCTCTGCTTGGCGATGGAAGAAACAATAGGAAGGGCTATGGATTTCTGGTGAAGGGAAAAGGTGGCACTCGTAATTACCAACAGAGGTGATAGATATTTGGGGAAATTCTAATTCAATTCAGCATTATTTTGAATTGATCAGTCTTTGTAGATTGCCAAACTGGGTAAGGCCTGAAGCATTGCAAATGAACAATGCTTTCTTCCAACTCTATGTAAACCAGCATCTTAAGGGTGTATGGTTGAAAGCATACACTATTCATATACCTCTTTCAAGAAGTCACATGGCACAATTTGAAAGACTCCATAACAGTCATTCAAACATTTCCCTAGTGACAATAAAATGATTTCAAAGTTAAGTAAACTGCCTACTCCATAGTTATGTCTAAAAAAGAGAGCTTTTTCCCCTTCATTTACAACTATATAGATGAATTCAGCATTTCTGATGACTGATTGTACACATATTATTAGTTGTTCCAAAAATAAAGACATTTTCCTTAAAAGATATACTATGGCCTTGCCTACTGTAGCCCAACGTGAAAAATATTTAGCAATAGTCCCCTTAGCTTTATACATACAGGTGCTAAAAAGTTGCTCTTTGCCTCCTAATTATTAATAATTTTATTATCACCTTCACCGATCAATTTATGTGGCTAATAACCAAACTACAATTTGGGCAATGTAGACACATTTTAATGTTAATAAGGGAAGAATGAAATATATACTACTTGAAACAACAACAAAAAAAGTGTTTGAGGCTTGAGTGGTTAGCAACCACAGTTCACGACTTTTCTCAATCTACACTGGTTTACAATTGATATTTTGTGACAAAAGGAAGCAATAGGAAATATTTTTTTTACATATAATGATGTGGTATTTATGAAGCAGGTTTATTGTCAAAGTCCTTGAACTGACCATGTCTTTCCCTACCAAAATGTCAGACGCTTCTTGGGTAGGTAGTTGGCAAATGTGTATTCAAGATGTAGGGAAGTTGCCCACCTTGCTTGTTAAAGGAGTAGGGCTAAATTCCCACACTGTGCAACTGAGGAGTGGGGTGGATAATCATGTGACACAGGAAATTTCATAGTATATGTAGAAAGTGAAGCTCAGATCCTGGCTTGGGGAGACCAAAACAGAGCCCCAAACAACCTTGGCTTGACATCTAAAGCCAAAGCAGAGAGGGCCTTAGTTTTAAAGATGTGTCCTGGAAGTCTCCTAAATTGCACGAAACTCCATTTTTTCTCTCTCAGAAGATTAAGTGTTGTGTCAGTTCCTATCAGAAAGTAGAATCTCTGCTTCCAAGAAGTCAGATTATTTCAGGCCTGCTGCCATTGCCTTGTCATTTGTCTAACCCTGAAAGCAAACTTTTCTCCAAGAATTATCTCAGAAGGTCCCTTGTACTCCTGTTATTCTTTGCAGACTATTTCATTATTTTGTTTAAGTCCTTTCTCCACTGACTACCCCCGTGTAGCCTCAGCAACATCGTGAGGAAACTGCTAAACTTTTTATACATGACTTGAGATAAAAGCCGTACAATTTCTCCTTCGGATTGACTTATTGGTTAACTCCTTTGCTCACTTTACCTAAAATATCCTAAGTCTTGTATACAAAAGAGAATAAATTAACTAGTTATCCAAGGGCTATTTGTCCATTTCAAGATTAATCTGACCCTTTGGGGTTTTTTTCTTTCTGTTTGTTTGTTGTTTATTTTTTTTTTAATCTCTTACTTTGATTATTTTATGAAGCCTTTAGAAATGAACAAAAACTCTAACTTGGAATTATTTGATTTTCATCCAAAATAGCAAATTCAGGAGTCTCCTAAAAAAAAAAAAAAATTAAAAAAACTACCCCTATAATTGAGGCATTAATATTGTTACAATAAAATGGCCAAATTCTACCGTGCTTCTCAGACAAACTGCACCACACTGAGCGGTTAACATCACTGAACTCCGTCAAGACAAGAACCGTGACTATCGTATCCACGGCCTCGACACCTAATTCAGCTTAACACATAGTAGGGCCTTATCCCAAGGGCCTTACCCGAAGGAAAATTTTATAATGGGTTCCCAAATGAGCAGGGACGGGGGCTGCCAGGCAAAGGGACCACGTCAATTAATCCAAAACCCAAGCCCTCCTCACTTGTCATTAAAGATATCTGTTCGAACTCTCTATTGGAAAGGAAGTATTCATTTATTTCTCAGTTGTTTGGAAATCATCAAATCAAGTAATGAAGAGCGTGATTATCCTTCAATCATAGTGATTAGTGTCATATTGGCTGAAACCCCCTGATAAGATGCAGTGGGCATTGAGAGTCTATTCATGACGCCTGCATTCCACTGTTGATTTAGAGGCTTCTCAGTTCTGACGGAGTGGCCTCTGAAATTCTTCGGTGGTACAGGGAGAATAATTCCAGCTTAGGACAAGCATGTGGCTATGGGAACACATATCTCCCCAAAAGGAAGTGATTGCAATAACTAACAAAGCATCGTCTCACCAGGACCAATAGCATATTTTCCTGTATGTTTTGAGTGTGTGTGTGTGTGTGTGTGTGTGTGTGTGTGTGTGTGTGTCTGGGTCTGTGCGCGTGCACTTTCTCCCTGCAAGGATTTAGAACTCTCTTACTGCCATGTTACCAGGTGATCAGGCTGTTTCTCACTTGAGATGATAACAAATGATGATGTTCCACTATTTAATAAACAAACCGTAATACAACCACGTAAATCCCGAGAACACGGCCAAACACAGTGGTGTTCCTCTGACACTTAACTGGGATTTGC
This sequence comes from Rhinolophus ferrumequinum, assembly GCF_004115265.2. Classification (NCBI taxonomy): domain Eukaryota; kingdom Metazoa; phylum Chordata; class Mammalia; order Chiroptera; family Rhinolophidae; genus Rhinolophus; species Rhinolophus ferrumequinum. Next base: position 13,781,381 of record NW_022680355.1, on the reverse strand, counting down.
GCCACAGCTAAATACAAGGCACCTAAGCCAGCCAGCTCAGTGGCTTGCCCAGATGACATCATCACTTGGCTTTCCCAATGTACCTCTTCAGCTCAGGCTCTTTTGGCCTCTTTCCATGTAAACACGGCTTGATTAATGCTGCAGGACTGTGAATCACGTATTCCACTCTCGTATGGGAAGTCAGAATGTCACTTTTTCCCCGTTTCAAGCACAGAGCATTGGGATATTTAAAGTGGCATCCCTAGCAACAACGTGGAAACCTAGCTGCCAGCTTCACGACACACTTTCTGTAGGAGCAGCTGATCCATCGCCCCCCGGAAGATCGGCTCGTCAGAGCCAAACGGCATTCACGGCTCTGACCATGACGGCCTGATCACAGGCGTGTTACAAGTCTGCCCTTTGATGCAGAGACAAGGGGAATAAAGAGAAGTCCTTGCTGTGCCTCCAAAAGAGTTAAATGGGATTTCGTCCGTGCAGTCACAGATGTTGCGCACTGCTCAGAGCCTGGGTGGGGCCTCTGTACCCTTGGGGTACCTCTTACCACCACTGCCTCCAGCTGGCAACCCCATTGAATGTATCTGATTGTTAAATCAAGTAAATCCAGGAGAGCTGAAAGCGAACTCTCTCCCAGCAAGGAGAAGAAATGCCACACATGTCAATCTTTATAACCTCTTAACAAGAATAATAGTTTCACGGTCCTAAATAGTCAAGACGTGACTTAGAAGAATTAGAGCTGGTGGCTATCAAGGACATCCTAGGGCCGTGTGGGGTCTAATTGCAACTGGTGAGATGCTTCATTCCACCAGCCCCAAATGGTTAACTGAGGGTGTGGGTCGGTTATGCAGACTCGGTTGTTGGGAAATGAGTACTCGTGACACATGAATTGTTTCTCGGTGATGACTAACAATGCCGCCTCTGAAAGTAGAACGTGAAAAGTGTTAAAATAATATACTGGAGCAAATTGTTGTGTTTTACCACAGTTTCCTCCCTTCTTCAAAAACTTAGGAAACACTAAAGCATTAAGAGTCTTTCTTCTTCATTCCTCCTGCATTACTTCCAAAAATTATTTGAACGTTGCAGGTATGCACCACATGTTTCATGAAATTTTTCCTGAAACCCCTATTGTTTTCTATTTTGATAAGCCAGGAAAGGAAGTGGGGTTTTTACCTTGACTCTTAAGGTCAATTAAGCTACTCAAATCAGTCCAAAGGAGGAAGTGAATTTCCATGTCAGCTCCAGAGTTAATGTCTTTCTAATGAGATTTGCAAAAAGTCACAGGTTGTATGTGCAATGCTGAAAGGTAACAAGCAAATCTTCAGAAGTTAGCCAATCATTTCAATCCTTCAAAGGGCCTCATGATTTTATGATTTTCATCCAACAATACCCACACACTCACACACTCACACACTCCAGAGTCTACAAATAGGTGATTCAGAGGAAGGATTTCATTGATCTGGTTAGACACCAACTTCAAGTTCACAGGCTTCTAAATAATTCATAAAACAGACTTGGGAAACTAAGTCACCAAATCTGGCACGATATGATTTGCTTAGAAGTTCATGTGTAACACGAGCAGAGACGACTGTGGTCGCCACCATACCCACTTCCAAAGCGAAGTCGCAGCCTGGGATTCCTTTCTGGAATCCACAATCACGCCCTCCCTTGATATTTTCAGAAGTGCTCATTGCCTGAGGCTCTGCCTTACAGATATGGAGGCTGCAAGATGCCCTCATCTTGCACAAGACCGCAGAAATACTAACATCCCCAATGCAAAACAGCTACTCTCATGGCCTCCATACAGCACAGTGAAGGTGATTTCACAGGTGCAACCGAAGTATTTTCCCGCACCACATTCCAAAATTAGAGACACCTCAAAATGTAATATGTTTAAGATGTGATGTTGGTGAGTAGAATTTCTAAGGCTCAGGGCTAAGTATCAGAGAGGATCTTTGCCTTTCGTCTCCACTGGCAATTTTTAAGGAAATGTTAATGTAAAGAAGCAAACCATGAAGCTAGAAACAATTGAGATATGGATTTGGTTAGAACATACAGATTTTAATGTCATTCCAACCAGTTGTTATTAGGTATAGCTATCAGCCGTGTGTTATTATGTTACTTCAACCCTGTTTTTCCTAGATATCATTATAAGGAAATGAGATGCCCTCATTCACTCTCAATATTTAGAGTCTCAGTCTTAATTGAAACTCCCAAAAATGTCCCAAGGGACCAGAGCATCATTTTTGTTTCCTCTAAAAGATACTTTCTCTGGGAAACAAAATTAAACCAAATTAGAACACTTTCCACATCTTATTTGAATCATTTTGTCTTCTGCTCATTCACTAAAGCAATCACATAATCTGGCTGGAGTTTATAGGACTTCAGAAAGTCTAGGTACTCACCTTCTTTGGTGAGTTCGGGTACTCGTCTTCCCCATCTATAAAATGGTTTATTAATGAATTCTCTGATAGTTTCTAACGACATATAGTATATTGTTTCTCTTAGATTTGGTTAAGCTACCTATGACAAATGAATTAATAAATAGTAGTGGTTTTAACAAGACACAAATTTCTTTTTCTCTCACCTAAAAATAAATCTGAAAGTAGGCAGAGGCTACTACTGTGGCTCCATAATCATCCGTGTCCTAAGCTCCTTCTATCTTGCTGCTCTACCCATCGTTAGCATGCTGCCACATGGCCTAAAATGGCTGCCAAGCACCAGCCTTTACATCTGCATTCCAACTAGAAAAAATGAGGAAGAGAACGGTCACTGACCCTTCCTGTCAGGTTTCATTAGCTAGAACTTAGACATACACAAAAGGTTGCAAGGAAAGCTAGAAAACATAATCTTTATACTGATGGTCATATACACACCTAAAACTGAGCACCTTTTCTACCTCCAAGTTGCACAGCCTTTCTCGGCCTCATTTTCTTCATCTGTAAAATGGGATAGTAAGGAAGAACATCCACTTTATACGTTTGCGTCACTGTCTGAAGTAGGACAACAACTCAGTATTTGTTGGCCGTATTTATTATCATTGGTGATATTATTATTAATGTTATTAATCCAGAAAGATCCAGAAGGAAAAACTTAAAATTGCAGTGTACCCAAAGGAAAGGTGTGCCGTTGCTAAAGAGAGGAGCATCTCTTTAACTGTGACTGTTTGACAATGGAGAATGGACCCAAAAAACAGCTTAAAGTTCCTGGGATTTGCACACTTGGAGCCTTCTGCATCAGTAGAGGCATGGCATTCAGGGATAAGGATAAACGGTTTGAAAATCCTTCTTAGATAAAGGTCTCACAATTCCTTTTGCATTAGGAAAAAGAGGAAGCGGAGGTTACTGGGACATGCTCTTGTTCTCCGTCCAAACCTCCAAACCACTTGAATCGCTGGATTTCTAAATATAACTTTGAGAAAACGAATCACACATTTTCGATACGGATGAATTACTTAGTTTCCGTATTAATCACATTGAGCTAGTTAACATTTAATCATACATCTTGACCACAGACAATACTAAAAGCGACGCCAGAGAAAACAGTTTTACTCTGAGTGGTGGAGAATTTCTGCCTAAAGACAGGAGTAGCGCAGGTCTATATTTATAGACAAGCTTATTCAATAACTTGATTTTTCGTAGACTGGTATTCCTTCTTATAAGGAAGTCAGTTGCTGCTCTCACAGCTGCTCAGAGGGAATGGCTTTTTGTAATGTCAAAAGCATGAGTCAGTATTTTACCCACAATAGCCACATTTGAAAACTAGCAGCTTTTAAGGAGCAGCTAGGAATTCAATAGTCCAGTACCAAACTTTCAGGATAGACCATCTTTGTACGTGTACAGCTAATTATCTCAAGAACTTGAAATATGCATTTAAATACTTGAACATTTAAGAGGTTTTGGGAGTGTTTGCTACTGGGTCTCTCAGCCACCTCTCCCCTTCCTCCCCTCTCAGCCTCACACCCCCACCAACCTGGCAAATTTCTACTCATCAGTATTCACAGGGATGCTTGAAATGCTGGGCTGTTGAATCATCACCAATGTCTCGGATGCAACAACTAGAGCCAGGAGCTTTAGAATGTGTAAGAGTGTGTGCGTGAGTGCGCGTGTGCGTGTGTTTGGCTGTGTGTGGTGAGTGTGTGTGTGTGTGTGTGTGCGTGTGTGTGAAGATGCTTATACTGAGCAGTGACTCAGAGAGGCAAAGAGGGAAAACATCCTGGTCTACAAACATCTAAGTCTTCTGTACACATAATTAGCCCACAAATCACGATGGCCGCCATTATTGGCAGCTGAAGCCCTCCCCCACTTTGAGCCCATCTCTAAGGATGAACACTGTCCTTTCTTTGACTCATCTATTCATTATGGAGCAACTGCCTGAAGTCAGGCACTGGGCTGGGGGGTGGAGATGCTTGTTCAGACGTGGCTCCTGCCCTCCAAGTGCTTATATCCCATTGGGGAGACAGATATTAACCAATATTATCACACAAGTAAGTATCACACTGCAATTACAGCAGAACAAAGCAGAGGAATGTGTTGCTATGGAAACTTAAAAAGAAGGTTTGACTGAGGAAGGCTGATGATGGTTCTTCTAAGGATTTGATGCTTACCTAAGGAACAAGTAGGAGTTAAATGAGGGATAGAGGATGGTGATTTCAAGCAGAAGACCACAGTGAGGGCTCCATGGGTGGAGCCAGATGTGTGAAAAGAGGACAGAGAAGAGGGGGAAAGTGATATAAGATGAAACTGGAGAGGCAGGTGCCGACCGTACTAGGTCTCATGGTCACATCAGTTTGTCCTTTATATAAGAGCCATAAAAAACCACTGCAAATCTTCAACATAAGGGTAGCCTGACCACAGTTAGGCTTGGAAAAAGTTGTTCTGGCTTCAATATAGAAAAGGATAAGAAGGAGACACAGGAAGAAAGACTCGGTGTAATAAATCTGCCATAGGAGGCCTTTATGACTTCCTTGATTCATTTACTCGTTCTGTATATTTTTACCGAGCACTTACTAAGTGCCAGACATTATACTAGGCCTGTGAGCAAAAGCACATGCTCCACTTGACGAAGTTTAATTTTAAACAATATTCCTTTTACCCCAATTTTACATACGTAAACTTATTGGGTCTGAAAAAGGAAGAGTTGGGTGGAGATTCCAGGTCAAAAATCCCTTTATGAAGACTCAGCTCATAGGCGTGGAGGGATGTCACATGACTTAAAGAGGGGAAAATAAAAGTAGGATTCCAGGCAAGTGTCCTGAGAATGCCATCGATGTGCTGTGTTACCTGCCAAGAGATGAACCCTGACAGCTGAAGTTGCGAACAATGGTTCTCAAATTTCCAGATTCTCCGATGTATTCCACCACCGCCTTGGACCTCTCTGCCTAGGGATTCACAGTTGCCAAAACCAAATTATCACTTCCACCCAATAGATTTCAAAAGTTTATAATGCTTTAATCAAAGTAGTATAGACGCATGGTTTCAAAAGTTATATATTACTACAAACCCTTCATCCTTTGCCCAACCCTCCAATAGCTGAGATCCATTTCCTGGAGCCAACCCCTTGAAAGCTTGCATTCTTTTGTCGTTATTTCTAGTATTTACCTTCATGTTCATAAATACTACATCCTTATTTCTTGATTTTTCCTTTTGAGTCATGATCTGTTTTGACTTCTTATTCTGAAAGAAGTTTCCCTGCTAAGTCTACCCTCCGTTCCATGCCTTGTCCTTCCCGGGAAGTCACATTATTATTTTAGTTAAATTCGAATTTATTGTTTGCCTTCTCTTGAGGCAAAATTTTTCATGGCTGAGCCATAGGAAGGAATGAAATTTGCATGCTCTTTCAAGTTTTCCTTTTTCCCGAAGTTAATGATTGCGTTGTTTTTCAGTTGCTTAGTTTCCTATGAGTCCATCACTACTTTAAACCTGACCTGTCCTGGAGACGCCTAAGACTTGTCTCGTAATCTTCAAACACTTGTGGATGTCATTTTCTTAGAGACATACGTCCTGGGCCCTCAGTCCTCCCGATCCGATCTGGCGCCTGGCCTCTGGCTGCAGCACCTGGCAACTGCCCTGGAAGTTCTTCCCCTCTCACTCGGTAGGTCCTTCTTTCCTGGCTCCCAGGTATTCCTCTCTCTTAGTGGCCTCGCTTGGCTTGGTGATCACCTCTTTCAGTAGCTTGCCTGACAAATATCTCTATAACATTTGTAAATTACCATTGGCAATCTAGAAAGTCCTCTCCCATTCACCACCTCTTTCCATCCTCACTGTAGTTTCATAAAATCTTACCTCCAGTTTAACCTACTGAGAGAACTGAAGTGATTAACCCAAGGTCCATAGCTCCTCAGAGGACATGTAGAGAGTTGACTCTGCCACCACCACCTCTGTGAGCTGTGCCCAGTAACTTCAATAGTGGGAGCATAACAGACGGAGTGGATGAATTTAATAAATGAATTAAATAGACACCTGCTAAGGCGCACGTTATATACTTCGCTGCAGGACCAGCAGCAATGTGAGGGTGTGTGATTGGGGACTGGATCTCATAAGCATAAAAGTGCTCATGAGCAAATGATGGAATTGTCAGTGGCGTAGGTGCAATCTATGCCAACCTTCTTTTCCCACTTCCCCCACCCCATCAGAATGCCCCACTTCTGTCCCTCCCATCTCTGAATCCGTGCTCTGGTTTACAATGACTTGAAAGCAGATGTCCTGAGCAAAGGTACCAAGGGGAAGAAATGTCACAGAGTGGCCGTACAAAAGCACGTCTCTGAAAGAGTGAACAGATGGCGTCGAGTGTCCCTTAACTCCATGGTGAGGACGCTTGGCAACGACAAGTACGCTGACAAAATTGGAGTCCGTTTTTTGCTCCCTCTTTAGACAACAACAACAAAAGCAAGCTCTCCTTTGTGTATCTGTCTGTGCCTTGGTTACAGGAATTTCAGCAACTGCCTCCTTTGAAACATAGAAAGTCTTCCCTCACTTAGACTAACTGCCCCTCTAGCTCTCTTGGGGGATGCAGACATTCGAAAGCTGGCTGTAGCTGACAGTAGGAGCCTTCTTCCCCCAGTTGGAACAACAGTCACAGATCATAACGCGTCAGAGCCTGACAGCATCCTTGCCATCACCCCATCCATCCTCACCTTTTACACACAGGATGCCAGGGGCCACAGATCCCTATCTCTGCTCTTCCTTTCACCTCACCTAGGTGACCTGCCCCTCTCTGCTGGCTGCTAGAGTGAAACCCTCGCTTTTCGGGTGCAACACCAACGTCGACACAGCAAAAGCAATTTGGGTCGACACAAAGGAAGGGCCAGATATCTTGTGGGTGGGATGGCAGGGGCACGCTGCAAGCACCTGCTAAAGCAAGCTTCAGAAATGATTTAATCCCAGGTTAAGAAGAGTCACGCTACAGAGCCAGTTGTGGGGCAAGAAGAGGCATGTGGAACATAGCTATTTCACAACTTCCCCAGGTCTGACAGACACCACATCTCACAACGTCGTGCTCCTCTCCACACACCAGGCCCCGGACCCTTTAAGGGATGTTGCCATGGCTATAATTTTTGCAAATACCAAATGAATGATGATTGAAGTATATGTCAAGCTCTATCACCAAAACAAGAGTGTTTGTGTGTGTGTTGCCCTGTGCGGCCTTGTTACTATACGTTTTTGTCTGTGCAAATGTTGACTGCATGTTTTGCAATGGGTTTACTTGAATATGATTTATTTAACTTTTGCCATGAAAAGAAACCATAACTCAAGAGAGGACAAAAATGATGCCTGCCAGGATTACTCTTCTTAAACTGGTTTATTTCTTTTTAAATCACAAAAGCACAAAGAACCCAGAGTCTCTGATAATGAATGTAATATATGATTGCCATAAAAAGTTCACTCTGCTTTCCATTTCAATTTACCCCACTATAAATCAGCGATCCACTTAATCAAATATTCTTCCACTTTAATTGTTTTATCTTGCTTTTATGTTAAATCTCACTGAGTTCCTGCTGGCACCAGTCTTCACATTACAGAAAAAATGTCAGTGGTTGGCCACATAATTAGTCTAAAACTCAAACATTGGTTCTGAACATGAACCAGGTTGGGGAAGACCTCACAATTTCACTGGACCAGTGAGACAAATCCGAGTCAGACAGTAAACCAGGATGAGCTGAGCTAGCCATCCATCTGCTGTCAAAATACGGAGTGTGGGCTCCAGCTTTCAAACTAACTGGAGTTCTTGTGGGGGCTTTTTTTTTTTTTCCTTCCATAAATGTCTTTCGTTATTATCTTCCAGGGCGTTCAAACTCTATCGGGGTGTCTCTTCAATTCTCTAGCCTGAACTGTCCGTGTAAGAACTGCAGATGCTTGCCTGAACTAGCCCAACATTTCCCATGAGAGAAGCTATCAGCACAACGTGCTATGAAGCTCACGGTCACACTTCAATGTCTGTGAAGCAGGGCACTTCCTGGGTATTGTACGAGACAAGAACTGTCCCTCGTGGGTAATCCGGTTCTGTAAACAAGGAAGAAAATAAATGAATTCCATGTTATTGATTGACAAACCCCTTTTTGACAAGGTGTATAGGGACAGCCTGATGGAAGAACTGTCAATTTCCACGTGACAGCAAGGGCCCCGGTCCAATGCTGCTTGGACACGTGTTACTTGAATGTCATCCTTGACCTTCAAACAAATACCCACTATTATTTTTTAAGTCAAAATTCTAAAACTCTTTTCCAACAAACTCAGAATAAGGATATGTCTAAACCAGTCCATCCGCTTTACCCAATAAATGTGAATACTTCCAAAGCAAAGGAACTTCCTCTGGAGTTTTATGTACTTGTTTGGAATTTCATAAATGAACAGAAGAAAGTAGAAGCTATTTGGAGGCTAATGAAGCCACATCCTGTTTCTGAAGCTTTCTTGAAAATATCTCTATTTTACTATTTATTTATGTCTCTTGACTTTTACAAAGGACTTGGGCAAATTTAAAACTTTTTTCGCTTCGACCACCTAGCTCAAAAACAAAATATTCTTCCTATTAACAAAAAGCTAAACAATTGTTCTCAAAATCTGAGGAAGAAAAAGCTTCAACTCACCCAGAAAATATTAACTTTATTTCAGGTCTAGCTATAAACATTAACCAGAGTCAAGATATTTTTTTTCCCAACGGTTGAAAAACAAAAATCTATTATTGTTTAAATGGTATTGAAGTTCTAAGATATCAAAAATGTTCAGAAAGAACTTGAATTATGAAAAATTTATTTAGCAATGGGCCTCACTTATACAACTGTTTGTAAAGTATTGTGACATGTTATTATGGTAATTACTTTTATTTTCAAACTTATCACATCAGACAGGTGTGCTGAAATAATATATATTAAATATATAGATATAATTATCACAACAGAGTGAATCTAGGGGGAAAAAAAGACATGAAAAATATCCCATTAAAGAAAAAGCCTTTATATGGGACATTATTCACATTTCTGCAAATGGAATTTTCTGATTAACTGCCATATATTATATTATTTGAATAACTTTAGGAAAGATTAATTCCCAAGCTCTGTCCTCGGCAATATTTTTCCCTGGCTGAAATTAGGCTTTAAAACAAAACGTCAGCCATGCCAGCCGGCTATTCAAGTTACAGGTTCAGAAACTTGGAGTGCAGGCAGTTAAAAGTGATTTAAGAAACGCAAAATCATTCTTTCACAAATGTGTTTGTTAAACTTGTAAATTGATATATCAAAACCACAGCCGGAATATAGCAATTTGTCTCTCTTTGCCTGCTGTGGTGTATTCCACAGCTGCCTGCCAGATAATATACTGATTGTAACTTTCCTAATTTACAGAGCCTTTAAGTCTAATCTCCTGGGCCAGCCTAAAGGGTTTCTTCATCCATTGAAATGCCAGAATAATTGAAATTGTCTTCAGCAGACAGTCAGGCAATAATGAATATTTTCTCTGCTGATTGCATGCCAAGGTTACACATAGTACTGCAAACAGAAGCGATCCCAAGCCAAGCCTCCCCAGGGAGGGGCAGCCACTAACCTGCGGCGGGAGAGACAATACCTAGGGCTTCCCCTCTCTCAGGCTCCTGCCGTCCGGGACGCCCACCACGCTTCTGTACACTGAAGCGCAGCACAGTCGCTGAGCGAGCACCGCTCCCATTGGCTTTCTTGACTCTCCAGGGGCAGATTAAAGGCTGGGAAAGGTTGTGGGTATGGATTTTCCGCTGGGGACAGCAGGAGAGATGAGTAGGAAAAGCTGTTGTTGGGATTAAGAGGAAATACACGAGTAGTTAATCAAAAGAAACCCAGCACTGATGGTGCATGAGAAAACGCTTGCTTGTCAGCCCCCAGCAGTCTTTCCCAGACCTCTGAATGGCTTCTGTGAATGCTGGGAGCTCTTTTCTGATTGAGAGTCAGTCCTGCCTCAGCCGAGTCTTAACGATGCTCTGATTGAAATTAAAGCGTTCAGTGGCCGGAGTGAATTAGTAATACCTTTGAAAAATCTAAACATTAGTTTAACCTTCGGCTGTGGAATGGTTAACATTTTGAATTGAAGAAATTTGAAATCGATCTCTCATTGAAGCACCTAATCTCGCATTACTGGTACTCCCATGACTTGCTTCCTAGGAGGAAATTTGGGGGACAAGAAGAGCACTACCCTAAGACACTGTATATTTAAACCACACAGCAAGAGGTAGATATTTCCTATAAGGCCTCACAAGTTACTCTGGTGAGGAAGAGTATAAAACCTGCTGTTTATGCGGCACCTGAATTCCTAAGTAATTGCACACCACATATGTGGAATACATATGAGTGCTCTAGTGCTGCTCACCCAAAACTTAGTGGCTTAAAGCAACTAAGAACGTTAATTGTCTCCCACAGCATCTGTGGTCAGAAATTCAGGAGCAGCTGACCTTGGCAGTTCTGGCTCAGAGTTCTCACCAGGTTCCAGTCAGGGTGTTGGTCAGGCTGCATCATCTGAAAGCTGGACTGGGGTGGGAAGCTCCACCTCCAAAGGGGCTCCCTCACATACCTGGGAAATTAGTGCTGGTTGTGAGCAGAAAGTTCCGATCTCTTTATGGGGCTGCTTGAATGACAGTGGCATCATGGCATGGCATCTGACTTTCCCCCAGAGCAAGTGGGCCAAGAGAGCAAGGCAGAAGCGACACTATCTTTTATGCTTAGCGTCAGAAGTCACACACTGCCATTTCCACAATGTCTTCCAGGCTACACAGTCAGCCCTAGTTAATGCGGGAGGGGAGACCACATAAGGACATGAATACTAGGAATCGCCATCTTGGAGGCTGGCCACGACACGTATATGTTATACCATCACACAACTCTACCCTTGGGCTCTAAGATCCCACTATCTTCCTCATTGGCCACCACATTCTTGCACATATTCTTTGTCCCAGACAAGGAGCAGTGGATACATATCATTAAATATGTCTCACACTTTCCCAGGTCCAAAGCCCAGAATGCTCTCCTCACTCTTAAACCCTCCTCTCCCAAAAGACGGTCCCCCGCTGTGCAACTCTGATATCTAGAAGCCCTTCCCAGATGGCCCTACCAGACTCCTAACCACATGTATGTTTTTTAGATCCAAACAAAAGATGGAAGGAAGGAAGGAAGGAAGGAAGGAAGGAAGGAAGGAAGGAAGGAAGGAAGGAAGGAAGGAAGGAAGGAGACCACTCACACGTATTTAAAATACAGTGAAAATAATACAAAGAAGTGGTTACCAAAATGACAGCAGAGCTAAAAGGTCAAACAGAAGACATTGAGGCACCTGCCCCCATCCTTAGGTTGGAAAAACAAGGCAGGAGGCAATGTTATCAGATGGGGTGGCCATGGTCACCCAGCAGAGGGTGGAACCACAGGGGGTGTGTCCGTGGGTGGGAGCAGGCACCATGGAGATGCTGCTACCAGAGCTAGACAGAAGGGAAAGAAAAATCCCCTGGCTTCTCTCTTGCTCCCACTCTCCAGTCTTCTGCAATGCCTGCATTGATGGAGTCTAGCTGGAAATGAGCTGATAGGGAGACCCCACGTCAGAGAAAAAGCCAGAGCAATTAGACCAAGGGCCAATACATATATCCTGCTCTAAGCTAAAGCATGACGCTGATTTGCAGTTTTTCACTTAACACTTACATAAACATGTGTGCGTTCTAATAGTTTCTATAGTCCTTGTTTTCAATTGCTATGCGTCATCCTATTGTGTATATGGACTCCACTTGACTCAACCATTTCCATAGAGTTGTTTCTTCACGTTGTTTCCATTTCTTTATCATTATTGTTATTTGCAAGTGACAGTTCAATTAATATCTTCATCGTTTAGGTTGTTCTTTTTTTCTTTTCACATATGTTCTTAGGGTAAATTCCCAGAGATGATAATTATTGGATTAAAGAATCTCAACATTTTTATGTCAACAGAGACATATTTTGGGGCACCTGCTTTTGACCCTCTTGCTCTCTGCACTTCTACCTACTCACAAAACAAAACGAATGCAAAAAGGTACAGGTCCATAAGGACTCACGTCCATATTTCTAAAGCCAAAGAAGAGAAATTCCAGCCCATTAATAAAAATCTATATTTTGATATTGCAGCAACAGCAGTAGCAAAATCTTTCCTGGGAGCTATGAGATGCCAGAGGAAAGCTGTGATTAACTTTGCAAAGGATGGCTGACTTCTCTTGGATATGACTAGAATAATATTAGTCTAGTGTTTTTCTTAAAGGAAAATGAATCCTCATCCTTGCTTCTTGGAAACAATCGACAGCCTGAAGCAAATTTGAGATGAAGAGCACCTTCCAGCAGTCAATGTCCCATTTTTGACTGTCCTGTAACCTAGATGTCTGGGTTACTTCTCCAAATCTGGAGAAGTAAAAAAAGTGTATAATAATGAAGTCTCTGTCAGTCTTTTAAAGACAATTGCAAACCAATAGGCAAGGGCACGGGTGTATAACCTAAGGGACATTGGGAGATCTATGACTAGTGCTTCTCAAACGATGGCCCATTTGTGAAATGTAATTTAGTCGGCAGCAAAGTAAGTACTGTACAAAAATTGAGAGCAAGCATTTAGAAACGTTTATGGCAATTTGACATGGCAGCAACACTTTTATTGTATTTGCAAAAGTATCTTTCCCTGAAGAATTCTTATGCCTTCTTCCTAAGGATCTCCCAGAATCTAAACTATAACACATAGTTAGCACTTAATGTTTATTTATTGGATGGATGGATGGATGGATGGATGGATGAATGGATGGATGGATGGATACATTTTGTACCTTCAACTCTTTTCAGTGGCTTCGCTTGACATAAAATCCCAGAGGTGAAAGGACTGTGAACACCGAGGCAGATGACAATGTAGATTACCAGTTACCAAACTTTTTTTTCTACCAATCAGAGAATGTATTACATTTTTCATTCAGTCTTCAGTGCAATGATTTCACATTAATGCTACTAATATTTTTGCACTGAAGATCCAATTTTAAATTATTTTTTACAACGAATTCCAAATCTCTGACAAATAAATGTCAAAAGAAAACATTTATCATGCAGATCTTCCTGATAAGACAACAGGGCAAGCGCTCAAGGATTGCCTAATGCTTCAGAAAGGCCACCGCTTTGCATTTTTTCCAATTGTTTGGTGCAGGCGTCCTTATTCAAAAAGGTTCCAGATTAAAAGCTAATTTGCTTTAGACCAGCCTGATGTAGAGCCTGTCTCCTGCTTGGGCTTTGTTGTTCACCAGGGTAAAGTGTAATTTTCTGACTCTTCCCAACTCCTTAGTTTGAGACAATAATCCACTCTGTCTCCTCTTAATTAAAGCAAATAACCCCAGCTCACAATAGTAGTTCAGAGGGCCAGGGTCTTCTGGTTCCCTCTGAGCTAGGAGCTAATTGATTTCCAAATGATAATGCTGTTTACATTAGAAAGCCAAACCCCTTGTATTGAGTTCTTAGCTCATCTTAAACATTCCCGGTCTCATGAATATCAAATGCCCAAAATACCTGCATCGTGGTGGGTGCTTCTTAAGGGGTCAAGCCTCAGTCCCAAAATATTTAAGGAGCTAATGGGGTGGTTTCTGATTTACATGCTGGGTTCCTGCTTTTCCGTTCCGTCCAAAGGAGACTTCCTTGGAATTTTCAAAGAGTTGTCTTTCACATTTTATAACCTCATTGTCTTACACTAACGTCCCCACCTCTACCCCAGAGGACACTGGAGCCTTGAGTGGATCTGAATTTTTAGGATGCCTTTAAGGAAGGTCATTCATATGTATAATAGTTTATGGGAGGAAGCTGTGGAGAAGGAAGAAATACATAAACCACATGCCCTAGGAACAGCAACTCGGGGCACGGAAGTTGGGGTACATTACCACAGTTTGAAATTTTACATACATACCATGTCTCCCCGAAAATAAGACCAGGTCTTATATTAATTTTTGCTCCAAAAGACGCTTTAGGGCTTATGTTCAGGGGATGTCATTCTGAAAGATCGTGCTAGGGCTTATTTTCCAGTTAGGTCTTATTTTGGGGGAAACACGGTACATATATATCTAACTGGGCTGGTGTTTCTGTCCTTGTTTGAAAGTCACAGGAACAATGCTTTCTAATACACATTTCTCGATTTCCATGATCTCTAACAGGTTTTTCTAGCATCTTGGGTTATAAAAGTGAAGTCAGTAGAGACCTCAAATGTCCCTGCTTAGAAATTCCAACAATAGCCAAAACAAATCATAGTTATTATTGATTATGTTCCTGGCCTTCCCCAGAGTGTACACAAATACTGAAATTCACTTTTCATCACAACAGGGAAGATGAGGTCCAGGCAAGCCTCTCATTCACTGAAATGGGTATGTGTCATGCAAGAGAGGAGCAGGAATTTCAGTCTTCTGAAGCAGAGTTTTGTTTTTAAAGAAACTGTTCTCTGTGAATATGTTCTTGATCACAGGAAATTGCTCAAGCAACCCGGGAAGGGGGAGCAGGGAGAGGGTCGGGCAACGCTTCAATATAATCACTTTCTAAGTAATTAAAACAGTAACTAATTTCTCTCATAATTAAAAAAAGTTTGTTCATTGGCACACACATCCATCCTAATGCCATATTGAGCGATACTTCCATTTTTTAAAACTATCACTTCTAATGCACCAGACTCTCTCCTATCAAGAAAGGCTGCAATTCACACTTTCTTCTCTGTTGCTTCTTAGCTCAACCTTCCATTCTTTCTGAGTCACAGCTTTTCAGTCAATCCTGAAACACTTCCACTTTCATCCATTCTTCTTTTGTAGCTACAGTGTTATTACACAAGTCCCCCAAACATGTCACCTTGATAAATTACACACGCATGCACACACACACACACAAACACACACACACACACACACAGAGTTTGGGAGACTAGTGCAATATGTTTATTCACTAACTCTCCAGGGCTGATATTTACAGATTAAGGAGAATTAAATCTTATCAAGATTAAATGCTTTACCCAAGGACTTCCAACTTCTTAAGAGCAGAGCCAGACCTCCAATACCACCTCTTCTACTGCATATCCTGTTCTTTTAAAGACTTCCGTACAAGTCAACAAGCATCCACCCTTTGGAGCCCATTTAGCATCCTGGTGAATCTGAAAATCCACACAAATGTTTTAAATGTTAGCATTCCTGATAATGACTTCCTATCTTTAGGAACAAGAACATATAATAAACGACTCTACAGGGAAGATCCCACACTAAGAACTAGGAAGATTTCTAAATTCCTCGGCGAGAGAATTCTGCATTGTCAAATACTGTGTTAATAAATGAGTCATTGGCTGGAGCTTGAGATTGTTTGGGTTCTGGTTTTTTTTTTTAATTAGAAAGATTGTTCACTTTAATTATATTCTTTAACAGGATTTGTCATGTGGGTGTTAAAATAATAGCACGCATCCCAGTGTGCCCAGGGCTGAAAACAGTACGTGAGAGACGTGGTCCTCAGCCTCAAAGAGTGTATAGGGAAAGAATGGAAGTGTTGAGGGCTTTGCATGGTGTCCTGGAAATCAGAGAGTATCTAATCCCCTGCCTCTGGCAGGTGACACTCACAGTCACCTTACGGAAATATCCGTGACCTTCAGGGATGGGTTCTGGGCTGCTGTTTAAATGGAGAGGGAAAGGTGGAGGAGCCCTGAGTGACACACCTAATGATCCTCTAATGTAGCAGGAATGAGAAGGAAGGGGTGAAAAAGCCAGGGGGGCAGGAAAACGCAGTGCTAACATCCACAGCAAGTCGCACCGGCAAGAAGAGACATTCGCAGGAAGAAAACGGCGGTATCGATGCTTTCAGAGTCTGGGAAACTGAAAAGCAATTTTCCTGAACTCACAAATATTGCTTTAAATAATAAAAAGCTTAAACCGTCTCTCCCAAAGAATATTCTCCTTTGAAAGGATTCCAGAAAACCATGAAATGCTGTTGATAAGGCTGTGCCAATTTGTAAAGCTTGCCACAATCTCCAGCTCGTGTTTTTTCCCCCTTTTTTTCTCCTTTCTTTCAAAAAAAAAAAAAAATGTTTTTTCTCACTGAGCTTTGTTAGTCCAGGAGCCTGTGATGACAACAACAACAACAACACAAGTGTTTTCTAAAGCTGAAACCTCTTTTTCCACTCAAATAGGGGCCCGGGTGGTTGACGTATTTGATTTATTCCATGGAAATAATGTTAAAATAGCATTTGCAAAGCCAGAGAAAAGATTTTTGATGGAAAGCCCAGGTACGGATGTGTAAAGTAACTCTCAAAGTTTCTCACCCTTATCAACCATTGTATTCAGGATTAATTATAGGTTTGCTTGAATCTCACCCTCATTAGAATGTTTACCCACCCAGACAGAATTGGCTGATTGGCTTTTTTCTCCTAAAGTAAACTTTTAACTAGTGGAGTCTTAACTTTCTTAATGTTTTGTTTACCAATTGTTTTAGGTATATTTCCTCCTCCCTGCTGACCAATTATTTTCAATTAGACTTATAATTGCATTATATAGTTAAAAGGTCCAATTAATATCTCTAAAGCAACAATGTTAAGTAGTATTTAGTGGAAATTTTATATTTAGCTGTCAAGAAATAATCACGGCTTACATTTATGGAGTACCTTTCATCCTCAAGGATACCTGCGTGCTATTACAAATTTCATACACTCCATTACTAATTATAGGACAGAATCATGTCACCCCAGCACTACAGCATCCTGTTAGAGGTGAAGAGTGATAGACTAATGTGGTAGCATTGAAGAAAAAGTGTTCAAGTCTCTTATTTAATTGGAGCAGTGAAGGCAGTTGAGCCAACAGCAGTTGTTCTGGGGATTACTGGAAGGCGGTTCCCCCACGGCCATCCCTTCCAGAAGAGAGGTACAGCAAGTTGCATAAAGGATTTACATGTGAACACTGAACCCCCTTTTCAGGGACGGAGAAGGGCAGTCCCATGATACCATGGCAAAACTGTGATTACTTGCTTTCCAACAACTAAAGCAAATTCATCACAGCAAATCAGCGTCGCCAGCCTCTGACAGGCCATCCATCACGGACAAGGCTCTCCGTCCATCCTCACTCAGGAATGTGTGGCCGACTGGCTGCAGCATCACCTGAGATGCCAACGTGGACTCTACAAGGTGTAATCTGGAGTGTTCCCTTGACAGACTTTAAGACGTGTTTGCACTGGGGAGGTGGGGTGAAAATGGGAGACTACACCCCACCTCCCCAGATTGACCTATCTCATCAAAAGACTGAAATGTAAATGTGTGTCTTACATATGCTAATATTCCTACTGAGAAAAATGAAAGTGAACCCCAGGGGCCCATCCCTGAAGTCTGGCAACCTTGTTTCAGAGACAAGTTACTCATGTATTCATTCAACAAACACTCGAGTGCCTAATATGTGCCAGGCCCTGATTCAGGCCCTGGGAATAGACCAAGAAAGAAAATAGAGCCCTGCCCTCAGATGTAGAGTTGAGAAAGGATAGAATGGAAAAACAAAGTTCTTCCACTCAAAAATTATAAATCGTGCCCTTGCTTTGGGCTGCTCTCTGCCAGGATGTGACCCTTGGAACTCACAGTGTTCACACATTCCCACAAGCCCCTGTTTCATTTGAACTGTCTAAGTGCAATGAAGGAAAAGTACCAGTATGAGGAGACCTTGAAACAGCAAGAGGAGACAACAGCTGATTTGATAGAGATTGTGGAATTGCAGGCACAGCCAAAAGGAATGCAAAACTGATTAAAAGCAAGTCAGAGAAGAGCAAACGGCACCTTAGGGAGAATTTTTTCAAACAACAAGAAGGGCCTGCAGAGGAAAGATTTGATAAAGATGTGTTGGGCAAGAATCCTGGGGAAAATGCAACCACTAATTCTTGGCTCAGGTGACTTTTTCCATCCTGCAACCTGACTGGGAGGGTAGCATGGGGGTTGATAAGCAAGGAATGACTGAATGCCAGGACCAGGTCAAAGGGAGCAGGAGAACTGACCTGGGAAGGAGACATGGCATCTCTCCTTGCTACATTTCCCATTCGTGAAACGGCCTGTCAACGTTGGCACACAGACATTGCTCCTACTAAGTTCAAGTACCTTAAACAGCTGGCTGAGCCTGTTGTGACAAAGAGATACCAGAGAGAAGCAAGAGGGTGGTCATAAAGGAAGACTGTTTTTTAAAGATTTCAGGTTTGGAGGGAGGAGAGGAAAGACAATGGTATTTTTTCCAAAAAGCACCCAAAGTGCCTCCTGTTGGGGATGGGACCGAAAGGAATGAGTCCATTTCATCTATGCAGTAAAAGCAGAGCTGTGGGGCAGGGAACAGGGAGGAATCAAGGCAGAAAGCCACCCTACGGTATTTTTCCCAACCGTGTCAGAGCACACCACTACCATACGGCATCCCTTCACACCGACTCGTTCTCCAACAGTGGTGGTGGCTGCGTGTCCCTTAGATGATGGCACACTGCTTGACACTCTAAGTAGGAATCTCTCAAGCACAGAGATTTTATCTCCTCTCCATCTTTGGGGTCACTTGAATTATTTCAATGAATGATAGCATTGCTCTTTTCTAGTAAACTTTTATTTTTCTTATTGTCCATGAACATAAACTTTTAGCAATGGTTACTCTTATAAGATGAAAACACTCTTTCTTGCTCCCATTAACTTTATCCCTAAAGGTCATAGTCATCTCCCAATGTACCTGGGCAGGTGGACAAAGCCAGGCATGGAGTGACTCGCGGACTAGGAAGCTTTGGCCCAAGGCTCATTCTTCTCTGGACATCCCTGTGGTCATATTACTTCAAGGGCTCTGTTGCTGCGCCTATGATGCTAGTGGAAAGAACTCTCTTCTTCACATAAAAGTATTTCAAACCCTAAAATATCAAGGACATTTGACTCCAAAATGTTGCGGTATATTTCCCAGAGATTCAGAGTCTAAATATATATAATATTAGGTATTCTCACAACATCTTGGCAAAATGGTGAAAAAACAGGTATTGTCATTTCCATTCGAAAGATAGACAAATTAGATTTTAAAATATTAAAATATGTAGCCATAGGGAGATCTGGTAATGGAGCACCCTCTCATACTTTGAGCCCAAGGCTCTGACATAATGTAATAATAATAATAGTGCATCAGGCACTGTGCTACGTGCTTTCAACAGAAGGTTTCGTTTAATCATCGCAACGACCACAGGAAGGCGGCACCACCATCCGAGTCCTTGGCTGATACTGACAGGCCTGAGGTCAGGAGGTTGTGGGAGGCAGGGTTTGAACCCAAGATGCCTTTCCCCCAGTATCCAATCTTTTCACTTGTGTTTACACAAGTATTTATTTTAAAAATATAATGCATTGACCCAATTTAGTTTGGGTAATGGGTTAAAAAAACAAACAAACAAAAATAACACCTGTTCATTCACATTCTCATCTCTTGGAGAAAAATGACTCCAACAAGTATGGCAACTTCTAGAGAAATGATAAGCAGGAAAGCTACAGTAGGAAGAGGAAGACTGAGTCTGATTTGAATCCAGGGGTAGAAGAGCAAAACGTGAAAGAAGAAAGTGGAGGGGGAAGGCAATAGCTCTGAAACCAGCTCCAAAGCAGAGGTTCAGACAGGAATTGGGAAGGAGTGGGGGTTAGGGGGGAGGTGATGCCAGTCAGCGCGCCATCATAGTCTATCAAGGGTCTGTCAAAGGACGAGGACGCGCGGATGTGAGCACAGAGGCTGGAGAAGAACAGTATCCTTCCTCCTCTTGAGGTTTCCTTTAAGCTTGCTTCCTCTCATCTTCTTAATGCTTCTGCCAACTGGATCCTCCATCTGAACCAACCATCTGGGCATCACCCCCCAGGTCAGATGTTACTGTATCTGCCCAAATCTTCCAGGCCATAATTTCAGACTCCGTCTCTGAATTTATAGTTGACGTATTGTTCGTGAAAAATACCTAGACATCCCCCATTTTGAATTTTGGATGTTCTTCTCTCCTGACAATATACCCCACCCTCCCTCTTCCCTTCTTCCTCTTCCCCCACCCTGAAACTTCACTCCTCATTGCAAAATTCATATTTCCTTGGGAAAAACAAGTTACAAGTAGTTTTCTAATTCCAGTTTCTACAGAGATGTGTCTCCCAGAGAATGCCTATTGCCTAATCCTGAGCCTTGTGCTCTGGGGAATATAAGAGAGGTATAAGGTACCCTGGAGGAATTTAGGCGGAAGATAAAACACAAAAAGTAACTCTGGAATTTTTAGGAGAAAAATACCTCTGAGCTTCCTGGCCCCTCAATAGCCACATTCATGTTCCAACTGCCCCTACATACTCTTTCCAATTAAACCCTACTAAATGTCACAGTAAACACTCAAGGAATATTCTAGCATCTCCACCTGCTCTCACTGCCACCCCCAGCCCCTCCCCATGTTGGGCCCATTGATCAGCAAGGATTCTGCCCGATTCCCTCTGATTCTCCCCTTCCTTCTGCACTGACATATCTGGATTCTAGAGTCAGCCTCAATTCGGTGCCTATCCAGCTTGGAAATCTTCCTCACTGAGAAATTTACGGACGTAGCCAATAACGTTGTGAGAGCAATCCAAAAGCCTGAAGTTATAGAATCCCTGCTTACTTTTTAAAAACATCTCTTTAAAAATTCCTCTAGTTTTTTCTGTTTCTCCTTCGTGCATTGTATTACCCAGAACTTAAAATGGTTTAACGCCCCTAAGTCACCTTTACAGGGATGGCGTTTTCCATTTAAAACTCACAGTAGGCTCCCGCTGACACCAGTGCTGGAGGACTTTTTTTTTTCTCCCTAAAAACAAGTTCCTAGAGAATGTTCCTTCTTACCTTCATGAGGCCTCAGTGACAGCCAACATTGGTGACAAGCTACCATATCTGCTCTCTGAAAGTCTGTTTCTGTTGTTTTTCAGTATTGAACTGCAGTCTTAACAAAGAACTATCACCAAACTCTGCACACAGATTGTAGGAAACATTATTTCCCTCCAGAGATGGAATCAGGAAGAAGCTTCTACTGCTTTTTTTGTCTGTGGCTTATGGTACCTCAGGTGAGCAAAGGAGCCCAGAGGCGCAGGGGAAGAGCGGCTATTGGGGAAGACCACCGCCTGGGAGATTCCTAAGCAAGCGTCACAGGAGAATCAGAGGAGGTATTATGGAACCCTAAGCGTGGGCTTACCACAATCAGTGTTCACAGATTGTTTCAGGAAGCCCAGCTCATGCCAGGCTAGGGAGTGGGGCCTCAGTCTGGCTCCAGCCGTGATCAGGAGCTGAACGACATCAGACAATCATTCCATTCCCTTGGGCTTCACTTTCCTTACTGATAACAGAGTGAAGCAGATAACCCGTGAGATCATTTCTAGCTGGAAAAGAATAAGGTTATAAAGAACAAGAGATCTCTAAATGGGACATGGGTAATTCATTCCAGAGAGATTTTTAGTCCCCTCTAGGCAATTTTTAAAAGTTGGAGCTGCCAATATCAAACAATTTTTTTAAATGAGTTTTTAAAGTCAATGTTACCCAATCATACACTGGGACAAGATTCTTTTTTAATAAAATCCAAACTCGGCTGAGGAATCGGGTTTGGAGAGTTTGATGTGGGCCAGAACATTTATAATATAATCTCAATAAATACAACTTTGGAGTGAAATTTGAAGAGCTCCAAATGCAGAGCGCAGGCAGGGCTTCAGGTCAGCTTCCGCAACCAGCCAAAGTTCTAATGCTTCACGTAAGGATTCTCTTCTTCCTTCCTTCCTCCCTCCCTTCACCTGTGCCTCCTTTCCTTCCTTTCTTCCTTCCTTCCTCTTCCTGTCTTTCTCTATCTCTTTCTTTCTTTTTTTTTCTTTGATTTCTTTGCTTTAACTTTATGCCGTTGAGCTCGTAAGCCCAAACAATTACAGAGAAAAACCATCTAGAACCAACATGAGACACTCACTGTCTGTAGCACTGTTCAAGATGGTAGCCACAGGTGGATATTTATATTTAAATTTAGATTAATTAAAATCAAGTAAAAATAATTAAATGGAGTTCCTCCGGTCGTACTAGCCATGAAGGAACTACTAGCCACTACTTTTAAGTGCCTGTACTCAGAAGCCACACTGGCTACCGAAGAAGATACTGGACAGTGCAGATAGAGAATGTTTTCATCGTTGCAGAGTTCTATTGAACAGTGCTAGCTGGCTGCCATTAGAAGGTTTAAGAAACTTTTCTCCGAAAGAAAATATTTTTTTAATAAGACAGGTTCTAAAGTCAGGCTGCCCAGGTTCAAACCCAAGTACCATGCCACGTGCTAGCGATGATACCCTTGACCCATTTAAGTGTTCTAAGCCTGTTTCCTCCTTGGTACACTCAACATTTTAATTCTACATGGCTTATGTTGTCACTCTCGGGATTAAATGAGATAATAGTACATGTAAGTAGAGGTGCCTAGTCAGTGCCCAATAAATGTTAGGCATTATTGTCAATATTGATCTTTATAAGGAAAAGTAGCAGTTTAAAAAAAATGGCTCTTGTTCCTTTCAGAGTTCATGTAAAGGCCTGTTCTCTGTCAAAACACTGCTCTGTTTTTAGGCAGAGACTGCCTAAGAATATTTTTCCGAGAGAGAAAAGTCTTCCTTATTACTTATCCTTCACCAAACCCTCCTACTTTCAAATTGACTCCTCATGCAGAACCTTAAAATTCCTGGTCTTATAATAATTTTTAATATAAAGGAATAAGACTGATGACTGAGTCCACACGTAATCGTATCTTAATTATCTACACGTGGCTTGGAAATGTATGACTAGCTTTTCACTCAGTCAAATTACAGAATTTGCCATAAAAGTATTATATGATACATGACAGAAATAAATTTTAAAATTGAGGGACAATCTATTTTCAGAATCGTCTTAGAACTACCCCTTCACCTGGAACAAATTCAGGGTGAGGGCTAGTATTTCCAGAGCGTTTTGAGGTATGCATTTTCTTGCTGCAAACTCCTCTGCCTCTACTCCCATGCTGAAACCATAAAATTAAGTGGCATCTATTCTAAATGTCCACTGACTTCTAGGCCACATTCTCTGCCCGCCAACCAGTAGAACTAGCTTCTCAGAGGACAGGGGAAACCAGTGACACTACTGGCCAAGCAGGAGCCTTGCTTCTGGCTTCCTGTGTTTCCTGGAAGATCCCCTGCCTCAATGGTCCCATCACAGCACCCTGCATCCCCGAGCTGCCCTGCTCACAGAAGCATCAGGACAACCCACGGTGCCTAGATGAGGTGCCGGCGCAGATGGCGGAAGGCAAGCCTGAGAGGCAGGAGGCCTGCATCACTAATTCAGGCTCAGCCACAGAGATCTTCATCTTGAGCACGTTGTTTTCTTCTCTGCAGAGTGAAGGAGTTAAACGAGATGATTTCTCAACTCCCTTTGAGAATCCATTGTTCGTATGGCAAGTTCGGGTCAAACAGACCTCATATTGGTGTCGGCTTTTTTTTCGGTGGAGAGTTTTGGGTGAATCGAGACACAAATCAAATAAGCCACCAGCATTCACACTCCAAATGGCATCAGAACAGAGGAGGAAAGTTCCAGTTCTCGTCTGTTTGGTTCTGCAACTTCTCACAGCTCCATCACTGGCAGGAAGGATGTCTCCCTTCCCTTGGTGGGACAGCGGCCTCCATACACCTCTCAGAATCCTCAATTAGATCCTTTATTATGCATAGTAGTAAAATATTAAGAGGTAAAGGGCTGGTGTTTTTTTTTTTTTGCATTTAAGTATGAAGCAAGCCAAATTCTTAAGCTGAAGGAATTGTAAATACCATTCTAAGTAGTTAAAAAAGGGAGTTAAAAGAGTTGAGTGCCTTTCCCCAAAACCTTTTCTACTAAATAGAAATTCTATCCTTTCCGATATGATTTTCCCTTTACCTTCACAAGTAAATCACAGACAGATGAAATCACTGAATTTTTTTTAAACATGAATGTGTTGTTTTTCATAAAAATATTCTTCTTTTCATTGTTTTCCACTTTAAGAGTCAGGCTTCTTCTCATGTTCCTGTGAATGCAGGATCTAAGGCAGAGTGTAAATGTTTTTGAGAAGCCACACATAGGCAGAGGGGTAAAATGGAAGGCTAGGTTTATGGACTAATTGTCACCTACACCAATGTAAATCATTTCTTTGACAACAGTCTTAATTTTCAGGTTCCTTCGCCATCCACCCACTCAACATAGTACAAAAACAAGATAAGTTATGATTAAAAGAAACTTTAGAAAAATCTGCCAAATGTCTCCTTGGTTGACCATTATGTACTGGAGCATATTGTCACTTGTCTCAGTATTTACCAGAAGTTACAGGGCCCGCACTGGTTGTGAAAGAGAGACAAGCAACTGCCAGAAACTACAAGTCCCAGCGTGCAATGCTCTACAGAGATCAAAGCAACATAATGGGAGATGATGATATCTTCATTTTAATTAAAAGAATTCTCTTATCTTCAAAGAGCTTTTCAAATACTCCCAGCACATCATAAGGTCCATACCATTATACGTCCAATTTAAAGATGGATAAGAAGAGGAGAGGAAATCAATGTGATTGGACTTGACAATGAAAGTTGCCATCGTAGGTAGCCTCTGGACCCCACAATTATTCACTAAGTTAATGTTCTAAGATTTCAGTTGCCAAATGAAACCTAAGAGCTCTATCCAAATTGCTACACCATGTAATCAATTACTTTCTGAGGAAAACAGTCTACATTGAACAATCTTCAAACCTGATTCTTCAAATCTCAAGGTCTTCATGTCTTCCTGTAAATGTTGACAATTTTGCTACTAGAAACAAGCAAAAAAAAAAAAAAAGGTTTTCAAGTTAAAGCTGCGGTGAAGGAGCCCAACACTAGGTAAACAGGAAAGATCAAAAAGTTGCACAAGTGGAAAGATAAATTGCTAATCACCAGAAAGCACAATAGGGGGCTACCTGAAGTTAGCCATGAAAACTTAGCCCTCACCAGTGATTATTGGACCAAAAGAATACTTCCTTTGGAAAGAGTGATGAGATAACACCATGTTTGTTTTTCCATAGGTGATTGGTTCTTCAAAACAATGTGGGGTTAGTAAAGGGGATGCCAATCCCCTGTGTCTGGTGGGTCTCACTCAGAGGAGACCCACCAGACACAGGGGATTGGCATCAACACTCCACTTATTACTTTACAAATCCATTCACAGTGGACACACAGGCCTTATTTCCCCCACACCCTTTCTCAAGTTTGCTTTGTATTTTTTTCTGATTCAGTTATCACTAAAATACACATTTTAATTGAATTATGCAAGATTCAAACTTTCACAGCTTTGAACATTTCAGTAAACACTTCTACACACTTACTTACCTACAGCAATGCCACAGATCCTGGCAGAAAATTGAGGGCAGTTCTGACAGCTTCTCAGTAAGAATTTTCTAAAACTTATAAACGAATTTTTGCTACAAGCTACTCAGATGGAGTTCAGTATTTCTCTTATTTTTGCTCTTCCGTGTCAACTTTCTACACCAACACTTTCTGTCCCTCCATTTTTTCCTCTGTACTTGTGGACCACACACAGGTCCAGGAGCAAGCTGTGCTAGTGTGACCTTGCGATGGGTATCTTCCTTTAAAAGGACAAGTGTCAAGATTAGCGGTCAACTTGGCTCCTGCTATCGAATATACCAACCATTTGCCTATTTTGGCTTCCTCTCCAGTCCCCTTAAGTTGTTCACCTGTGTCTTCTTTTAACCACAAAGCTTTGGTGTCTCCCTGAATTTCAGCCCAGGCCTTCACTGTTTCTCTTCTAAGAGTGATGGCTATTATTGCCTCAAGGCTCCCTTTGGCTTGGTCCTCTCTTCATGCTTCCTTTCATTGCATTGCTAGAAGCTCTATGATTATCAATTCCATTGCATCAATTTTGTATCTGAGGGTCCCTTTCAAACTCATTCACCTTCTAAGGTTTTTCTTAACAGAAATGGTGAGATGAGAACAACGTATCGTATTTTTAAGTTGAATACAGGATCAAATTCCTATGGGGCAAAAGTTAACCCATGTCCAAAAGAGTTTCTGGCTGAGCCAGTTGGCCCCACCAGTAATGGCACAGAGCCAAGGAGACTGAAATCACAGAGCAGTTACCTTCCTATAGGGAAGTATTATTGTTCTTTACCCACCAACTGAATCAGTTTACTTCCAGCACACATGGCAAAACTGTGTGTCCTTTGGTTACAAGGAAAGTACAAAGGACCGATCATAGGAGGTTTTGCGCCCATCATCGCTATGGTGGGAAAAGTCATTTCAGAACACGTGTCTGCTGTAGGTGGCATCTTTTATAAGTGAAAGTTCACACATGAAAATTATTTCAGAGAATAAACAATGTCAGAGTGTGGTATCTCTCCTTACCATGAGTCAACCCAAAGCTCCATTGATTCAGAAGCTGGAAAGAGAGTGACTGAGAACACTTTACAATCACTCACTGACTTGAAAGCTGGTGTCTGCTCTCTGCTCTCGTGGGATATAATATACTCGTGATTAACATTTACGGGCCACACACTTGGTGCTAGACACTGAGCTATGCACATATATGATCTCATTTCTCATTTAATTTTCAGAATGGAATAAGTATTCTAGAGGGCTGATTAATTAACAGGACCAAAATTATTCATTCGCATCCAGCAATACATCAAGTGCTCATTCCCCACCCCCCCCCATGCTAAATTTCTCTGAGATCGTATACCAGTGTGTTTAGAGTTACTTAGAAGTAAAGAGACTTTAAACTCTGACAAAGCATGGTTAAAAAAAAAAAATGAGGATGTTTGGCCTGACTCCAGGGAGATCTGACAGTGTTTTAAAATATCTTTCAGACTGTCACATGCAGAAGAGGTTACATTTGTTTTGTGTGGCCCCAAGTAGAGATGAAGATTTCAGCTCAGCATAAGGTACGGTTTTGTAGCTATGAAGGGAAGGAGGATCCTTGAGAAGAAGAGCGCTCAGGTCACTAAAGGTATTGACACCAACAGTGAATTGTGTTAAATAGTAATTACGCAACAAGGATAAAGTAAGTGCAAGTACTTTGTCCAACTCTGGTCATAAGACAAACTAGATACATATGAGCATACGGTTGGAATTCAAGAATTTGGTTGTGGTAAACTGAGATGATAGGGGCCTAGACAAGGTACTAGGGAAACAAAGAGGAGGGTCACCACTCCGGGCTTGCAGTGAGAGGACGAGAAGGAGGTCGTGCCTGCACTGAATTTTAGAGGGTGAGGAGGAATTAGTCAGATGGTGAAAGTGGGAAGGGCATTCCAGGTTGGTAACAGGACCATCAAACCTTCAGAGAGAGAAGAGATTACAGAAGTAATTTAAATATCAGATGAAAGGTTTGACCAATTGACATTTGACGGTCCAATTTTGATTCCACAACTTCTAATACTGACCAAGAAAACCATCACCAAGGGCAGAAATGATTCACACAGAGCCTGTCTTACCTCTGAATGAGGAAAAGAATCATTTAAGGAAGCTGGGATATGGCCCAGAACAAAAGTCAAATTCCTGGTCCTTCCAGGAAGCGGAACAGAGAGAATAGGTG
Source organism: Rhinolophus ferrumequinum (assembly GCF_004115265.2). NCBI lineage: Eukaryota > Metazoa > Chordata > Mammalia > Chiroptera > Rhinolophidae > Rhinolophus > Rhinolophus ferrumequinum. The sequence continues at coordinate 13,753,343 of NW_022680355.1, read as the reverse complement.
GTGAGGCATAGTGAGGATAGTCAGAAGGAAACATATTGTGAGGTCATTAGCGGCCCACATGCAAAACTGGGCCAGGCAAAGGGGTTGAGAAGAAACCGTTCACACAAGAGAAAAAGTGACACCTGAGACACAGGTACCAAAAAAGAAAAAGAAAAGAAAAGCCATACACATGCAAGGGAATAAAGAAATTATCTGGTCTACCCTTTAATATAGGGCCCAATGTCTTATGGCTGAGGAAGGATGGTGCCTAATTCTAAACCCAGGGGGATTTCCATTGTGCTGTGTGGTTTAGTTTAGTTTTTTACCCTAACACAAAAATTGCTGCTTATGCTTCTTTAAGCCTTCTTCCCCAGGGGCAGGGTGGGTGATTATTTGTTTTGATTGAAAACACTTTCCTTTTACAGCTCCTGCTGGTGTGAGAGGCTACACACAGGGGGAAGAATACATGGAGAGGGGTGATAAATAGGTGATGACATCGACCTGGCTTTTAAAATAGATTTTCACATGGCAAATCTCTGATGAGAATAACGCAAAATTGACCACATTACCAAAATTAGTTGACCCCTTTTGCCTGAAAAGAGTTAGATCAAAAAGCATACAATAAGCTTTATGGAGTTCTCAAAGTTCAACTTTATTTAAACGTAATAAATATATATTTTTTTTTGGAAGCCACTCAGCAAAAAGATGGTGGATACCTATAATGACCATTTTTTCACGTATTTTCTATTCATATTTGGTTCAAAAAAACAGATACTTTGTTTTGCATAAACTCACCCGCTAAGTACGTAATAACTGGTAGGTAATATTGAAGAATACACAGTCAGTAAAATTTTCACAGTTTTCAAAGCCAATAGGTGTGCCTCAGTCAGTAAGGAAGTCAATGGTTTTCTGACATAAATAAAACCACCGTAGGCAATTCAAAAGAGAAAACAGCCCACCAGGTAGACAGACAAAATTAATGATATTTAAGTTTTCAAATCTCCACCTACTCTCCCAGGAACACGTGACAATGAAGGACCAGAGTGAAGGTGCCTCTGATATCTCAAGTTGCTATAGGAATTACTATATAAATTCATTAGCTTCATTCATTGAGTATACTACTATGTGACAAAGTGCCTGAAAGAAAAGACTCAGTAGAAGTGTGGTGCCTAAAATCTCTTTTGGAAAAGCATTTTATACAAACATATACACAGACATACACAATATACAAATGTTATACTAAATTAATAAATACCAAATAACACTATCATACTGACCTTTAAGTGTAGACTTAGTATTTGGCAAATCCACGTCAAAAGTTCCCTTTTTTAAAAAAAAATAAGAGGGTGCATTTTCAAAATGCCTGGCTCCTTTAAAAATTACTTTAAAGCCATTTCTTAAAGGCTGATAAATTCTCCCAAGCATTAAAAATCAAAATACAGAGACTCATATTTTCCCAAATGCAATATTTTCCTTTTTTCCAGCTTTATCGAGATATAATTAACATATTGCGTAAGTTTACAGTGTACAGTATGATGATTCGAAACACGTATATATTGCAAAATGATTACCACAATAGGGGCAGTTAACACCTCCCTCACCTCACGTAATTACCATTCTCTGTGTGCTGACATTTAAAATTTATTCTCTTAGCAACTTTCAAGTGCATGATACAGTATTGTTAACCATGCTGTACATTAGATCCCCCCAAATTACTCATTACTAGAATTTTGTACACGTTGACCAACATCTCTTCATTTCTCCCACTGCCCACTCCCTGGCAGCCACCATTCTACTCTCTGTTTCTATGAGTTCAGCTTTTTTAAGTTGATTGCAATATTTTCAAAATGGGCTGAAAACAGAAAACAAAAGAGCCTATGGAATATTATGAAGTGAGCTGTGCAAATTCTCAGTTCAAGGCTGAAGTCATGGTTAACATGTCCAAAACATCCACTTCATTATTGATCTAAACCCATTCACTCCACATGAGTAAGTTGCAGGGTTTTGTTTCTTATTTTTATCTACACAGGAAAGATTCTGTCACATTGAGACAGTCACATCAGCTTGAACTTTTTGTTTTTAATTCTTCCAAGGCAAATTGACTGAAGTCTTAATTGGCCAGTGGCTGCAGCTGGCTGGGTAAATATACTATTACTGCTTAAGTGCCCATTATATTTCCTCACTTACCCATAGCTCTAAAAAAAAATTAACTATTTTCTGCATTTACACAGCTTCATAAACAAATTTGTTTATCTGCCCCCAAGAAGTTGGTTATCAAAATGCATGTACTAAGATGTAATTTGCTCCACAATTTCCCCACTATGTAGAAAACTTAGTAAGCACCACAAAACACTGACTTCATGCTGGTGACCTGCCTCCCACTTTCAGGCACCACAAGTACTCACTGAACCACTAGTAATTTACTACAAAGATACAACAACTGGCGACAGAGAATAGGAGTTCAGATCACACCTAATCATACTTTTGAGTTGGCATATATTTGAGACAAAAATATATTTAGGAAAGGGAACTGTTTTGATATTTGGGGAACCCCCTTCCAGCCCCCCAAAAAGCTAGGTACCAAGACAATGAGCTTCTTTCCCTTTAAGATGAACATTTTTTTTCTCTTTGATGAATTGTAACCCAGTATTCTGCGTTCTAGAGACAAAACAGGACTGCTAAAACAAAGCACATTTTATAATTTCTGATGTAGTAGAACTTGGCGGAGTGGGAGGGCGTAGACATTGAGAGGGAAGAAGGGGAAAAAATTAGAAACTAACTAAAAGAGAAATTTTTATTTTAATTAATTTATCATAAAATGCTCTGTATTTGGTGTGAGTTGAAGTGGATTTTACAATCAATTACATTGAGTGAATGCTTAATAAGCACATTCTATGCTCTGAACCTCACCACCTGAGCTGCACACATACGTTTTATTAGCTGGATGGTAAACCTAAACAAATAGATTTCTAATGGTTGGTAGACAATTCCCATGCAGTAACTATATTATTAAACCTAGAGCATTATTAGAGGTTAATTACATTTAAAATTATTGAGATTTAACAATGATGTAATCTATAGAGAAGATACTTATCTTCTCCTGTTTGTGCTATAATTACTAAACCTCAGTAAACTTCTCTCTTTAATTCTGCCATTCTCCTGGCTAAATAGCCTCTCTGATGGCATCCGACGCCTACAACCCAACATGACTCTTTCTGCTTTAGACCTTTAATATCTCTCTTATCCACCTCCCTTCTTCTCCATCTTTACCCAAGATCTTGTCAATACCTTCAAAGAGAAAATTGTCACTTTGTGGCAAGAGTTCCCACCCCTCCCTAACTTTTCTTTTTACCAATATCCTTCTCTTCACTGCCCCATATCTCCCTCAAAGTTCTAAACATCTAAAGCACTAACTGTGTGATTTCGTCCCCATAAAGGTCATTCAGCAAGGACCTCGGTTATTTTGCTTTGTTCATCTGTATTTTGCTGCTGTTCTTATGCTTCCATTCCCAGCTTTCAGAAATGTTCTTGACCCAATCCTAAATTAAACTTCTCTTACTCCAATTCATGATTTCATTGTTTTGTATCTTTCTTTTAGCCTCACAGACAAGCTCCGACAAATATATTGTGCCTTCACTACTTTTATTTTTCTCCCTTAAAATGGGATCTAGTATCTACCTTCTGAGGCTGATGTTAGTATTTCATAACTAGGTCCTTGATTTACATTTTATCTTATTTTCCTGCGGTGTAGTTTTTATCTTCTAACTGAAAATGTTCAGATGCCCTCTGGGGCTCTCTATTGATATCTCCCCCAGTTATTCATCTTCTTGAACCTTCTCTTCATTCAAGGACAACTGTTTTTATTGAGCACTTGCTGTGTGTCAGACACTGTTCTAGACTCAGAGGCCAGAGAAAAGAACATTACAGTCTAGGTCCCCACCTCGTGGAGCTTGCAAGTGGGGAGAGACAGACGATAAAAAGGATCTAAGTAAAATCTTAACAATAACAAGTAAAGAATGTTACACATTCCAAGAAGGAAATCAAAATAATGCCATAGATAGTAACCAGAGAAGAGGACAGCCACTTAGAGAGCATGTGCAGGGGGGACTTATCTGAAGAAGTGTCATTTAAGTCGAGACCTGAACAATGGGATGGAGTCAGCCAGGCAGACAGAAAGCCAGGAGACGACTTGAAGAAAGAGTGTTCCGGAAAATAGGAACGGCAAGTTCCAAGTCCTGGTGACAAGAGCAAGCTTAGTTTATTCAAGGGACCAAAGGAAGGCCAAAATTGCCAGAGCAGAGTCAGGTCCCCGGGGGCGGGGGGCACAGTGAATATAGGCTTGGACTGAGCTATAACCCCTTGGGTTGACTGAGGTCATCCCACCCCACCCTAAACATGGTAGAGTCCAGGTTTCAAAGCTGAGTTTCCCACCTTCCATAAACCTTCCAGTTGGATCCCATGCTGGGTCCAACTCCAGAAACCGGAAAACAAAGCATGTCTTTTTCCCTGTCACTGACCAAAACCACTGCAGCAAAACTCTGATGTCCTTCTCCTCCTGCCATTATCTGCTTTCATGTCGGCACCAAAGGAAATACGCCAACGTGTTACAATACTTGACTCGCACTGCTGAGTTTACGGGCAACGTGAATAATTTTCTTTATACTTTCCGACATCTTCTGACTTTTCTGTCATGCACACTACTTATGTAATAATAAAGTAAATGCACAATTTAAAAATATACAGAAGATACAATACTATGGGTGCGCCTTTGCATCTCATCAGCTCATTTCTCTGTTTTTGCTATTAAACGAATCAAGTGCTCTTTCACTGAAGCTTCCTGTTTTCCTTGTGATGATTCTGAGGTGACCTGTTTCCCCAAGAACGGGGCACCAAGGTGGTTGCATGAGCGCACAGGTAGGAGTGCACCTGTGGGATAGATACAGGGCTTGTCGGTACAGGTAGAGGATGCTGTCGATTGTGCTGGAGCCTCTCCTGCTTGGTGTTCAGGACACTGTTCTCATTTAAATGGTATCAGAGTAAACAGGATGCTACATGTAGAATGAAACTCCTCGAGCCCTTCCCTGAAGAGATAAGGCTGAAATCATAACCATCGCACATAGTTTCAAAATGAAATCTGTGATCAGCTCCAGGGGCCTGCGTCTGGACCCACTGCCGCCAACTAACTTTTCCAATAGGCGAGAGCAAAGCAAAGGGACCACCATAGATTGGAGAAGATTTCCCACCCATTTCTCCAGGGACCCCACAAATTCAAAAATTCCGTATTTATTTAGTAAGTCAGAATGAGTTGGGAAAAGAGAAAAAGAGACAGGTGAACTCCTGCCAAAAGTCTAGGGTCTCTATTAAAAAAAAAAAAATCTCCAAAGTATGCCAGTTCAGCCACAGCACATGTGGGAATTGTTTGAAGGATAATGACAGTAATAATTATGATTACTTACACTTAATTCTCCCTCACAGGGGCGCTGTGAAGATTAATGAGTTAATGCTCGTAATGTGTTTCTGGTTTCTCGATGAAAGCTTCCATGAAAGCCCCGATTATTGTTATGGCTATTGTTGTTTATATTAGACCATTCCCGTGGAAGGCTTCCCTTTGCTGCTCGTCCACTTACGTTCCCATCATAAAATACAACCACTTCTCTAATTAACAGCCCACTGGCTACAGGAGGAGTCAGTCACAAAAGGCAGGAACCCCCACTTTAAGAAAGAAAATCACTGCAGCACGTCTCTTGTGCCTACTAGACTTTGTTCCAAAGTCTTAGCATAAGGACGGGAAAGAAGGTAAGCAGTGTCCTGCCTCAAATGGAAACTACATTGACAGTGTAAAATATCTTCCAAAATAGAGAGCCTGCAGACAAATTCATAGATATGATCACAAAAAATACGTAGGTAGAGAAAGCCTTAAGATAATGTTTAAATCAGGCTCGTTGAATAGCTTGTTCAAAGCCACAGAAAGATAAAAGATCAATGGATTGCTACTTAACATTCATTTATTCGTTTTTCTTTTTCTTTTTTTAAGAAAAGTATTGCAAACCTGCTTATCTCCTGTTCATAGGCTCATACCAAAAATGTTTGTTGAGCAAGACCGGGTCCCTATCATTGAGAAGATGGTTACAGAAGACTAGCACTTAATCACCTACATGTGGTCTGGTCGGCAGCGTAGGGTGCTGTAACAAACGCAGCTCTTCCCCTGGAAAGGCAGGTATGACACGTTCGCCGTGATAATGCCTAGCTTTAGGTACTAATAGAAATGGCATCGATTCGTTCAATAATGAAAACATGCTTTTTGTAGGACTAAAAGAGGAATAAGTTACCACAAAGTTTCTTTTTGCATATTGCATGGTGCATCTATAAAGACAAATGTGTGTAACGTGTCTGATTCCTTCAAGATGCTCAATGATAGATAAACAACACAATTACCCAGAAGAAAAAAAAAAGAAAATGGGAAACGAAGACTTCCTTCTTCCTTCCACTCTAGTTTCTCATTTCTCCACTTAAAACTGTCTTTCCTTAGCTCTGGAGGGTCTCAGAATCACTAGAAGAGGAAAGAACTTAGAAGAAAATCCAGACCCCCTCCATCGGCCTCTACATGGCAGAGGCTGCTAACTGCCTACTCAATAGCCTCTTCTTCCACAGAAATAGAATCTTAATTTTAGTGGAGCACTTTACCACTATGAAAAAAAGGCCACATTTCCCAGTCTCCTTCAAAGGTAGGTATAGCCACATATGACTTAAGTTCTGGCCAAGGAAAGGTTGGCAGAGACGTTGTGTGGGAGCAAGCTTAGCTGGCAAGTGTCCTGTTTCATCACTTTCCCACTTCCTCTTTCCTGCTGCCTGGAAATCTGACACAACCGTAGAAATTGTAATAGTCATTAAGGACCATGAGTTTGGCCTTGAGGATGAAAGGCAGTATAATGCCCCCTGCCAAAGACGTCCTCGTCCAAATCCCTGGGAACTGGGGAAAGGTTACATAATGTGACAAAGGAAAATTAAAGTTGTGACTGGTGAGCATTACTAATCAGCTGATCTCAAAACAGGGAGATTATCCTGGACCGCCCAGTGAGCCCAAAATCATCACAAGAATTGTTAAAAGGCGAAGAAGGACACAGAAAGAAAGCAGAGAGATGACTGAGTGACAAGGCCTCACCCTGGCGTGGCTGGCTTTGAAAATGGAGGAAGAGGCCATGAGCCAAGGAATGTAGGGCAGCCTCTAGAAGCTGCCAACGACAAGGAAACAGATTCTCCCTTGCTGCTTCCAGAAGGAACACGGCCCCACTGATCCCTTGATTGTAGCCCAGTGAGACCTGTTTTATGACCCAGGCCTTCGAACTATAAGATCAATACATTTGTGTTGTTTTTAAGCTACTAAGTTTGTGGCCATTTGTTATAGCAGCCATAGGAAACTAACACACTAGCACTTGCAGATGGCCGAGGAAAAAGAAAGAAGGAGTTCCAGACTTTGTGGAACCGCCATACTTGGCCTGCATGACCTAACTCTGGACGCCTTTTACGTGAAAGAATACCGCCTTTGGTGTTTAGACCACTGGTATTTAAGGTTTTCCTTTATATGGAGCAAAACATAATTCATAACTGATACACTTGCTACATTTGAGAGATTAAAGACTGAGATCCCTAAAAGTTAAGTAACATTATTTAATGCCATTCAACTATTCCTTCAGAATCAGAAATAGGACCAAAGTCTCCGACATCCCCATGTTTATGACCTGCCCAATAGTGTAGACATCAGTGGTTCTCAAACTTCCGCTTGCATTGAAATCTTCAGGAGGGTTTGTGAAACACAGATGGCTGGGCCTCACACTGGAGTTTCTGAGTCAGCAGGTCTGGGGTGCGGCCACGGGCCACACTCTGAGAATACCCGTCTACACTAGTGCTGGACGAACCTTCACTTCCACTGTCAGACACATAACCAAAGTCCAGCCCTCATGACCACAAACCTGGAATATCAGGAATATCAGAGCAGCTTCCTCGCTGGCCGGCATGTCTCCAGGCCTAACTTACTAACTCCCCCTATTCATCCTCTCCCCTAACTCATTTGGCTTTCACCATGTCCCATGGCTGCTTCAAAACCATGGTAGCTTCCTGTTGTTTATGAAATCAACTCCAAACCCCACTCCACTTTTGCCAGCACTCTCTCCTACCCACCTCAAGCCACCACCCCTCCAGCCATCCCTGTGAAGACAGAGGAACCAAGAAATTTCTTAGTTTATAATCAAGAGGACTGAGAGCACCCAGAGAGAGTTGGCCAGATCCAAACTGGAAACAAAGAACCATTCCCATCCTCCACGAGCTCCCCCGACGGCCCAGCGCCCACCCTGGGGAACGATGTACCAGGTCCAATGCAAGCAGCCCACAGCAGATTCCCCTTAAGGGAAGCTGCAGTGACTCCATAGAAACTTGGATGAGGTGAGAACACAATGTGCATTTCAACTAATTACTCCAGAAAGGGAACGCAGCCAGGAGGACCTGGGATTGTTTGTGTGCTGTTATTCTGAATTCTGAAAGAGAGGGCAAACTTAGAGGAAATTGGCAGCCACTCTGTGTAGCGCCAGCCAAAACGGCATGTGTCCCTCCCCCAGCAGCTGCGCGGTTGTGTGGCTGTGGGCTGCGGCACCTGCCTGTCTTTGTGTGCAGGAAGGGCTGGAGGTGTGGAGCACCGGACAGGCTGCCTCAACTGAGAAGGGGCATTCAGGTCCCCGGAGGAAGGATGCTTCTCCTCGGGGCAAACGGAGCACCAACTGATCCACCCGTCCGAAGCCGGGCGTATTTTAGGGTCTTTGTTGGTTCCTCTCATCAAAGTCAGTCTTCACGTAAATATCAGTTGTGCCCTTGCCAGGGAATCTGGTCCCTATATCACTGCAGGCTTTCCTTTAAGAAGGAAAGTTTTTCATCTGTTTATGGTACATTTTTCTCCTGCTCCATTAAAAAAGAATTAATTCTTTTGCGTCTTTGTTCTCAGTCGGGTCAGCTTTCTTCCATTTTTCCTTTCTGTTATTTGTTCATGGAAACCCTTCCTCCTGCTAAAAATGATTTGCTGCAGCTTGGTTTTTAATCGCCTCCTCGGCGTCTCCACTGGTTCTCCCCACAGCTACATGTCTCAGGCCCTTGGGCTCCCACATACAAAACCACCCTCCTTCCTTCTAAATGTTCGGGAGACCAGGCTTGGAGTAGTGACTCTTCCAACCAATACCTATGGAGGTTGCTGTCTTTGGTGGACAGCCTTGCCCTGCTCCCTTACAGATCAGAGTCCATGTTCTGTCACAAGCATCCCACAAGAGCCTCACTCGCACAGCTTCCTTCCAGAAGGACCTGCGTGAGATGGCCAACCTGATGCCAAGTAAGTTCCTTCCTAAGCGCTTCCTATCAGAGTGGTTTGGACAAAAGAGACATTACTGAAAAGTTTAACAGACATTCAAGAATACAAAAGGCATTATTTTTATCGAGAGCATCACTGAAATCTGGTGCTCATTGAAATCTTCCATTTTTCCTTTTCTTCACCCAGAAACCTACTGTTTTTACCTTCTCAGAATGACTAATCTCTACCCAGTTTAGGGGGAAGGTGAAACACTTGACTCGAGTAGTTTTCGTGAACTTTATATTCTCCTACCTGGATTTAATTATGGGAAGAAAACTGGGGATCACCATTCGGGGGGGGGGAGAGAGAGAGAGAGAGAGAGAGAGAGAGAGAGAGAGAGAGAGAGAGAGAGAGAAGGAAACCGTGTTTCTAAACAAGAATATATACCCACACAGAGAACTGAAACTCAGGTGTACCCATTAGAGACATTCCCAGAGAGCATTTCAGTTCTGTAGGCTGCAGGGGAACACACCCTGAAATTGATGGTAATTACTTTGTAGTTCTTTAGGTTTTCTTTGTGTAAGGTGTTGAAGGGAAGAGGGAAGAGGGTAGCTAACTTTTAAATAGAATGCGGGATGGAAATTCCAGGTGAATTTAAAGCACCTGGCAAACAAGAATCTCTTCTCAGTGTTTCCTTGTTTTCGCCCCGGCCTGGGAAGCCATCACTTTCCTGGCTCTTTCATGGAATTTCTGTGTGGTCTTGGTCTTACTCAATTAACCTCTCCCCTTCTGCATTTCATCACGCATATATGGCTATAGGATCGACTTCAAAGCCGTCCAGGGCCTAATTAATGTCTCTAGGGCACTTGAAGATTCTAGGATGGAAAAAAAAAATTAAACCACCACCTGTATGCAGAATCCGAGGCTACACCACAGCAGGTAAAAATTATTACTATTAAATGTGACTCTATCTCAATATTTGGCAAACTCCTCCTCTGGGGCATGAGAAATGTCAAGGTGGTGAGTGTAAGCTTCCCCTACGATCAGTGCTCCCCCCTCATTCTCAATCTCTCTCTCTCTCTCCTTGTAAGCAAATGATCATGCTACATTGGAAGGCAACAATCAACAAACGATAAAACCTGAGAATAAAATAATGAAAAGTGTAACATACTCATGGCTTTAGGAGAAGAGAAGCCAGCTCGGCAACCCTCCAGCTACTCATCTGCATCAGCTGCCCCCTCCATCCCGCTCCTCCATCCCGTCAGTGGGTCTCTCCAGATAAGACCAGAGCACTCCTGAAATTCAGGGGGAATACTAATGGAGTGATCCTTGTGAGATCAGGAATATAATGCTTACATAATAAGTTCTTAAAATAATCACTCAAAATATTTACTGATATCCATCATCTTTCCCTTAGCTCACAAAAGAATCAGTTGCAACCAGGAATTTGGTTTAAGCCCTCCAAATGTCGTTCATCTCGGGTAAATGGATAACACTACCATACTTGCAAAGGTCTTTTGACGTGACCATAAGAAAGATTTTGCAAGATTTCCTTCATAACATCCTCAAGCTGGAAGGTGACTTGGTAAAGTCAAAGGCTACATTTGTTTATTCTAAATTCCTTCAATATATTTATTGAGTGCTCTCTAAGTGACAAGCACTATGCTTCAGGGCACTTGGGGGACATGAAGACAAAGCAGACAGGTAATCATTGCATTGTAAGTGCTGAGCATGGACAGCTAAACTATCTGTTTGCACAGCAGAAGGGATAGGAATGTCTGTTAAGTCTCATTTTATGGAGATACTCTTGGTCAGAAATTTTTAAACTCAACAAAGTAACAAGAGGGAGAAAATGGTTGAATGAAGTTCAGTTTGGTTGATTCTATGGAAGATATACTTCCTTTCCTAGATGTTTTAGGATCCCTTTTACACCACCAACCTCCAATCCACCTGATAGACAGAATCTCCTTAATCTCTCTGTTATTCTGTATATTCCTGCTGGTTTTCTATTTTCAACATAGGAGGTGTTGGAACTCATGGAAACAATCTCTTGAGTATTGAAGAAATACAAGGTAAGGTAACGTATTAGTCAGAGTTTCCCAATAAAACAGAACCAATAACATATATATTTTATAGATACACTTTACACATAATATTATATGTAATATTTTAAATATATAAATATTTTATGTACATATCATACATTTAATAAGAAATTGGCTCATGCTATTATGGAGGCTAGCAAATCCAAGTCTTCAGGGTGGGCTAGCAGGCTAGAGATCCAGGAAAGCCAATGTGCCAATTCAAGTCCGAAGGTGATTTGTTGTAGAATCAGGAACAGCCGATGTTGCAGATGAAGTCTGAAGGCTGTCTGCTAGAGAATTCTCCTATTCTGGGACGGTCAGTCTGTTTGTCTTCAACTGATTGGATGAGGCCCACCCACATGAGCCAGGACAATCTGCTTTATTTAAAGTCCACGAACTTCAATGTTAATCTCATCCAAAACACCCTCACAGAAACACCCAGAATTATGTTTGATCAAATATCTGGGTACCTTGTGGCCCAGCTAAACTGACACATAAAATTAACCATCACAGGTAAGAAAAAGTTCTATACTAACACAATTTTCTTTTTATTCCTTGTAGCATTTTTCCCTATAAGTGTGCTTTTAATATCCCTCTCCATTTTATAAAATTATGGAGAAAATGCAGACACATGCCTAGTTAACAGATTAAATATTCTAGGATTACCCTTATTCTACCTGCTACCATTCTTGATGTACAGTTATATCATTTAAATCATTTAAATATTTTCTTTTTAATGCCAAAGATGTTAACTCCAAAACTGTTTCCAAAAATCTATAACTTTAGTGTGGCAATTAAAAAAAGAAACAAAGTTAAATCTCTTAAATACCTGAAAAGTAACAGATTCCCCCTAAATCCCACCCAATCTCCTATTTTGACATCCAGAAAATGCCAGTGGCTCAAACAGCCACTAACCTACTTCATTACTTCATGCCCCACACAGACCAGGAAAGGGAGCGGAATATAAATCATGGACACTCCCTGCTTTCAGAAAAGCAAGCTGGCTTTGGGAAAAAGCAGCACACCTCTGCAAGAAAGTTGCGTCACAGTTAATCTGCAAGTGCGTTTGACCTTTTTTCAACGAGGGAGCCAATAATCACGATTTTTGTTGACCTTATGGCTATCAGTGATCCTGCGGTGTTGATTTCAGATGAAGTTACACACCATGATGATTAACTGCAAGTTATATCTTTATAGCAATGTCCTAAAGATAGTGGGTATCCAGTAAATATTTGTTAAAGTTACACTTTGTTTTTTGACAGATCGTTAAAAATGAATAATTATAATACAGATGTTTGTTTGTTCAGTGATTTAACCAATATATATGGCTGAGTACTTATTATGTAATAAGCTCCCCTGAGAACACAAAAATGACTAAGCAATCATTCCTAGCCAAGGAACTCCAGAGCCTAGTACACAAGAGAGATAAGCCAACAATGAATTAAAATAACAATGTGAGAGGTGCCGTACTAAGGTACCTACTAAGAGTTATCAAAGCAAAGAGGAATGGCTTTCCCTCAGCTGCCTTATTTGGACCATCGTCCTACAAATCATACCTAAAATACTGTCACAAAGGATGTCTAGAGGTTGTATTCTAAAGTCAATACAATGGCAGATCGACGTATAGACATGAGGGAACCGGAAAAGATACCAAGTACTGATACTGCAGTCATCAGTGATTCGAAAGTTGAACACCACTGAATTATTTTTTCATCTCAACAACTTTGAACTAAGAATAAGTTAATATCAGAGTTGGCAATCACACACTCTTTCTCTGGTACACTGTAACCTACTTAAGAGCTACATTGCACCTCTCCTTAATTAATAACTTCATATTCTGTGGTCAACAATAAATTCCTCCCCTGCCACGTATGGTGCCAACTTTCACACGATTCAGATTTCCAGTTAAAGTGGTGTAAGATCCAGCAGAAAATTGTTCTTATCTGGGACAAAAGGTGACATACCAAACGAGTAAAGATGATTCTTGGTAGCAGGTTGGTGTTTGTAATAAGAGGCATTATATACACCTTAGTCATCTACTATTCCACTTCTATTCAATCCAGGGTTGTGGGTTTTTTGTTGTTTCAGATAGCAGACCTAGAAATATAAAGTCTTGAACTAGAAATGTTTCTTAAAACAACCTCTTTATACAGATGAGGAATCAGAGGCCAAAGTAACTTGTTAATATCCCGAAGGCAAGCATGAATAAATGCCGCTTGAATTGTTTAAAATCCAGAATCAATTTACAACTGGATTGCTCTCATATCGATAGGTACACTGCACATGAAAAACCACTGTCTCCTGGAAGAAATTGGGAATGTTGGAACGGCACCGTGGAGATCATGGTCAGACTGTGGGAAATGTGCAAGACGAAAATTATGTGTGATTCATTTTCATCCTCAGTGTGCAGCAATACCTGGCAATAGACATAAACGCTCAGGGAGGCCTTGGGTGCCCAGCAGGTAACTCTACGTCGATGTTCAAAACAACACTGGATAAGAGTAATAGCCACGTGAATGTGTCATAGATACGGGGCACCTCCCTGAAGGTTGCAGTATCTACAAAAAAAAGGGGAGTTGCTGGCATTCACTCTGTTGAGTGATGACAACAGACCACACCTCATTGATTTGAAAGTTGATGGCCTTATTAAGAAAGAATGTGCCAAACCAGGTAAAGTAATTTCTCTCTTTCTTTCAGATCTACTTTAAAATTCATATTTGTCCACCACTGACTTTATACCTTGTCATGAGTTTCATGAGTGTGTAGGACTTTGCATCTTCTGGCTAGGACTTTGCATCTTCTGGCTGAAAATGAATTTTTCCTTAAATGACCATTGGAGGGGCAGAGAGAAAGGGAATGGGATGGGGGGAAGGAGAGAGAGAGAGAGAGAGAGAAATTAAACATCTCTAAATAAAACATTGGGGTTAATTTACATTTCCAGTAATAAAGCACCACTGCTCAAAGAACCATGGGAATTTGGCCAAATTTGAAGTGAAATAAGTAGAAATCAACCAGCTCATGGAGCAGAGCAGCCCACCATACAGTGCACACAACTGCCCAAGTCTCCTTCGGGTTCCTTGAAGCAAATAAGGAGGAAATACACTGCCATTATCAGCTGTACTGAGACTCTAACTGTGCCTGACATTACTTCAGAAGCCCTTATTAGATATTTGGCACCACGAGCTGATGTAAATGAGAAAACAAAGGGACATTATGATTAAAAATCAAGATGTGAAAGACATTTGACTTTATAGGAAAATCTTTATAATACATTATGACATGAAAAAAGCTATCCTGGTTATATATAAACCTAAGAGTGTGTGTGTGTGTGTGTGTGTGTGTGTGTGTGTGTGTGTTGTGTTCCAGTTACATACTACTGCATAACAAAGTTCTCTAAAACTTTATAGCTTGCCACAATAAACATCTTTATATTGCTCATGACTCATAACTTGGTCAGGGCTCAGTGGACACAGCTCCTCTCTCTTCCACACGGTGTTGACAGGGGCAGCTTGAAGGCTACGCCTAGAATCATCTGAAGAAATTGGGAATATCGGAACTGACCCATGAAGGTCATGCAATGGTCAGACTGTGGGAAATGTGCAAGAACCCTGAGAGAAATAGGATCTCTTAAAAAACTTCAACTCTACGTAGACAAAAATTCACTCAGTCACATGTCTGGGGGTTGAAGCGGGCTGTTGGTTGGGAGTCTCAGCTCCTCTTCAGGTGGGTCTCTCCATAAAGGTTCGTTTGGGCTTTCTCACAGTGGGGTGGCTGGATAGAAGGGCAAACGTCTCCACAGAGAAAAAGTCAGGGAGCAGCTGAATTGCGTTCTCTAGCCTATCCTTGTAAATCACACAGCGACACTCCCACCCTAGTCCCAGCCCACTCAGATTCAAGAAAAGGGAACAAGGATTTCTCAATGGAAGAGTGTCAGTGTCAACGTGCAAAAAGAGCATGTAGGATGGGATATCGATTGATGTGACTATCTTTGGAAAATGCTCTGCCACAGATGGAAAACAACACTGACAGTCAATACACCAAAATGTCCATGATTATCCTTGAGTGCCTTGATAATAACTTACCTATTTTTCCATCCATTTTCCAAAAATTTCAACAAGTGGCATGCTTTACTCTCATACTGATTTCTCTACAGTACATGTGGTGGGGGTGGGGGTATAGGAAGGGAATGTAATCACCTTACCTATAGTACTAGTGATTTTTGGTGCCCAAGAACCCCTTACCCAGGAGTGTATCTGCTATTTGGTGTGAAAAAAATAAAGGGCTCCGTGATCCCACCCATGTGAAACCCTTCGCCTCCTGGTTATCCATGAAGGGGACAATACACATGTGAACATTTCAAAGACTCTGAAACATTCTGCTGTAAAGGATTATGAGCCCAACTTCTTTGGCCTTTGAGCCCAATTTTTGTAGTATTTATATGTTGAAAACTCTTTGTGGGTATATTTCTCTCCACCAGGGTTTCTCAACCTACCTGTTGTTGACATTTTGGGCTGGTGAGTTCTTTATCATAGAGCTCTGCCCTGTGTGTCTCTGGCCTCTACCCACTCGATGGCAATCGACATTCCCCTTCCTCTCCCAATTGTGACAACGAAAAATGTCTCCAGACATTGCCAAATGAACCCTGGGGGACAAAAATCGCCCCAGTTGAGAATCATTGTTTACATTAATAAGCAAAATTGGTTATCAGCTTTTCAATAATGTAAAAAAAACCAAACAAACAAAAAAAAGCAGCCTTTCCCAGATAGTTTGAAAATCCTATTGAAAGTTATACATATGGTGACAACAAATGTGGTCTCAAGGGTCATCTTCAAAACCAAGCATATTCACTGACTATAGGTCACTTCTACCAGAAAAAAAAGCAAGAGGAAAACCAAGAATATTGGCTCCTTGGGCTCTCATTTTTAAAAATCTACAGTCAGATCATGTAAATCTAACCTAAAGGACAAAAAGTTCAACCTAAGTTTGCGGGAAGATTGAGTTACAGATTTTTTTGAATGAAGTTGTTGTTTTTTTAAAAAACCTTATAAAAACACACTAGGATTACTGCAAGATTAAGCAGATTTTGCCTGCTGGAGTTAAAGGCATCTGCTTTCATAAGTCCATATATGATTAGCAAATACACTGTTTATATGTAAATAAATAAGGCCGTCTCTTTAAAATCGCTGATCTAGTGAACAACCTTACTTACAGAGAGATTCAAAGGTTGAAGTTCATTCATATTCATATCCATCATTGCCAAAGTCTTCAGATCTACCCAAAATGTTCTCTATTTTCCATAGGTTCATCAGATATTGTGACTACAGTGAAGTTCTTTAAACTTAACCAAAATAGCCAAAAAGAGCAATAAAGAGAATAGTAAGATAGCAAGCACAGGGTTGGGGGAAAAAATTGAAGAAGGGAATAACATTTTAGAATTTTAAGACAGGAGGAGGCATTAGAAATCAGGCACCCGGCTTTCTCTGGAAGGCAGAGCTAGGATGGCCCCAGTGACCTCTGATGGCATTCACACCCTGTGTAATTCCCTCTTGTTGAGTGAGGTCTAGATTTGTAGCTGCTTCCAATAAATGAAATATGGCAGCAAAGATGCAGTGTCACTCCTGAGCTTAGGTTCTGTCCTCTCTTGCTCACCCTGCGGAGAGCAGCTGCCATGGTTTGAGCTGCTCTATGAAGAGACCTAGGTGGCCAGGAACTGAGGGAGGCCTCCGCTGCCAACCAGTGGGGAACTGAGACCCTCAGGCCAACATCCTACAAAGAACAGACTCTCCCCAAGAACCATGGGAGCAAATGTGGATCCTTCCATGACTGAGCCTTTGGGTGGGACCACAGCCCTGACTGGCAATTTTGCTGTAAACCCATGAGAGAAAAGCACGTAACTACCCCTGTCTTGGGTTCGTGACCCACAGAAACTGTGGCATAACACATGTGTATTGCTTTATGCCACTAAGTCTTGGGGTAATTTCTTAGACAGCAATGGATAATGTTTGGACTGAATCATGTCCCTCAGAATTCATATGTTGAAACACTAACCTCCGGAAACTCAGAATGTGACAGTATTTGGAGATAGGGTCTGCAAAGTAGTTATTAAGTTAAATGAGGCGGTAGGACAGGGCCTAATCCATTCTCAGTGGTGTCCTTATAAGAGGCACCAGAGACAGACGTACAGAGGAAAGGCCATGTGAGGACACAGCAGGAAGGTAGACATCTACAAGGCAAGGAAAGAGGGCCCCAGGGGAAGCCAAACCTGCCAATACCTTGATCTCAGATTTCCAGCCTCCAGAACTGTGAGGAATAAATTTCTGTTGTGTAAGCCACCCGGTCTGTAGTATTTTGCTATGGGAGCCTAGGAAACACATACAAATAATTCGCACACTTTCTCTTTCTATAGGTGGCATGATAAAGCATCTTCCCTCAAGTCAGCTAGCTGGTTAGTAGTGGAGCATTGGACCACATGTGTGGTTCTCCTTATCAGCTGGTCTCCCTGGACTTCCACCTCCACATCTTGTAAAATGAAACCTTAGACTAGATCCGGGGTGGCAAACTACAGGGGCCAAACCTGTCTTGCTGTCTAGAGTCTTAGGACTCTAGGATCTAGAACCTCGGCCACCCAGTATGACTCTCTTTACATTAGACTAGTGATTCTCGAAGGATGGTCCCTGGGAACTTGTTAGAAATGCACATTTCCAAGCCCCACTCCAGACCTTCTGAATCAGAAATGATTGGGGTGGGGCCCAGCGATCTGTGTTGTAACAAACCATCCACAGACTGATGGGAACCATGGTATTAGATCATTCTCCCAATTCATTCTCACATTAAAAACTAGGTAAGAATTGCTTTACTCTTAAATAAATAAATAAAAGACAGACCAAAAGAGTGGCTCAAAGTCATGAAAGCAAGAGCCAGCTCTAATAGACGCTTGATCTCCTCCTTCAAGGGGGTAGCTAATACTTTGGTTGACCATAGTCTTCATAGGTAAACCCAATGGGTTGAGAACAAAAAGCTAGGAAATGTGAATGGGGCTCTGCTAGAATCACATTTGTGTCCTCTTGCCTCACCCTCACTTATTCTTCCCCAGGGAAGCAATTTGGGGGGGAGTTTAGAAAAAGGAATTGTGCGTGTCTGGATCAGCTCACTCCTTTCCTTCTCTTTGAGATTTGTCTACCCACAAAGAACAAAAGACTTGCTCCACTCCTCAATGTCTATGCCATAAGTTTTACAGCAGCTAAATCACATGCAGGGCGAGTGGGGTTGGAGAACAGAGTCCACGGGCTGTTTAGCACTACCAGAGACTGTGTCAACCCCCGAATGTTATTCAATATCAACCTTTCTCAGTAATAAAGCTGACACATTATTCTCAAAAAAAAGAGTGGCTCAAAAACAAGAGCATTTTTCAAGGACATAATCCAGTATTCCTCGATTAGAATGAAAAATGGAGATGATATTAAATAATAATAATAACATGATGAAGATGATGATGGTTTGATCTCTATCGTTCATCTCTCTTTGTGGAATTAGTAAAAAAACCACAGCTGTCAGACCCTGTGTTTACTTTAGCAGCCAGTTAGAACTGTCTTCTAGCAGCCTGACAGTGTTTATCTCCTCAAGGAAAATGCATTTTGTGTTATATTCTTGACATGAAAAACAAGAGCACATTCAAAATGTCTTTCTCAGACCCAGAAAATACAGTCTAATTTTGATTTATATATTAGAGTGTATCCCCCACACACCACCACCACCACCAAAATTAGGGCATTAAATATATTTTCTAAATGTAAAAGCTTAAAGGGAAAAAAAAAAGAAAGAAAAAAGAAACAGGAAATGGTGACGCCCACACACTCAGAAGAGGAATCCCAGGACCAAACCCCATTTCCTGCCCCACAAGGTAACAGAAACGTCTCTTCTTTATCTAAAATCCGGTTCCTGTGCCACTCAGAGTCAAGAGCTGAGCCAAAATCTTGGTTCAGGGTTGGCAGAAGAATTCTATTTCTTTCTTCTTTTCCTTAAAAAACACAGAACTGGAGCAAACTCCCCCACCTTCTCCTTATACATGAAAAAGAAGGAGGAAGACCCATCTTCCATTACTGCCAGCAAAGCCCCGCCCCCGTCCCCCTCCAGCTTTGCTCACTCACCCAAGTGACATTGCTAGGTCTGGCTGTCACTGGAATCCTACGACAAATGCTGACTAGGGAAGGGTAACTCCATGTTTTGCATTCAGACTCAATCCTGGTGCCCTCCCTCAACCCTCTAAGACACTGTTTTTTAGAATTTAGCCAAACACAGCTGGAAATCAATGAGGCACAGCCTATATAGCATGGTATCATTTTACTTTTGGGCCAGATATCTACGAAGGCAAATCAAGATTTTGTAATTATCTGCTCACTTGGAAATGTGAAGAAAGCCATACTCTATCACTTGGGAAAATACGCTCTTATTTTAGTTGTGATTTGCTTTCCTCCTACCCCGACCCCCCATCAGAATTCTAAGGCTCTATATGGAATCAGGGCCCGAATAATCCAATTAGGTCAACTTCCAAGTCCCAAATAAGGAAACAAGTGTCAAATTACGTTTTTCTTTTTCAAATTTGCTTCTCTAGGAGAGATGGTTCACTCTGGAGAAGTTTTAGGAGTATCTGCTGGTTATGTGACATTTCTTCTTGCAAAGAATAGGTACCAAGAAATGTAGTCCTTACTACTGAAGAAACTAGCAGGAAGGTTGGCTAAGTGATCTAGTTGCTACAAATCGTCATTATCCGGGAACTCCCAGACAAGTGTTTTTGATTACCTTGCATGGAGTCAATAGTGTTACAAATCTGAGGTTCCCCGCTTCACCCCCCGAAAAAGACTAACATGCTGTCACTGAACTTCAAATGGTGTAATCACTGTGGAAAAGCTTGGCAGTTTCTTACAAAATTAAACTTATATCTACCTGTTGATCCATCTATTCCATGTCTAGGTGTTTATCCAAGTAAAACTATTCACCCAAATGAAAGCATATGTCCACACAAAGACTTGTATGTGAATGTGCACAACAACTTATTTATAACAGCCAAAAACTGGAAACAAGTCAAATGTCCGTCAGCAGGCAAATGGGTAAACAAATTGTGGTAAATCCAGGTAACAGAACACCGCTCAACAATACAAAGGAATGGACCATTGATACACCCTGCACGGATGAATCTCAAAATCATTAGGCTGAGTGAAAGAAGCCAGAAAAAACAGGACAACGCTGTATAATACCATTTACATAAACCTCCAGAAATTGCAAACTAAGCCATAGTGACAGAAAGCAGATCGCTGGTTGCCTGAGGGTGGGGGCAGGGTAGGAGGAGAGGTGGGGCCAAAGGAGGAGAAATTAAGAAGGCACATGCAGGGCAGCGAGGAGGTGGGTATGTCCACTATTTTTTGTGGTGATGTTGACATGGGTATACACATGTGTCAAAACCTATCAAACTGTACACTTCAAACATTCACAGTTTAGTGCATGTCAGTTACATCTTCGTCACACCTTTTTCTGAGATGTGATTCCTGTCTTATTTTCATGGGAGAGACAAAATACGCTGCCAACTGGAAACGTGTGACACGTTGACTAAGTGCTTTGAGAAGGCAGATGAGGTAACACTTTTAGAACTGTGAACCTTTTCAAGCTGAGACATCTGGTACCTCTCACTCTGCACTCCTCATCGCCACCCCCAAGCCCAGTTGTCCACCAGGAGAACCCATCATCGATGTTTCCAGGTTCAGACTCTGCGACCTCTTCCCTCTGGGAGAGGAAAAGAACTGACGAGGCCAGACCTCCCTTTCCTTTCTGTGAAGCCAGAGAGGACAAACCCAAGGTGAGAGATCAAGACGCAGAAATGCCCAAGACCTCATGCGTCCCACAGAAACCAGTGTTGGGCAGGAGTTTACCCTGAACGGAGTAATGGGGCCTTCTGAGCGGCTTTAGTCTAGACCCATTCTTTAAGGACATGCCAGTGCGAGGACGGAAAAACACCCGGGTGGAAACATGCCCCTGGCGCCTGTCCTGGGGGAGACTTGTCCTGCCTGACCTCATAGGAAAGCTCCCTGCTCCTCGAAACTGCCTCACCCACAGACAGGCACTCACCAGGAAAATGCCACTTTGTGCTAAGCAGCAGGTTAGCTGCAGGTACTTAGTTTACACACTCACCTACAGGGCTTGCCAGGGACAAATAGCACCAGTGAATTCCGACAGCCTCTGAGCGAACTCTCCTATCTCCAGCCCATTTGTTGTCACAGCGATAACCTCCTGCCTTTCACCTCTTACTACTCTGTGGCTCCCATCCCAAGCGAGCCCCAGACAAGCCCAGGTAGCTCATTTCTGAATCTCACATATCACAAGATGATGAGTTTTTGATACAGGTTCTGTACGAGCTGAAGGGAGCAAGATACTCATGTCCTGGCAGGGTACTCAGTCCCCAAGGGACATTTGCCAATGTCTAGGGACGTTTTTGGGTTGTCATAACTGGGAGTGGAAAGTGCTACTGGCATCTAGTGGGTAGAGGTTAGGGGTGCTGCTGAACATCCTATCATGCACAGGACAGCCCCCCACCTACACACGCACACACCCCAAAAATGATCTCTCCCAAAATGCCAGTGGTACAGAGGTTGAGAAAGCCTGCTATCCAATGAAAAGTTGTCTCTTTCTGGGGACTTACCAAATTTATGGGGAAGTAAGCCACCCCCAATTTAAATTCAGTTTTCAGAATGTGGCTTTAGGCCAGGTATCTAAACTTTCTGCCTCGATTTCCCATGTCTGCAAAAGGGGAATGTTCCTATGTCGTTCGTTCCTTTTCTCTCCGTCTTCCTCCCAGAGAGCTGCTAATGAACGTTTGCCAAGTGCTTTGAAGATTCTAATTACTGTTATTCCCAGTCTATCAGTTCGAGATTGTGGAGCACCTGGGAACCTTGCAGACAGGAGATACGGAGCAAATGGAGCCAGTCCTGTCACTGTGGTTACCATTTATCCTTCTCAGAAGGCAGTATCAAGCCCTTAGGCTTGAATTACTCAGATCAACTTTAGCATCTGCTGAAGGAAACCCAGGGTTCTCACAATTAAATCAAAGCCTTTCTCAAAGTTAAGGGCTTCGGCTGAGGGCTTCCAGTTGCCAGCAAACAAGGGTCAGAAAATCTTACCATGTGCTGGGGATTCACTATATCTTTTTGTTGATTGCCTACATGGGGTATAACTCAGATAACATATATAACAAAACTGGGGCTATTAACACCTAAATTTCAGAGTTGCCATGAGGAGGACATATATTAAAAAACCATTTCAGGGCCTCACATAGAGTAAGCACTGCCCTTTTAAAAAAATAATAATAAATAAGTTTATAATTCAAAGTCTGCTGGATGACTGTCAACTTATGTTAGTCCCTCAGAAATTCTTGCCAAGCAGATGGTACCCGGATGTTCGACACCCAAATACATTTGCCTAAACCGAAGATGATCCATTGCAGCTCTCTTTACTTCTCACCACTTCTGGATCCCAGGCATCTCCCCATTTAGAAATGATGGCAGCCTCAAGTTCACAGATCTGGAGGAATCAACCGACAAAACTCCACTGAGCACATGCTACCGAAGTCAGCAGAGGGAGAACCGCCGTGAGACTCCAAGAATATGAAGGTGTGCTAGCTGTCATCATGGAACGTCCCCGAGACGGCAAGGCCAGCATCAAATGACAGCAAATTCGCAATGCCAGGCATGTGGAATTGCTCGCATGAGTGGCACAGCTTATGAGCTCAAGAAATTCAGAGGATGGGACCTGGAATGGGAGGGGCCGGCTTTCTGGATATGGTAGGACTTAACAGGGTCTGGAAGTACAGGTAGGAATTCTGGAAGGCAATGCTAAAAAGGCAGCCTAAGCCTTCCTGCTCATTTCCCCACCAATTACATGGTAATCATTCTGATTTTCCAGGCAAAATTGTACGTCAAGTGTTCTGGCGTGGGTTTCATGTCCCCTTGCATGGCTCCATGGCTGCAGCCTACAGCCCAGATCCGCTGGAGCTTGTCACCCGTCAAGAGGGGACTGAAGCGACCGTGGTTCTCACACTTGAACTTGAATAGTGTCAGCTGGAGGGTCTGGTGAAACACATTGCTGGGCCCACAACAGGAGTTTCTGACTCAGGGCTAGGGCCCGAGACTCTGCATTTTGAACCAGTTCCCAGGTGATACTGGTGTCCGTGTGGGGATTTCATCAGAAGAAGCGTTGAATGAGTGTATGGACACCTTAGAGCAAACACAGCACCTCTTTGGGGGAAAAAATGCCAGATGCACACCCACCCAAAGGCTGGTCAGGACCGTCAGTCTTTGGGGGAAGCTGCACATCATGGCCTACGCACTTGTGACATCATTTCCTAGATGTCCAACACCGGGAACGCGGGACCTCTCTAAGACCTGGCTCCATTAAACAAATGTTCCATGCACGTCTGCCGTGGCCCAGGGGCTTTGCAGTGACATCATCTCGCTGATGCTTTCATCTCCATTTGAGGGGTCAGGGTTAAATGATGCAGAAATGCTTCTTTGAGTTGACATAAAGGAAAGGAGGAGATAGACAGGGATCTCACAAGAGATTTTAAACACACACACACACCGCACATGCCAACACACCCTGAACTGACCTAGCACAGGAAGGGGTGGAGGCCAGAAAAAGGGACCAAAGAGAAAAACAAAGCAAGGCAGACAACAGATAAACTACTTTGTGGTTTAGTCCAAAGCGTAGGAATTGAATCAGTTCTGGAGAGTGGTAACCTCCCAGGTCCGCTTGATTCTCATCTCACACATATTTTTTTACTAGCATTTTCTTCGTTTTTGAAGTGGCTTAGCATTCATGGCACCTTCCATGGCGTTCACTACTTTCCACAGTCTCCTACTGAGTTCCTACGGAACAGAAATGCTTTCACCCATGGCAGGTATGTGTTCATCTCTGCAATGAAGACTAGAGCTATTTCTGCCAGGAGCGCTGCTTTTCATTTCTTTTTAATGAGTGAAGCTGAAAAATAAGTTCACCAGCTGAAACTGCCAGGGAAATTTGAGACCACAAATGCCATTATTAACTCCGTTGAAATGTATTATTAATAATAATGGTTTGCTCTGTTGTAGCATTTTCTGGCTTCAAAGCCATTTACAAACATCAACTAATTAATCCTTACCTCAGCCCGGTGAAATAATTAAGTATTATTATCTCATTTTACAGAAGGGGAAACTGAGGCACCCAGCGGTTAAGCGCCTGGCCCAAGGCCACAGAAAGGATGGGCTATGCTCTCACAGGCATGGGCCTCCTGTGACTTTTGATTCTACACTGAAAAGGTCTCACTCCCGGGGAAAATGAAGTTTTTAGCAGGAACCACACCTCTTAAAAAAGAGATCGATGGAGTCAGTTGGGCCCCTGCTTTCCAGAGCACCTTGCTACAAATAATCAGAATTTAATTTTTCTTTAGTGTTTTCCTTCCTCACTGACTTTTTTAAAAAGCATGCTGAGTTGGGGGAAATGCCAAGGCATTTTAATGATGTATGAAATTAAAAAATAAATAAATAAAAGCTTCTGCCCACACAGAAAGAGTACCAGCCTGCTATCTGGACGTGTGCTTTTCTTTTCCCTCTCGTATTGGCCGCTGCTCTGTGCCATGTAGCTTAGCTGCAGCCAGAAACACTTTTTTTTAAGGAAAGAAAATGAACATCGAAACTTAGCAGCCTCAGCCAAAAGAGTAGAACTTGGTCTTAATTGCCCTTTTACGATTCCTAGTCTCACTTCCATTTCCCTGACTTTTCTCAGAGTCACCAGGCACAACCACAAAAGGTCATCTGGCTTTTTCTTGTACTTTTCCTAATTGTGTCTCTTTCTCCCTTCTGTCTTCAAAGCTTTTCTTCCACAGGAAAGACAACGGGTTGGGTATGAGTGCTGGCACTTTCTACATCTCCCTCACCCCCAGTCTACAGGCCTGTGATTGGTCATTAAAGCTCTGAGACAGACCGAAATGACGTGTCATAAGGTGACGGAGGTCCACAGGTTCCTTTCGAGCCCGTCACAAATGGCTTCCAGAGACCTCTTGCTGCACCCGTCCTTGCATCTTTTCTCTTCTGTCACCTGCCCGCTGATGGCACACAGGGGAAGATACGATGGCAGTGAAGCAGTCGTTGGGTGGCTCCACACTTCCTCCCACCTGGCGGGGGCCCCCACCCCATGACCTGCCTGGAGTCACACTCCAGCTTCCCCTTGTCTTGCTGCAGGAACCACATCGGCACCATGTGTAAATCTGTTTGCTAGTGTTCTTCTGTTCTCTGTGGGCTCATGTGAAATTTCCCTCGAAGAGCTTTTAAATCCCCACACAATTTAAGACACAAATAAAAATTTTGAAGAACAGGCAAAGTTAAACTTTAGTGATTAGGGATGCCCATTTGGCTGATAAAACTATAAAGAAAAGCACAGAAGTGATAGCCACACGAGACAGAATAATGGAATAATGGTTTCCTTTAGGGCATGGAAGCGGGTGTGAGAGGGGCATATGGAGGGCTTCTGGCTCCACCAGCAAAGCTGTCTTCCTGAACCCAGGTGTAATTACATGAGTGTTCACATTACAATTTACTTATCACTAAGTTGTATGTTTTATGCAGGTTTCTGTATCTCTGTTATAATTTACAGTTTTTTAAAAAGTAGGATTATATGGACTTCATTCAGCGCCCCATGAAAACTGATGGGTTTTACTTTCCTTTAGTTTTAATATAATTACTTCTATTTCCTCTCATTAAATCTGAGAGTTCCCAAAGAAAAGGTAACAAGGGTTGAAGACGTCTGGTGGGCAAATTGTTCTTAGGAAACTGCTGCTTAGTAGATGTGGAAAGTTCTAGTCTTTTTTCTTTTTTCTTAGTAGATATGGAAAGTTCTAGTCTAGGGTATGTGTGCATAGCCTGGTCTGGGTATGCTAGGTTTGCCTGAGTTTATAGCAGAGTAAAAGCAGGAGGGGGAAATGTTCCACAGAGACTCTAATCCTTTGTGAACTACAAGCTACCTTCTCCTCCCTACCCTTCCAGACATGC
Source organism: Rhinolophus ferrumequinum (assembly GCF_004115265.2). Lineage (NCBI taxonomy): Eukaryota > Metazoa > Chordata > Mammalia > Chiroptera > Rhinolophidae > Rhinolophus > Rhinolophus ferrumequinum. Next base: position 13,726,884 of record NW_022680355.1, on the reverse strand, counting down.
CCTGGTTTCCTGGTCTACAAAATGAAGTCACTGGTGAGACTGCATCGAAGGTTTCTTGCAGCTCTAACATTCTGTGATTCTACGAAAAAAACACCCAAGGTTGAACATGGCTTCCCCCTTGTCCTTCTAAAGCTTCACATTGACCTTGGTTCTCAAACCACTCCTTGCCCTATAGTGAGTCTTCCTCTTCAATGAGTATTTCCTAATGATGATGTTAATCGTGATCAAGGGAAGACTTGATTTGATGTGACAGTGATGGGGGAAAACGCCCCTCATGACTGGCCCCCACCAGCCTCCCTGCCCACGGTTCCCAGCTGCCCCTCACACACCACGCTTGCTCCTTCAGCCTCTTCCGCTGGTCACCTCATGCTCCCTTTCCAGGTTCCTCTTAGGTGGATTCGTCAGGAAGCCTCCTCTTGACTCTTGGGCTCAGCTGAGCTCCTCCGTTGCACGTCATGTATAACTCTGCCTTAGCTCAACCCCATTACATGGATGTCTGTTCTCATGTCTGTCTCATTCACTGGACAATGAGCTCATCTAGGGCAGAACTGGGTCTTAGTCATTTCCACATCCTCACACCTGGCATTGTGCCCACACATAGTAGGTATGTTTCTTTAAGTCAGTCAGTGTTTATTCAACCAAAGCATAACTGAACAATTGATTGATTAGGCCCTGCCTTAGACTGAGAGGGGTATTACCAAGGCCTCCTTGCCCTGTCCCCATCTGTCTTCCTTCATTCACCCCTAATCTCTATATCCAGCCTCTCCATACCAGCTGATCACCAGGATCATCTGATGAGATTTTAAAACACAGATTCTTAGGCTCTCGCAGAGAGATCTTAAAAATTTCCCCCCGCATAATTTGGATACGTCAGCCAGGTGTTAGAATCATTGCTGAAGTTTTGTCAGAGAAATCTGACTCGATGTAAAAACGATGCTTCAGGAGAAATGGAAACGAAATAGTAACATTCACATAAAATGCTGGACAAGCTGTGGTCAGAGGGGAGGGGGAAGGGGGAAAAATCTGGTCATGAGTGCTGGAATTTTAGCTTTTTAGCACAAACAACCTCAAGGAAAATAAATTTAGTCGAAGATTTAGTGCAAAAATCCAGAGCACCTGTCAAGTAAACCGTTTCTTTTCTTTCAAGAAAGCAGAAGGGGAAAAAAGAAAGTAGCAGGTCTCTTTAACTGAAGCCACAAACTTGAGTCTTTGGTAAATGCCAAAATATCTTCGATAACACATTTACACACCTATAAAAACAAAACGTTCGGTCAGAAATGCCAATAAATGATTCTGAGCCTGTATTAAAGCCATACAGCTGCAAAAACATAAAATACAATCTTGGATTTTTAGAGCAACCGCTTCAGAGAAAAGCCAGTTACGGAACCTACATAAAATGACTTTTTGAAATGTTAATAGTAAAAAACAAGATTGTCTTTGACTTTTTATTTTATGTATTTTATGTATGTGTGCAAACTGGAGTGAAGACACAGAGGAATACTATAAATGTACCAGAGGTGGGCAGAAAAAGAATTTGTGATTAGGAGTGGGGATGAGAAAGGATTTGGGTTGAAAGTGAGTTGAATTTTTTTCTGGCTTAGCGTTCAGCCTGGCACCAGGGAGAACTTTTGCCACTAGCACAGATGCAGATGAGGGAGAAACTTAAAAAAAAAAAAAAAAAAAAGTGACTATTTCAGAGCCGGTCGTAAGGAATGTCCCATGCTGTCCTGACAAACCAAAACAATGATGAGAGCAGATTTGTTAGGAAGTGAAAAAGAACGTGAACATTGGCCGTTGTACCCACCGGCCCCCCTCAAGTCTGGGTGTCCGGGAAGCTGTTTTCAGCTGTCACAAGTGTCATCCCTACCCATTTCTGATCCGGCTGGAAGTGCTTGTTGGTTCAGGTTTGCCCCCTGGGCACCAGAAGTAGTTGCTCTGTTGTAATTCCAGTTCCAGCGAGCTTGGTACATCTTTAACAGTTCTTGTGTTATTAACTTTGTGACTAACTGAGAGGAGTTTGGCTTTTGAAACAGCGCCACAGACGCTTCTCTCTCATCTTGGATGATGTCAGCCCCATAAACGGGAAAGCTGGAGGAAACAATAGAGATTTCCGTGGTAACATTTAATGAGGAGGACCCTTATTTTCCCCAGATTTAAAATTACCTCCATTTTCTGCACTGGGCAGTTAAAAAAAAAGCACTGGGGGAAATTTAGATTGAAGAGTCAGATGTGTTTTTGACTTTGAAATTCTCTAGGAAAAACACTCGTGAAGTCTTTTTTGATTCTCCACTAGCCGATGATTTCAAGTGTCTCATATAAACTTTATGAATAGAAATTGATGATTTCCCAACCACTTGACACAGATGATCAAAACAGACGTTAAAGGTAGGAGACGGCGAGTTTAGCACCAGAAACTAAAAAACATGAGCCTCAGTAAGATGCCCCGCAAGTCGACAGCTGAAGGAGAGAACAAACCCCAGGACTCTTCTGCATAGGAACTTAGATTTGTTCTAAGTTAGAAAAACAGCCTGGACACGAATATCACCTAAAGGACCATGTGTCCCCAAAGGAAAGACACACATAGTTATGACCTTCATTAGGAACATGATTTTTAAATCCATAGTGTAACTTTTCAGAGCAATTGTGAAATTGAGCACCCATGGTGACCTGCTGACAGCTAATGCGTGATATTAATTAATGGTTCACAGGACCTTTGCCAAAACCTACACTGAAACACACAATGCTATGCTGACACAGCCCAATCTCTTCAACAAGTACAATTAACTTTTCACTTTTTTTTAATGGGATCCTCCAACCAATGCAGTAAAGGGGTGTTTACATAGGCAACCTGCAACAGCTTCCCAGTAGTTCTTGAGCCTTTAGATGCGGGGGGAAAAAAAAAAAGAAAAAGCTACACGGTGCTAAGTGTTGCAATGTTTGGCTCAAAGTAAAATCCAGAAGCTCTGCCAAAAGCACAGGGCCTGTATTTCTAAATTCTGAGTCTGTGTTGTTGCTATTGTTTAATTCTTCTGATGCTTCAATCACTTTCTCCAATGGTGATTAGGATCCTAAGAGAGTTGTTTCACTTGAAGCCCACCCAAGCCCAAATACTCGAGGTAAATGGTAGAAGTCTCAAGAAAGGTTTCTTCACTCCTTACATCTCTGAGGCATCCTTTGCCAGGCCTGATTAAATGACCCCACTAGTGGACTCCCATTGAGTGGACCACTATGCACAATAAAACAGTGCCTGTAGGCTGGGTGATGTGTTTACTGAAACTCACACCACAAATTGAGACTTTATGCCATAAAGGAGCAAAGAACATAGTTAGCACTCTCTCACTCTCTCTCTTTTTTTTTCCTTAGCACTCTTTCCTTTTTCATTTTTAATCTTAGGAGCTAGGACTCCATGTGATGGTCAGCCAGGTTCCGAATACTGACTTCGGACTTGGATTTTAGAACCGTGCATTTTATACCTGCATCATTCTAAATCTGTCCAGCAAATAGCAGCACCCACATTACAGCAGAGTGAACATCACCTTGCATTTATAAAACCTTTCACTAGATAAATGCGTTCAATCACTGAAAAATAGCCACCCCCAAGTTACAGATTATGCCTCCACCTTCAAGGAGCAAAACAGCCCTAGAAACCCCTTTGATTTGGAACACTTACAGGAAGAAACCTTCTTGCAGCCACAGCTGAAAGAAGTCCCCATAGATAATTCACAGTCCACAGAGACGATCTCCAGAAGCAGGACTGGTGTAAGTGAACTGGCTGGAATATGAGTACATGTTTTTTGAAATAATGGCAATCCACAAGAGCTACAGACCATTCAGTTATTGCACTGCTTTCTGTAATAGGAAATTGGGGAGATGGCTATTGATAGACAAACTGTGGCCACAAAAGTGCTACTCAGTGGATATACCTGGGTGTTCTTCTTTCTCTAAAATTTGCCACCCACTGACTTAAGATCCTATAAACTGGAAAGCCCCAAAGCCATCATTACCAGCTTACTAAGGACCTCAAACAAGACTAGTTCAAAGTTTAGCAGTACACATTTCACTCATTCCTAGGCCAGGGTTTTCTTAATCCCTCTGTGTTGTGTCTGCAACATACTCAAAAGTAAACCCTGTGAATTATATCCTAAGGCTTTACAGATATGGGAAATTAGGCAGAAAGATAGGAAATGATTTATTCAGTGCAGGCAAGACTAGAGAACTGCCAGCTCCATCTTTCCTCATCCATTGCTAAATAAGTCCCACTAATTTTTCTCAATCTGATAAACTACTGATAAAAATCAAAGGGAACGTGAAGCTCAATGTTCTTGTCTCACAAATGAGGCCTAAAAGCTGTGTTTGTTTGCATATGCATTTCCAAAATGAGTAATTTAGAATTACATGGCTTATGTCATTTGGTATAGTCTGCCTTCAGGCATGAAGAACACAGGCATGTTAGTAACAAATGTGGCTTGTGTCACCTGCCCTAACCAAAACCTCCAACGAAAACCAGAGGGAATCTTGGTAAAGTTGGGGATGATGGCATGAAAAGGGACCTGCAAATTCCTTCCTGTGCTGTTGATTCAGGAGAAACAGTGGGCATGGCGATGGTTAAACAGGCCTGTGGGTATACAGAAATTATAATTCCTATATATGGTAGAAATCTTTAGAGAAAGGTAAGTCAGCAGGGCGTGGATAGCTCAGGGTAGCTCATCCTACGTGTGGAAAAGTTGGGATCACCTGAGCCTATAATATAATTAGCTTTCATCAATGCAGCAGACGTAACAAAAACTAGTTATTATAGCGTAGTAGTCGACAATTACTATGAATAATAACTGTGATCGAGCATTTACTAACTGCCAGACACTATGGTAAGTGTTAATCCAGGTTGTCTGATTTCATTCGCCCCTCAAAACTTGGCAAGTTAAGTAATAAAAGAATCAAAATCAAATGAACTGGGGCTCCAGGTAAGGTTCTTGCACTACGCAAGTGTGTGATGTTGGGCCGTTAGACCTCTCTAAGTCTCAGTTCCCTCATCTGAAAAGGAGATAATGGTGCACGCCTCATAGAGATCGTGCAAGGATTAAATGAGCGACATATAGAAAGCACCAGGCGTATACGTGCCATTTACTTTTCATTATAATTAATACTTTATTTTTACTTGTTTTTTATTTATGCTTAGGGAGTAAATGAACACTGACAGCACAGTATCTTTCGAAAATGTCTAGCATGATCTTTTTACATGAAAAAAAAAGAAACTTAAAAAATATAAGTGCCATCTTACTGATTGCCAGAGAGAGTTCAGCTTCTGTGCCCGGCTACAGAGGTAGGGCAAGTCCTTCATACTCCACGAGTGCTCAGAGCTCTGCTGGCAGTGGATTCCTCTATCCCTACGACCTCATGGCAGAGAGCGGGGGCAAGGATACCTCTCCCTGTCTTCAGGATGTGATTATTGGTACTACAGTCTCGTTTCCATCATGACCGACTAGTTATTCCAAAGCACCAAGATCTGGCCTTCCATGGAACAGTCCTACATGGTTTCCACGGAGCCTGCACAGCCTTGTTCCGTTCTCACTGCCATGTTCAATTTCACTTTTAAAAGTATCAGGTTCTCTCAGTCCAATCAAAGTCACCCGCCTCAATGAGGAAACGCATGGAAGGGGCTGCTTTTTGTATTTTCAAATATTAAAGTCAAAGGGGCCCTTAGCCTTCTGTCAGTGGAAATCTCAGCCTGTGCTATTATTCTTGATTCCGCTAAGATTGCAATGGTCCCGTCTTCCAGTCACCAGCGAAGACTCACCGCACCAAGCAAGCTTTGAATGTTTGTGCCGATAACTTGACTATCTCTACAATTCCACCCCCAACAAAATCCATCCCTTAGAAGTGGGGAAGTTGACTATTGGCCTACAGAAGCGTTAGTTCTCTGTCATTTGATTCTACTGCTGATCCCCATCCATGAGGAATAAGCACAGGAAAATGTGACTGCTACAAAAGTTCATCTTTAGTCTTTGTCGAACACGCAAAGGAAAGGATTAAATGCCTTCTGGATCTGTTGTGTTTCAAAAGAGAATAAAACTAGGCTCCTCGGTGTGGAAGTTGGTGAATAGAATTTATCACCAGGGGAAAGGAATATTTCTTATTTCCTCTTGGCAAAGGAAGGATAATGGGCCGGACTGTGATTCTCTTTGCGTTTTGGGAGCTTCGTGTTGGTGATCTCAAGGTTTTGAAATGTGCATGGCCATGCTCTCAAAGGTCAAGGACGTAAACGTTGGCTGGATTCTTTTCAGTGCTGTCATTACACACAGTTTTAAGCCCTCCTACGGCCCACAGAGGTCTGACAGGGGGAGAACGGGAATCAGAAGACAGGGTTTCATTTTGTGTTTCTCTCGGCGCCCATCTATCTGGGGTGCCACTGAATCTCTGACACGTCAGTCTGCCTCTCGGTGTTTCAATTTACTCACCTATGAGAGATGTGAAATAATACATACTTTACCTTTCTCCAAGAGTAAGGTAAATGTTGAGGTCCTTGTATTCAAACAAAGTATTGCTAGAAGTTCCTCCAAGATGGAAAATAGAAGCTAGGATTTCATTACCACACTTGTCTACTGAGTAAAGGTACAAAAGCCAGGACCGGTGCCACAGGCTCCCCAGGGCAATCCATCTTCTGCCTTGGTTTGCTGGGAGCCCTTCGGCAATTTGTTTCAGCACCCCATAGTTCAGCGTGTTCATCTATAAAATGGGTATAATCATACTCACTACCTCACTCGTGTGGCATGAAGTAGTTAATTAACAACGTATAAAGCTTTTGAAAACTATAGAGTGCAATGTATATGCTAATTATTATAAATCCAAAAAAGCTCCACAGTTCCATTTTTAATTACCTATATATTTTATTGAAAAGACATAAAGCACACAATAAAATTAACTTCAGTGTCAAGGATCACCGGTAGCCTGTGCTGTCTTGTTCCTCCGTCAGAACTAGAGCAGCACTTTCCTGCACCACAGGAACGATTTTATGTCAGTGGTAGACGTTTAACCAATATAACCAGGCTTAACCGGCGATTTACTGTCATAAAAATAGCTTCTCCCATTCTTGCCTCAATTTCTCTTAGTTGTTATAACTCAATTAACGGAACACTAGGACCTACCATCAAAATGTTATAATAAGATAACAGGATTTTATGTCAGTTTCATGTTAAAGGGTTTAAACACTGAAGAGTGGCTTTCTATGGAGGTCTTTGAAGAATAATCTAAAATATTCCATAAAAATGAAAGATATTTAAAGAGTGGTTTTTTTACGTTTGAATTTTATTTTATTGTTCATTAAATTTTATTGGGGTGACAATGGTTAGTAAAGGTACATAGGTTTCAAGTGTATAATTCTACCATATATCATCTACATATGACGTGGTGTGTTAACCATGCAGAGTCAGTTTTAAAGTCTGGTTTAGAGTGAGAAAATCTAATGGAAGGAGAAAGAACTCGACAGGTAACAATCCTTGGGTTCTAATCCTCAGCTACTAGAGACAGCATGAAAAAAATTGTCAGGGTCTAGTTCCCTTGCTTTCCCACAACCTCTGCCCTCATCCTTATTTAACAATGAATGGTTCGTGGATCTTCAGAAATTCAAGAGGAGGACCAGAGATACAAAATGAAATTGTGGTTGTCATCCGCCTTTAGAAAATGAAGTAAAATTCCAGTCAGTCACATTATTTGTCCCTGCGGAAACAAAATGCTGTGATCAAGACACGAAGACTGAGAACATGTGATCCCTGCCTCAAATTAGTTACCAGGCAGTAGGAAGACAAGACCAAAATTTTAGGAACCAACCTGAGACTATTACGAAACGCACATGTAAGACTGTGGGGTTGAAAGAAAGAAACATTGGACAAATGAGTGAGCAAGTGCCTGTCACTGCTAAGGGAATGCAGAGCAAAGGAAAAGTTCTCTGTGCAGATGTCTTGGAGGTGTGGTCCTCAGCGGGGCCATAAAGAAAGGATGGGGCAGAGGGGCAAAGAGGCAGTGATGTACAAAGCCACGTGAATGTCTGGGTGACCCACAATGGGACCCGGGACCGAGGGAAGGAGAGGATGCTGCCCTTCCCTGCAAACCAAACGATGCCAGGCAGGGACATTGTTCCACACCCTGTCCAATTATACTTTAAGCTGCAGACAAGTCTCCAAATATTATGGACTCACCTCTTCCGTGAGCCACTTCCAAATGGAACACTCTCGATGGCATTGCCTCATTTGACGATGAGTATTCTCCCAGAGAACTTAGCATAGATGACAATGAGTGAAATTCGTTTCGTTGTTTTTAGCAGCAAACGTGTTCTGTCCTGCTTGGGAAAGAAAATTGGCCCTCGCCATTGTGTCTGTTCCAGCCCAGACTGCCTTTCATGCCCATTCTCTTTTCTGCCACTCGCCAAGCTACAGCAGACATAAGAAACACCACGTGCAGAGTCGGACTAGCCCCGGGAAACGCTTGCTGCAAATGCATTATTGCTGTGGCTTAAAATCACACCACCAGTCCACTTGGCACACACCCACAGTGCTTAGACAAGAGAATGAATGGTTAAATAGGACAGTGGTACATACACCGTTAGACGAAGGATTGAATTTTCCTAGAGAAAGTGTTTCCCCTACTTCAAATATGGAGAGATTGAGAAAAGGAGAGATTTAATCAGCTTCCTCCAGAGTTGTTTTATTTTTTAAGAGCGTGATTACGATGCATTTGAAACATTTTAAAGTTTGAGTGCTCCCTATAAACCTGTTCCCTTTATGCTAATTGCTCTCAATAAAACTAGATCAAGAAGGAATCACTCAGCCTGGGACAAGTCCCAGCATGCCTGTTGGGCATAAGTTCAGAGAGCGTGGGTCCTATCTGATAGGCCCTTTGGAAACAGATAAATAGCATGATAGGTAAATGATAAATGGACAGATACATCATATTAATAGGTAAATGATCTTGCAAGCAACTCAAGGTGATGGAAAATAGGATATGGTAACCAGTTTGTCATCACAGACATTTCATAAGAGAAAACCCTTTGAAGGCAGTAGACACCCTGTTTTGGCACTGGCGGGGACCCACACCAGGGCCCTCTGAACTGCAATCGGAACAGCCAAGTGAAGAGAAAAGCTGGAACCCAGGCGGGCGAACCAGCTTGCCGTGCCTTCTGAGAGGTCAACTCCGTCTCCCTTGACCATCAGCTGCTCCCTGTACTCCAGCTAAGGAGAGGGAACAACCAAATGCGAGGGCTAGAAAGGACTAGAAAGGCAGCAGCTCAAAGCTGTCCACCTGTATTGAAATTGCAGATGAGCTGACCTCAAAGATGTGTGCTTAGTCAGGATGCCTTCACAGAGTGAGGGGCTCCAGAACCTTCCTCCTTCACAGTGGCTAACAAACCTGAGAAAGTATTGTGCACCTTGTTTAAATTCTGCCTGCTCTGTAGTAAGCCCGTGTCCTCTTGTTACATCTTCACTCTCCTTACAGAAATCCCTCCATGAACCCACAGTCGGAATATCTGCTAAGTCGTTTACAATCCTGCTCCGTTTGCTTTGTGAATGCCAATTAGTGAGGATGATAAAAAAACCAATTCTGTCGGCTTAAGCCACCAAACTCTTGTGCGAAGGCATGATTTCTGGACTAGATACCATTGATTCTATCCAGGCCACTCACACGCTGTCACAACAAGCAGGGTCAAAGCTCTTACGAAGGCCTTTGAGGAATTTGGCCCTAAAACATTGATTTATTAAAGGTTCTCTGTGTGCAGCGTTTGGAAGGCTGGAAGAATGGAGAGGAGTGCGTGTGTGTGTGTGTGTGTAGGTTTAGTGAAAAGTGTCAGCACCAACCACTTTTCCTGCAGGCAAATTCTCCACTAACAGCTTTGGAGCAGAGGTAATTTTCCCAATGGTTCTTATGCCAGCATCCCTAATTTCACACACAGAAGAATGGGGCAATGTACCTACACAAATTAGAGAAATCAATCACGTGAATTTTAGGGTCATGAGAGAAAGGTAACTGATTGTATCTCTCAAGCGGTTCCCTCAGAATTTTGCAAACCTTTAAAAGATGGCCTTTGCACATCCTTGAGGATAAATCCTGCAAGAATCATAGTACCAGAAAAGAGTTCTCCAGTCCTGGCTCCCAGACCTCTGAGAGATAGCCTAACATGGAAAGGTCAAGTGCGTCTCTCGAGTGTCTTGTTGCTAATGATTTAAAAAGCATCAGGAATCAGTTCTCTCTCATTCATTTGGAGGAGCAAGGTGTATGCCGGCTTGTAGAAAATAAGGATTTTCTTAATTTCAGTACCTGGCTCATATTTCTAGGCAGGCCACAGCAAAAGTAGCTGGGACTAGGCTTTATCTATTCATGTGTACAGCTACCTTCTGGTTTTCGTAGGAGTCCTTCCTCTAACTTAAATACTATTGCATTCATTGAGAAAAGATCTTAATTTCTCACTTTTACAAGCCAAATAGGTTAATTTATTTTTTCATTGAGGAAGTAAAACTTAGAAGGAAATATTTGGGAATGCCAGGATTTCACTGGGGCTGATGAAAAGCTGGAAATATTAGTTCTCCTTAAGCAGAAAAGAGTGAAATTCTGACCACAGCGTCCATTGCATGGTCCTGCAGCCTTCTCCCTACATTTCACCCTCCCCTGAAAGTAAATCAGGGATTTGATTCCTAAAAGAAATTATAACCTGGGTGACAATAGCATTACAGAACACTGAATGTATTTTGACTTCAAATTGATTAGCTTCCTTTGACTGAGGAAACAAAGATACTTAGATAATCAAATAAAATGTGACAGCGCCCTGGAGTGTTAATATCCCCTAACTAGTTCTGACACAGGTTTGATTCCCAGCAGGTGTACTGTGGAAAGCAGGTACGTCTTCAGTACCAATCAGATGAGAGTGGAAAGGGTCGCACTGAACTACATTCAACATAACAATCTTAATCCAGAAAAGTGTTGTAATCAAGCAACTCCTTCTTAACGCTCTTCTCAATGGATTCAACGCATTTTTTTTACCCCTGAAATGAACTGTTTTACTTTCATTTATCTCAGCAGATTCATCTGATGTAAAGGGAAGCATTTGCCCATTTTCATCAGCAGGATAGTTTCAGACATGTGCATTCTTTACTTGTCCTATACACCCCAAACCAAATGAGCACCGTAGGGACATAAATGTGTTTTCAGAATGACAATTTAAGACCAACTGAACCTGAACTAACAGGACTAGGAATAATATTTTCATAGCTATTCAAACTGATTCTGAATCCCACGGGAAGCTGCGGGTAATTCCTATCACACATCATAGCCATCTCAGCTTCTCATTGCGGGGAGGAAATGACTATTTACTCAGAATCTTCTATGTGGTATAGACATTGTATGGGCATTTTTGTTTGTATTTAACCCCCACAACCAGAGCAGACAGTCAGCTGGTCTGCCCCAATACAACATACTGTCTGGCATCCAGCACCATTGGTCAGACATCACTTCTCATTGGCCTGTGCCCTGAATGACCTTCCAAAAGTCTGTTGTTATTATTATCTCATTATGTACAAACGAAGAAACTGGAGTTCACATGAATAACTTACTGAGGGTCACACCGATTTTAAGGGGAAACAAGGATTCGAACACAATCAGTCTCTTCTTCTTATGCCTCACTTATTTCTATTTAATCTATTTCATACCTTCACTTTGCTGAGAAAGTTGAGGTAGGGTTTTGGTATCTTTTTTTCCCAGCATATTCTCAGGAATGCAAGCAGTGTGACTTGAGTCTATTTATAAGTATTCATACTGAGGGCCCTGTTTACAAAACAGTTGAGTATGACTTATATATGAAAGTCATATATACGTATGAAAGGGATTCTTATTTTTTAAGCTACTTTCAACAATATTGAGTATTTATTGAAGGATCCTAGAACATGCCAGCCAGAGAATATTTGCCAAGTATTCACTGTGTGAAGAACATTTATCCATCCGTTCTTCAAATACAAAGTAGTGGAGAAGCATTTTCTGTCTGGAATGAAAAAACAAAACTTCAGTGTATCACCCATCTGATGCTTCAATGTTTTGTACACTGTTCTAAACAAATCATTTTTCAGCCCATGCCTGAATACTTGCAAAGCCAGAGAACTCATCTTTGGACAGCTGTCTCTGTTAGAAGGTTCTTTCTTATAGTTTTATATCATTGGCCTTAATTTGGAAAACTTAGTATATTTCTTTCACATGGTAACTCTTCAATTGTGTGTAAACAAAAACAATTTATCTTATACTCCCATCAACCTCTCTCATTTGGCAGGCGGTTTACATATATTCTTTCCCTTAATCCTCATACTTAACCTGTCTGGCATCTATATGCATATTTTAGATGAGAAAAAAAGGACAAAGTTAGTAATAGATTTTGTTAGGAGTCAAACATAAGTTCTGTTTTGGCTAGAAAGCCTTGGACCTTTTCTCTCCTGTCGTGGAAAACGGACCAGTTGGTGGGATTCCTCAAATGCCAGCATGAACATAAAGAAGCTATGATCTTGCTTCCGTTTCACGATGGCAGAATGTTTTATTGCTGGCAGGGAAGGTGGTGAATATACGATATTTTGGTCTTATCAAATTCATATATAATGATACATATATAATGCTAACTTAATACATATGCTAATATAATGCTAACTTTGATACATATATAATGACAACTTAAGTGAAGTTACTAATCATTAAAAAATCTGGGTGTAAAACATATGCCAAAACTACATTTCCTTCAATCAACAAATGGTTCATTCTTAGATCACAGTCTTATAAGTGAAAACATGCCAACAAAAGGAGTCCCAAACTCCTTTGATTTAGATGAATTGTAGCTTTACTACCTTCATTTTTCATTGGTGAATCATTTCATTTCATGAACCACATACATCCTGTCAGGGTTCCAGTTTTTTCATGAACTGTTAGCAATCTAGAGCCATTGCATGTTAGAAGTTGGAACTGACCCTGGAGTGCATCCAATGCCATGTGCTTTACAAATGAGGACATTGGCATTCAAGAGGTTAAGTGACGTACCCAAGGTCACAAAGCCCGTAGTGATATGCACAACTGAAGGCCAAATCTAGGCTTTTGGACTCAATAACTCTCTGCTACCTCTTAGGACAAACAGCTAGACCAAACCCAAAGTGGTACCTTCCTAATACCTGCACATCCAACTACGATGTGGAGAAAAATCCAACTCTGTTCATTTCTGTTGATCTGTCTTTCACTGCATTGAGCTGTTGCTTAACTAAATTCATCAAATCAGGCAGCTTCTGATGAAATAGTCAGACAAGATGTGGATGAGGCATTCCCCTCCCAAATCCCTGTCTATTTCTCTATGAATACATCTTGATGTAGAAGACACAAAAATAAGAAAGACTGGTGTGCAGACATACACATTGTCCAGAAAAGTTGAACTATCTGTTTGGCTTCCCAAGGGTTATAAGGTCATTGTGTTCTTAACCAAACTTTTCCTAATAAATCCAAAACTCATATTTTCATTCATCAGAGAAATAACCATGAAATAAGAAGCCCGAGAAACCTCAGTCTGGTCAGAGTGAAATTGTAACTGTGCCTCTGTGGGGTGTCCCTTCCTCATTTTAAAATCAGCCTGAAGACAAGCAAGTGACGGGTCAAAATGACAAAGTTAGCCTCAGAGCGTGGGTTCTTTGGATCTTCCTGTTCAATTTAGTCCTTGAGGTGGAAATCAGACCGAAGACATTTTCTAATAGCCCAAAACTCTCATAAACTCCGTTGTCCCAGGTTATTCAGGCACACATGACAAGAATTAAAGGAGCCAACTGGGCTTTGGTTGTCTTCTTTTTTCTTCTTAATTTTCTTTTTTTTTTTATTAATGTTTTGCATCTAAAGTAAGTTTTTTTTTCATGAGCGCTTAACAGGTTTTAATTTTATAAAACATTGTGCAACGAGATCCCTTAGGGAATAGTAATTAACTGGGATTATGTTTTCATTCCAGTGAATTCTAAACGAGAAGCCTAACTACTGATTTTTGTCTATCACCAAATGGGAAAACACAGCCATACTCATTTCTTCAGTATATTCCTTTGCTTACTATAAACACTTCCCTAATGATATTTGCAATTTGCTCCTTGCTTAAGCAGGCCTTCCCCAGGAAATGCAATGGGTTGTTTAAAATAATGAAAAAAAGTTTACTTTTAATTTTGATACTTGTTCCTGGCAGTCTCCCATCCACAGTCTTCCCACCCAAGGCCCAAAATGGGGCAGAATATTCATTAACAAATATTTCTTGTGTATCTATTACAGGTCAGGCATTGTTTAAGCCACTGGGTATTATCATAACGGCAGCATCATTTTCTTTTTTTTTAATTAAAATTCATTGGGATGACAATTGGTTAGTAACATTACATAGGTTTCAAGCATACAATTCTATGATACATCATCTATATATATCCCATTGTGTGGTCACCACCCAGAGTCAGTTCTTCCATCACCATCTATTTGACCCCCTTTACCTTCTTCTACAATCCCTCCTCCCCACTTACCCTCTGGTAACCACTAAGCTATTGTCTGTGTCTATGAGTTTTTGTTTCTTTATTTGTTTGCCTTGTTCCTTTTTTGCTTTCGGTTTTATATCCCACATATCAGTGAAGTCACGGTTCTCGACTTTTTCTGACTTATTTCGCTTAGCATAATAAGCTCAAGTTCCATCCATGTTGTTGCAAATGGCACCATTTCATCATTCCTTATGGCAGAATAGTATTCCATTGTGTATATACACCACATCTTCTTTATCCAATCATTTATCAAAGGACACTTTGGTTGTTTCCATGTCTTGGCCACTGTAAATAAAGCTGCAATGAACATTGGAGCACATATATCTTTATGGATAAATGTTTTCAGATTTTTTGGGTAGATACCCAGGAGAGGGATTGCTGGGTCATATGGTAATTCTATTTGTAATTTTTTGAGGAACCTCCACACTGCCTTCCATAGCAGCTGCACCAGTCTGCTTCCCACCAACAGTGTGTGAGGGTTCCTTTTTCTCCACAGCCTCTCCAACACTTGTTACTATTTGTCTCGTTGATGATAGCCATTCTGACTGGGGTGAGGTAATATCTCATTGTGGTTTTTATTTCCATTTCTCTGATGATTAGTGATGTTGAGCATCTTTTCATATGTCTATTGGCCATCTGTTGGTATGTCCTCTTTGGAGAAGTGTCTCTTCAGGTCCTCTGCCCATTTCTTAATCGGATTGTTTGTCTTTTTTGTTGTTGAGTTGTATGAGTTCCTTATATATTTTGGATATTAGCGCCTTATCAGAGGTATTCTTTGCAAATATGTTCTCCCATTCGGTTGGTTGCCTCTTTATTTTGTTGATGATTTTCTTTGCACTATTCTGTTGATGATTTCTTTTGCTGTGCAGAAGCTTTTTAGTTTGATATAGTCCCATTCATTTATTTTATCTTTTACTTCCCTTGCCTTTGGAGTCAAATTCATAAAATCCTCTTTGACCCCAAGGTCCATAAGCTTAGTACCTATGTTTTCTTCTATGCAGTTTATTGTTTCACGTCTTATGTTTAGGTCTTTGATCCATTTTGAGTTAATTTTGCTACACGGTGACAGATAGTAGTCTAGTTTCATTCATTTGCACATGGCTTTCCAATTCTCCCAGCACCATTTATTGAAGAGGCTGTCTTTTCTCCATTGTATGTTTTTGGTCCCTTTGTTGAAAATTATCTGTCCATATTTATGTGGGTTTGTTTCTGGGTTCTCAATTCTATTCCATTGGTCTGTGTGTCTGTTTTTCTGCCAATACCATACTATTTTGATTATTGTTGCCCTGTAATACAAGCTGAAGTCAGGGAATGTGATACCTCCACCATTGTTCTTTTTTCTTAGGATTGCTTTGGCTATTTGCAGTCTTTTGTGGTTCCATACAAATCTTATAATTTTTTTGTTCTATTTCCTTAAAAAATTGGGATTTTAACAGTGATTGCATTAAAACTGTGTATTGCTTTGGGTAATATGGCCATTTTAACCATGTTGATTCTTCCAATCCATGAACACGGAATGTCTTTCCATTTCTTTGTGTCTTCTTCAATTTCTTTTAAAAATATCTTATAGTTTTCAGTGGATAGGTCCTTCATATCCTTGGTTTGCAGCATCATTTTCAAGTTGAACTCAAGGTCATTTCAAAATGAGAATGAGGAGATGAAGAATTGCGGCTACATCTAAATTATATACTAAGTACGACTTCAGGGAAACAATTATGCTTATCTTGTGAATTCTAGTAGGACCTCTTCAATGTAGCAGCTAGCCTTGGAGTTAACCTTGATTCAAACTCTAGTTCTACCATTTAGTAGATTTTTGATCTTGGGCAGTGAATTATTTTTCAAACCTCTCTCTTCATCTGTAAAATGGAAATAATCATTTCTATCTTAAATGGCTCTTCTAGTATTTAGTGAGATGCTGCTACTTGGAATATATTCAATAGATGGCAACTTATCATCGTCACCATCATTATCAAAGCACCAAGTAAACTGCCCAGCCCAAAATAGCCACTAACT
Source organism: Rhinolophus ferrumequinum (assembly GCF_004115265.2). Classification (NCBI taxonomy): domain Eukaryota; kingdom Metazoa; phylum Chordata; class Mammalia; order Chiroptera; family Rhinolophidae; genus Rhinolophus; species Rhinolophus ferrumequinum. The sequence goes on along the minus strand of NW_022680355.1, from coordinate 13,710,316 downwards.
AGCAGCTGTTGAATCTTCTGCCTACACATTAGAAGCCTGCCTGTGTTGGCAAGCTTGTAGAATAAATCTACACACAAAGATATAGGTTAAGATGGTCTCTGCCTCTGCCTGGCCCATACCTCTGGCACCTTGCAACTAAAAAATCGCAAAAAAAAAAAAAAAAAAGCTTTATTTAGATAAACTTTGTAGAACATCAAGAAATATTCATTAACTATAGATGTCTCCTATGGATGATTTTTTTTAAAGTATAGTTTTATTCATGTCAAGTTCACAAGGCAATCAAACTAAGCTGGGATGATTTCTGTTACAAGTCCTTAGGGAACCCATTTTAAGCAATACATGGAGAGATTTGTAGTTAATCACTCAGTTTGTCTCTCTCAGTTTGTCTCTCTGTATGAGTCCACTTGCACGATGCCTTAGATACTTGAAGTAAGCTGTGTTCTCCTTTGATTTGCGTTATCAATGCAGACTTTGCTGTACAAAGACACAGTTCAACCTGATGCCTGTCTGAATTTTAACACATTTTTCAGAATGAAGCTCCAGCCTGACCTTTGTACTAATAAGAAGACAAGCAAATTCCAACTTGATTTTAACCAATTAAAATAATTATCTCATAATGGCATGAAAATTTCTTGTTTATGGCCTCTAAAAAGGAAATACATGGGACTGTTAGTTTTGGTTTAGGGAAACTTGCACTGAGAGAAGGAATAAAATAAATACCCTTTTGCTGAGCGGTCATTGACTCTCCTAATGAATGGAGTTTGGTGGCTAGACTTTCAGGAAGTTCATAGGTTCAGACAATTCAAGTGGGTCTTTGAAAAATGGGCCAAATGACTGATGTCCAGTGTAGAATGGAAACAATGAATGTGCTAACAACAAATCACTCTTATCTACCCATTACTGTGGGTCCCCCAAGGACTTCTAATAGTCCATATTGCCAGCATAGGTTGGGTTACTAATTTGGCTGTCACGTGAACATTATAAAAAGGCATTTATTCCAATAAGCCTCTTTTTCATGTAGTTTTAAATAAAAGCACACATGGCACCAAAAAGCAAACCGTTTCTTCCCATTTGATGAAATATGACCATAAACCATAATCCTTACCCCAGATTTCTCTCCACACTGCTGCTATCAAAGGCTTAGGTAATAAAATAACGCCAACATCAAGATCATTTTATTTTTACACTACATTTCTCCCTTGAAGTTTTGTTCTTTCTTAGGAGCAAAGCAGTCTCCATATAGCTTTCAACTTGCAGCATAGGAGTAGCCTTAGTGCGAAACAGAATAAGAACAACATTTTACAATAGTATGCCATAATAAAGTTTACAAGTAATTTCACATAAATCATTTCACTTGATATATTCATTCAAAAAGTACCTACTTGACTACTGCATTTCAAGGACTAGTGAGAGGCACTGGAGATGCCAAAAAGAGAGGTGGGATCTGATTTCAAAGGGTCTACAGGTCACCCTTGTGAAGGTGGGATATTATTATGCTATCCATTTTATAAGTGAAGGAGGTTAAGGGATTTACAATCATAGAAAGTTCTAGAACTGTAGTTAAAATGGAGGTCTTCATTAAGTACTGTGTCCATTCTATTCTATAACACTGTCCTTCCTGACTCTCCAAGTGGAGGGCCTGTCTCTGCCTCTCATTGATAGAGAACTTTCGCATCGGGTCAGCCCTAGGAATTTGATGGGAACTGAAAAAGGAGTCACCATAATGGAAGTTTCTTCTGCAGAAGACAGGGAATGTTTATGCTCTGAATTTATCCCAGGCCCATTGCAAGATAAGCTGTACGAGGTCTGTCAATTAAGTTCACGAACTTGTTGCAGTGCTATTGCTAACCTTTTTTTGACATCAGAGAGGTTATTCATTATGAATTTGTACCAACTGGACAAACAGTTAACCAAGTTTACTATTTGGAAGAGTTGAAAAGGCTGCGTGAAAAAGTTAGACAACCTGAACTTTTCGCCAACAATTCATGGCTCTTGCATCACGACAATGCACCAGCTCACACAGCATTGTCTGTGAGGGAGTTTTTAGCCAGTAAACAAATAACTGTATTGGAACAGCCTCCCTACTCACCTGATCTGGCCCCCAATGACTTCGTTCTTTACCTCAAAGTAAAGAAAATATTGAAAGGAAGACATTTTGATGACATTCACGACATCAAGGGTAATACGACCACAGCTCTGAAGCCATTCCAGAAAGAGTTCCAAAATTGCTTTGAAGGGGGGACTAGGCGCTGACGCTGGTGCATAGCTTTCCAAGGGCAGTACTTCGAAGGTGACCATAGTGATATTCAGCAATGAGGTATGTAGCACTTTTCTAGGATGAGTTTGCGAAATTAATTGTCTGAACTCGTATGTTACCTGTAAAGGACTTTGAGTTTCTTTCAAGTTTTTTGTATGGCACAAACTGGAGGGAAATATTTTAAAATTGTGTTTCCACCTTAACTATGTGGATTTTAATAAGTAGTGGGTATTATCTGACTTTCAAACATCTACTCTTTCATCTGACTTTCAAATATTTACTCTTACAAAAGTAAGTATGATAGCATTGTCCTATGCTCGAAAATTACTTCTTTTATTTTTAAAGGTGGGGAAGCAACTTGCTGTTTCATCTGCACACAAAATGATTGTCCAAGGAAAGATCTAGTCAAGGGGGTAAAGGAAGCATCTTGTTAACTTGAGGAAGACTAAGAGGCACAATCTTAACTGTACTGCAAAGAACAATTATAAAGATAGTAGTACGAGACCAGGATGGAAACCGCCATGTTCTATAAGCCATCTGTCACAGGAGCTCACTGAGCAACAGGAACCAGTAAGGTACAAACAAGCACTAGCTTCACAAGTCAGGAACTCCCAAACAGACGTAGCCTCTCCTATGGCTTTTGTTGGAATTCTTCTTTGGAAAAATGACATGCTTATCAATTGTGGAGTTGTCGCTGTAAAGACATCCTTCTGGCCTTTATTTCCCCTTTTACTCGTAAGTGTGGAAAATACTCCGCATTCCTTTGCGCCCTTTCTGATTCTTGCCTCTGGGACTTCTTTAGCTTCTGGTTCATAACATCTCTCATTTTCACTGTAATTTCTCTGATACCGATAAAAACAAACAAATGGAAGCAGTGTAGGAAAAAGGCCGTCTACATAGACCTTCAGAACGTCTTGATAGTGTTGGAATATCTGCTGCCACTGGAGCCAGGTCTGGATTCACACAGAGGAGACCATTACTAAGAGCTCCAGAGTTAGAATTAGTGAGGAGAACAGAAATACCCAGGCTGACAGTAAAATGGTGACTACCCTCATGGAGAACAGGTAGACAGGGAAAGTTATGCACTGTCCAATGTGGCGGCCACTAGCCACCCCTATTGGAGAATTTGAAATGTGGTTAGTCCAAAGTGAGATGTGCTATAACTACAAAATACATATAGGATGGAGTATGCCAAGAGATGCAAATATCTATTAATATTAGGTTGGTGCAAAAGTAATTGAGGTTTAATAAGTTAAAAACCATTGCAAAAACGGCAATTACTTTTGCACCAACCTAATAATTTTATATTGACAGCATTGCATGTTTAAATGATATAGTCGTTATGTTGTGTTAAAGAACATATATTCTTAAAATTAATTTCACCTGTTTCATTTCACTTTTTTAATGTGACTATTAGAAAATTCAAATGCCATACGTGGCTCAGATTAGAATTCTATTGGACGTCACTGAGATAGACTAACTTGGCTTATCCTTAGCCATCTCAAATAACTAATCCATCCAAGGGTAGAAACTAGACACATTTCTCTGAAAAATTATTTCTTGACTGAGAGGTCCCAAAGGGAAAATGGCACAAATAAAGGTTTGATTAAGGATCCTTACATACACACTGATTCCATCTTTTCCTTCCTCCCAAACAGAAACAGTCTCTTAACCGTTCTCAGGAAAGCTGTTGTCAAGATGGTTTCCCTTATCCTGAATAAAATCAGAAAGAATCTCCAACTCTTGAGACAAGCTCAATTGTTATAGAATTTCTAACTTAACTTTTCAGATCCTGGAAATTCCAACCACTATCTGAACTTGTGAAGAGTCAATCTAAAATGAACCATCAAAGATTGAAAATCCATTTCTAGATCAGGGAATCACTTGGTTTGGCCCCATTCTCCATGTGATCATTGCTGTTTAATCCTTGGACCATGTGGGAAAATGATAGAAGAATAATTCTCAAAGCCTTTTAACCCTGTTGAGATTGCTTGGGACAGGATCTTCTCTCATTGGATGTCATATGGACATCAATACACTTTCATTAGTAATGACTCTGTAAAGTAGTTTGGCTCTAATTAATGACATTTGAAATGGCCATCATAGTAAATTGTAGCTATCAAATTTCCATCAAAGAACAAGACAGATACAAAAATCTAAAAATTGAAAGGGGATCACTTATGTATTTGCTTGATCAGAGGTCACATAAAAATCTGACATAAAAAGTTGGGGGGTTTAGGGCAGTGAAACTACTCTGTATGATACTATAATGAGTGATACATATCATTATACATTTGTCCAAACCTATAGAATATACAATACCAAGAGTGACCCCTAATGTCAACTATGGACTCTGGGTGATGATGACAGGTCAGTGTAGGTTCATCCATTGTAACAAATATAGCATCTGGTGGGGATGCTGAAAATGGGGGAGGCTGTGTATCTCGGAGGGCAGAGAGTATATGGAAAGTCACTGTGAACTAAAAGCTGTTCTATAAAATAAAGTCTAAATACACAAAAAATAAAAAATATAAACGTATATTTTATATATATATACACACACACATGTATTTTATACACACACACACACACACACACACACACACACACTCACGCAAGGGCTGAATGTTTTCCTCACATAATCGGAAGTCTGCAAGTGGACTACCTCTAGCTGATACCGCTGCTCTGTGTTGCCATTAGGGATCCAAGCTCTTTCTATACATCTGCTCAATGACGTGTAGCATGTAGAACCTCATCCTCGTATTTGTTACCTTTTGGTTGCATGATGGCTGCTAAACATCCAGGTATTTCCTGTCCAGGCAGGAGGCTCATGAAGCAGCAGTTCCTGTTTCAGGAAAGCAAAAGCTTTCAGTTCATGTCTCATTGGCCAGAAGTGTGTCACATGACCAACCCAAATGCAAGGGAGGCTGAAGAAGCACATGCTTTTAGCTGAACTCTGCTGCTTTGAATAAAGTCAGGATTCTTTTACTAAGAAAAAGGGAGCTGCACGTTGGGTGGGCATTAGCAATGCCTGCCACAGAAGGATCTGGATAGTTTCTCTAATCACCTTAGACATAATGAAACTCAAACAACTGATAACATTGACCTTTGTCAAGTATGAAAAAGCTGAACAAGAAAAGCATACAAACTTTCAGGAAGCTATCACTTTTATAGCTCTGACTTGAGGCAAATAGGTATGAGAGCTGTTTGTTAACTAACCCCTTTAAATCAATTTTTGTTTATCATAATGATGTTTTTGTATACAATTTGTACAACTATATTTGAATAATAATGAGCTGTTCTAATTGTTATCAGATACTACTTAGCAAATAGCGTTTGACTATAAAAGGTTACCTACGAGTTCAACGGTGAGGAAAACAACTTGGAAAAGACTAAAGAGAAAGAATCTATTTGAGTCCTTGGTTTCTGTGAATATCTTCTTCCAAGTGGCTTCTCTAATTTAATCATCTTCCCCCAAGGAATATATAGATAATCCCTTCTAGTCTGTTGATTAGAAAGGAGTCACTGGGAGAGCACAGCCTACCAAGAGGAAATGACATCATCCAGCCAGTCATTCATTTTGGGAACTTCTGAGATGTGTCCTCAGGAATGGAATGGAATGGAATGGAATGGAACAGAACAGAATAGAATAGAAATGCATTATTTGCAATAAGGGTGGTATTGTTCTAAGAAACTTCTGTTTCAGTTATATATGTATGAGGGGACTGGATACATGTAAAATGACATTCTTTCTGTGCATTGTGGTCAAAAAAGTTTGAAAGCCACTGTCTTAGCGATTTCAGAACACCTAAGAGCAGCCATTAGCATAAGTCACCAAAAAGAAAATACTACCTTAAAAACAACACCAGAACTCAAAACAAGAAAAAAAAAAAAAGTCAAATATATAGTATAATGCAACCTTCAGACCTGTGGAGTACATAGAAAACCACAGGGATAGCAATTAATAGATGACTATAAAAAGGGTAGCAAATCTTTATCTTGTCATAGTCTTCTTAATTCATGGTGATTTAGAGAAGATATGACACTTGAGAACGAGGGACAAGGACCAAGCGGTACCCAAGAAGGGAACAATACCCATCTGAAAGGACTTCAGAAAAGCAGGAAGACTGATTCTGAGCAGCCATCTATGAGAGGTGCCACCGTGGAGAGAAAGGATCAGCAGATAAACAAGATTATGCTTGCTGAAGTCACAGGTAATTAGTTGTGTTTCTATGCCTAAATTAACAGTTACAAACCTGCGTTGTTTTTATTATTTGTAGGTAATTACTTTTGTTGTTTTCTAAAGTCACAAGTTACAAAATGTTGTTAGTAACACTTAATGAAAATACCTGATCAAATGGTAGACTCAATTTGTTTTCCAGAACTTACTATGAGAATGAATGCCTGGTAAACAAGGGCTCCATAACCAGCCCTGGTACAAAGTTTCACAAATGGCACCCAAACAGGAAGTGGCCCTGGGCCAGAACAGGACATGGTTTGCGTAAGACATGTGAGCACTCCAGAAAAGTTACTGATCTGGTGCCCCAAACCAGTCTTCTGTGAACATTTGTTCGGTATTTATTTATGTGAGAAGCTGAGCACTGTGCAATCTTCTGTCTCTAAACTTACATACCCATTCTGCACAGTTAACCAAACTCACCCCTTTGACTTAGGTAAGTTAGCCACCACCTAAGCCTTGTCTTTGCGTCAAGCAGCTTTTAACCAATACATTATTCTCCCTGAGAAGGATTCTATTAATATAAAATACAGTCCTCTCCAGCTCATCACCTTTCCAACAACTGCTCACTTCCTCTTTAGTTGGACCCTGGGTCCAGCCTATTCCTTGACCTCTCTCTTTCTGAACATCCCCGCTACTTGGGTAATGGCCTATACACTGGGTTTTATGTGAGACAAGACAGTTACTGATGAGGGAAGAGGGGGTTCCAACATCTGGTCATCAAAGATCCACAGTAACCCTTCTTGCCATGATCACCAAGGGAAAGACACAGCACCGCTATCTCTGTCCTTCACATATTCTGCCCTGCTGGGATTTCACTTCCTCTGGATGTTTGCTAGACCAAATCTTAGCTACATAAAAATGTTTAAGAGTTATACCCGAAACTAATAAAAAATTTAAAAAAATAAAAATATACGTTTAAGAGTTAGAAAGGGCAAGTCATAATTTTCTACAAGTCCTAAAGAGAGCCCTTAGCTATTGTGTTCCATGAGAAGTCTATACTTCCTGAAATAACACAAAAGCCTCTTAAAAATCTGGAAAAGCATAAAATTATTTAGGGAAATGCCTAAGTGAACCTTGGGGAAAATCAATCCTAACACTAAGATCCTGGTCAGATTTACGGAAATCAAGTCAAATGTATCTGCTGCCATGGACAACGACTCTTTCTGAATGTTTAGCCACTTAGCACCCACCACGTGTACCCCTGCCATTTCTACTGGGAACTTCAGCTCCTCCTTTGCTGTAACTTAACTTTGGTCAAGCACTGATCAAATACTCAAAACCCCCACCACAGAAACAGACCAGTGACAGTGGGAATCCATCATAAGATTGTTTGAACTGAGCCTCTTGGGTCAACAGGTAGATAAATGTGAATTGAAGAACTGCTGTTGTCTATCTTCTCTGTCACGAGCAGAAAAGCTATCTGAAGTAGAAGAGAATAAAGGCAATTTGGAGTTACAAGCAGAGCCCAAAGGAGAAAGAGAGAGCAAGCTGAGGACCTTATATGAGCCTGAATAATCTTGTTCCTGAAACCAGACTTCCTGCTATGTGAGCCAACACATTCTCTTTTTGCTTGAAGTAGATAGTGTTGAGTTTCTGTCACTCACAATCAATGAGTTCTGATTGATGCTCCAAATATATTTCTTGACTCTAAGCCGATAGTTTACTCTGGTAGACACATCCATACTTCCTGCCTAACTCCTGTCAGCCATGAGTCACTTACCATGTTTCCTTTTCTAGAAAGCCTTCCTTGACCTTCCAGGGAAGACAAGCCTATTGACCTCTGTTTTCCCAGAGTGCTTTATGCCTGCCTCTTTTACAGCCCTTCTCTCATTGTCGGTGTCTCCTATTAAACCGTGAGCCTCTAGAGTCTAGAGAACAGAGACTGGACTTTCCCTCACCTTTACCTGCCTTGTTCAGAGCAGTGCTTGGCTTGTGAAAGGCACTGCAAGAGGATCAGTAGAAGTCTGCCAAATAATGTTTGTTAAATGAGAGACAAAGAAACTGCCTTTATGAAATATTCAGAGAAAGAAATTGCTCTCTATAGAACCACCACTAAATATCTGCTGCTTTGACATGATTGGTGAAACACATACATCTCCCTGGTGAACTATACAAACTGTGGGCCAGTTTTGTTTCCATCTTTGTGGGCTCTGCAGAACAAGGAAATCCCACTTTATAGCTGATTAACTTATTAATGTATATATTCATTTGTTCAACAAATATACACTGAGTACCTAAGAGTAAACTTCAAAAACTCAAAAGGCAGATTGTCACTGTTTATGTCAGCCATTCAAAATTGGGCTTAGTTCTTAACGCCTTTAGATAAAGAAAATTAGGTTTAGAAAATGTGATATATGCAGACTAATATTTCTACTCTCTTTCTTTGATACTTTTAAGAGTCCCAAATCTTTTAGAATTTCCAATACTGTAAAAACTGTACATATATATTCTCTAGGGTCTTTTGCATTATCAGAAACTAAGAAGTAGGCAAATTAGTGAAAATATTTTGCATCAGTAAATGTTGACAAAATCATTTTAAGATTTGCAACCTGTACAATCTATGGTAAACCCTAAAATTTTTAATCCACCAGCACAACAATTTTTTTTTTTTTGATGTTTCTGTTTCAGGGCAATAACAGGACTCCGAAAAGTATATTCATAAAACTGTCTATAAAACCAGAGAGTTATCTCCAGGATTTCACTATGCTGATCCCACGTAACCAGACTCATCATGAGCTATCACTATATCTAGGCGAAGTGTGAAACAAATCTAGACTATTCCATCAGGGCAAACGTGTCAGTCTGAGTGGGGAGGAAAACCCTAGAAGGCCAGCACAGTTGTGTCACTTTTTTAAATGATAGACCAAGACACATTTCTGAAGATGGCAGAGTGATAACTGACACAAAGCTAAGTACAGATAGTCATGTCTCCTAAGGATCACCTAGCTGGAGGACAAGTGGTTAGCAAAATTAACCTAAGTTTTATGAATACAACTATAGGTAAAGAAAGCCTTCCATGAGCTATCCAAGAAAGTCCTAATCATGTAAAGGTACAAAATTCTGTTTTCCTAGGAAAGCTGTACCAACCATGTGGACCTATATCATGTTCTGAATGATTTCTCAATGGAGCATTCATCATTCTAATTCTGCTGTTATATATGCCAGTCGTTCTCAGAGTGAGGTCTGCTGGGTCTGGAGTCCCGCAGTTCCTTTCAGACGCCTTAGAGGTATAGACTGAACTAAGAAACAGACATGAGAATCCAGCTGTTTTCTTTAAAGAGATGTAGACAAATGTAAAATATGACCACTACTCTCACTAATTTTGTTCTGTTTGGGAATATATAGCTGTTTTTCATGAAATATGTGGTTTGTTAACATATGGATTTGTTTTGATTATTTTTTCATGAATTTAGAAAGAAATATATTTTTTGAACTTTTATTTATTTTTAAGTGTGTTTTTCCAGAACCCATCAGCTCCAAGTCAAGTAGTTGTTTCAATCTAGTTGTGGAGGGCGCGGCTCACAGTGGCCCATGTGGGGATCGAACTGGCAACCTTGTTAAGAGCACCGCCCTCTAACCAACTGAGCTAACCAGCCGCCCCAAAATGAATATTTTTAACATCCGATTTTAAATGCCTAATAGAGCAACTATCACAGATATAACACAAAAACAAAAGCACTTTGGGGTTCTTCGTAATTTTTAAAAGGGTCAAGGGGTCCTGACAGTAAAATGTTTGAGAACCACTGATATATACATTCTAGTTACGTTTTTCAATAATATACCACATATTCGGCTGTTTCTTCAGCCTATTTTCTTTCTTCTCAATATTATGTTTCATCAGTTCACCGAGTAGTAAACCTATATAGGAATCATACTAATACAGCAGATGAAGTCATAACAAATGAGCAATGATTGAGAACCTCGTCTGTGCAAGTGTTATGTAGGTACACAAAGACCAAGACAGATGTCCCGTTTGCCAATCTTCCCCTTAAGATATCTGGGTTATAGTATATCTCTAGTATGTGATGCATAAAATACTCTTATGGGTTTGGATTATCAAAGTGGGAGGGTTTGTGTCTGAATACATCCAAGAGAAATGCCAAACTTTTGTAGGGAAATGGCCTCTTACATTGAAGATAGGAACAAATGACTCTTACATTGAAAAAAAGTGATTATTCTCTCCAGGATTTTATAAAGTGTGTGGCTGTTTGTTCTTGACTGTGGCAACCAATGCTCTTTTTTATCAAAACAGAAAAAGTTAAAACACTGACTTCTAATTCCAAATAACATTAGCACACTTCACACAGACTTGGCCACGCAAACGGCGTGTAACATTAACTCCTATTGCGCATTATGCTTAAAGATAGGAATAACCAGTTCTCTTACTACAAGTGTATTTGGAAGATCAGAAAGTAACTATGTGTAAAACAAACAGGAAATACAAGGAACAACATTTCATCATTGGGTCTTTAAACCATGTTGTCAAATGTCTATAGAATTATGTCCCGCTCGGGTTTGGTTTAGGGGATTTCAAATAATCCAACTAAAACACAGTCTGTATTTGCCCATTTGTCACTATAATTGCAAAAATATTACATTAAGATCACGACCTATCCAGAAAGCTTTTGTACCAGTATACCTTACACATCACTTTAAATGTATAAAGAGATGGTTCATCATTTTATAAACAAATTATGGACAATTAGTAAGTTCTAACCCATTGGTTGTAATTGCCACTTTGGTTTACATCATTAGAGAAATTAGTTCTGCCTCTGCTTCTTTATGGATTTGTGTATTTCATTTTATTCGGGGAATGGTCTATCAGTGTTTTCTGGTGAGTACACAATGCTCTAGGATAATTACACCATTTGAAAAAAATTCAGATAGTTTGTTTAGGACAAAATTAAGGAAAAAGCAGTAGCTTGTACATCTTGAATGTCATGTAGAAATGAATTATTATTCACTAAATATAACTGTTTAATAAACATTATTCATCAGGTGACAAACGCGTTCAACATATTAGGTGCAATATTTGGGTTAGTGGCTTACTTTGTTCATTATCTGAAGATGCAGTTAGTCAGACAATAAGCCCCGTTCATATCTTCTGGAAAAGGCGATTCTTGTTATTTACATTGGTTTTCCATAAAAATAGTGTTTATAATCTTGGGAATACGGGAGAAAATTCAATTGAATCCCCTTCTTCTTCCTCTTTTTTCATCTTCCTCTTTCTTTCCTGCTTCTTATCATTCTGTCTTTTTTTCTCTTTCCTTGTGTTCACCATTAAATGATATTGAATAGTACCCTACAACTCATTATAAAACCCACAAACTAGTATTTCATGTGCTTACCTGGTTAGAAATTGGTTCATGTCACATTTACTGTGTGAGAATTAAATTCTTAGAGTTTGATTAGGCTTAATGTTGGCCAAAGATTGGCATGTTAGCAAAAATCATTCGTTATGTCTAACAAAAGATTCCTTGCCACACTTGGAAGTTCGTGTGACATCATAGATTTCTCCTGTCATTGATGGCCGATGCCATGAAAGGTTTATGGTAAGATGACTTTCAGCTCTGCAATACGACCAAAGAAGGTGGGATTATGCCTGGCTGAGCCAATCAGGATGGCACACACTCTTCCATTGTTTGAGAGATTTGCCTCAAATCTCAAAATGCTAAGATTTCTCTCATATTTCTAAAAGTTCACTGACGCACTTTCATAGGCAAAAATCAGCAGAGCTCTTTAAGCTATCTGTATGGAGGCAAGTGAAAACATGGATTAAATCTGGGGGGGAAAGTCATGTCAAAAGTCAGTAAAATGACCTCCCTTCCACTTACTCATTACACATTATAATAGACATAATAAGTGTGACACTCCATTCACTTCTGGAAAGAAACTTTCCTATAACTTACAGCTCAGACTTACTTTACTGAAATTTATTCACAAAAATAATTGAAGCAACTTTATAAACAGTTCAGAAAGAAAATCATTTTAGGGCCTGAACTATCTGGATATAAGGTAGCAAAGTAGTTTACTTTCAAAATTATTTGAATGAAGGATTCAACTCTTTGTTCATATAGAAACATCTCTGAAATGCTCATTTTAAACGTCATCAGAAACATAAACATCATAAGTAAGCCATGAAGAAAAATTAAGTTCTCTATCAATCAGCCAAGTATTAAATATTTACTTAAGACCTACTATGTGTCCCCATGGTATTTCACAGAATGGTTGATATAATACGACACTCTGCCCACAAGAGTTCATCACTTCTTTGTTAAAATCATTGTTGGGTTTTTTTAAAATAAATAAATCTTTAAATTCAAAATGATTTATTAGTCATAAAATGATAAAAATCTTAGAGTTGAAATGGACCTTAAATGTCAAAGAGTCTACACTCTTTTAACAAGGTAAAGTTACCTAATTATTTTCACACATGACTATCCCAGACTTTTATAAGTGCCATTTCACAATTATAAAATCAATTATAACTGATCTGTAGAAGTATCTCACAAGTGAGTTTCTTACAGTATTCAGAACAAAGTATACAGTCCTTGAATCCCATATTTTTAAATTTGTACGTAAACTCATTAGCCAGGAAGTGTGTATTGAATTACTCACGTTGGATTTTCTTGGCAGCTATACTCACCCTTTCCAAGCAGTGCCCTGCCAAAACCTCCAACTCCCACCTGGTACTGTTCCTCAGAAAGCCATCATATCTTTCCATCAGTTGACTAAACAAGAACCCAACTAAAATCAGTTTTTTCAATCAGGTATGTAACTTGGAACATTTAAGAGATAGGTTACTGCATATTTAATTATTATTATTATAAATTAAACTAAAGTATGAGTATGATATTTATAGAAAGCAACAGATAGGTTACAGAAAGACTATTTACTTCTGGGCATTACTTCAGAGTTTGTATCACAATAATTTATTTTACCTATAGGCAGTATTTATTCTAAGAAAACCTCAGTGTATTGAAAGTTGCAAAAAGAAATATTTTAATGGCACATTTTGTCTCATTTTGACTAAATTCATTTTAAAAAGAAAATTTTGAAAATTATAGACTCTTTTTTCAATTACATGGTGCCAAATGACCGCATTCGTTGAACTTTTCAATTCATTATTTGGGTAACATTTAGACATATGCTAGTTTCACGAGGAATGTGTAATGCATATTAAAGATTATAATTAATCATCCCATGTTTGAGATCAAGGCCATTTATGTTCATAATTTTCCTTCTGCCTTCCAGGAAGAACAAGTAAAGATTAAAATAGAGTGAAAAAAGAGATGATAATGTTGTGTGAAGAGAAGTAGATCAATAGTCTTGGGTAAATTTGGTTGCTGAAAATATTCAACAAGCACAAAGATAATATTAAACAATCCATAGATATATAATGCTGAACAGACTATGGATTTTCAAGTTTGGTGCTTTGCTTTTCTTGTTTCCTTTACACGGAAATCTCTTTCCCACCTGGTGAGGTGAGCCCCCTGCTCTCCCTTCAAATGCAACTCAGATATTGCTTCTCTAGCACACAATCATTTGTTCATTGCCCTCCCTCGTTCCCCATTATGATTCCTGATTCATCTTTGTATCCTTAAGTGCCTAACACTGTCCTTTGTATGACAAATGGCTCCTGAAACCTCTACAATATTGGTTGCAAAGTGTGGTCCTGGGACCAGCAGCACCACCTGATTCATCTGGTATCACCTGGGAACTTATTAGAAATGCACATTTTCAGACTCCACCCGGAACCCAGTATAATCAGTAATTCTGGTGTGGGGCGGGAGAGGGGAAGGGACAGAGGATTTAGCAAACCCTCCAGGAGATTGCAATGCACACCAAAACCTAGGCTTTATCTCTGACAGGAAAATCCCAAGGTGGGGAAATGTAGTAGATAAAAGGACCCTCTGCCCTTTTCTCTGACTTTAAACTTGTCCTTAAGATTTTATCCCTCTAACCACACCTGCTATTACACTTAATTCCCTGTAAAACTCTCACCAATGGCAAAGGAGGAGGCTGGGTATTTCTTCATTTCCATTAGTTTAGCTGACACAGGCTATGATTTTCAGATACTCCTCTGAATTCAAATAACGAAGGTTTAAAAATGAAGGAAGAATAGGGAACAGTTCAGTGAACTTGGCAGAGCAGTTGATCATCCTGTAGTTAACTTTACCAGAAACAAGGACCATCCTATTGTACATCCTATCTGAAAAAAGGATCGATTCTGATATCCGAGAATACCATATGGCATGATGCATGGCAGACTCAGATATCCTGTGAGATAAATAATGGTCCCCAACACAATTTTATAGAGCAAAGCCAACTGAGCAACATAGAAATAGCCCTGAGGCTACAGAAGACAGGGGGCCTGACTGACCGACTCCGAGACTTTGAGCAGATTATAAAAATTTTCCAGCCTCTGTTTTTGCTCCCATAAAATAGAGATGATACCTCTTAACACATAGCCATCGAAGAGCAAAATAAGAACATCTTTGGAAAGGTACTTTATAAGCTGTACAACATTAAAGCATCATATATACAATGTCCATATATAATATTAGTAACTATATTTGTAATTATACTAATAGTAAGGCTTGCTTATTGTTAACACATAACACAAGTGTTAATTGTATTTTGAAAGATTAACATAATCAACGAAGTTTATAAAAATAGCAATAGATTTCAATTTTGGTAAATTTCACTTTCATAATTTTCAAACTTTTATTGGAGAAATTTTGGAAAATAGTGGAAAGAAAAGAAAAATGACTTGGATACACTGACCAGAAATAAATAGTTCATATTTTCCATTTTTCTGTAAAGTTTTGGTATAAAATTATAGTCATATTAAATACGTATATTGCATTCTGCCATATTCACTTAGCAGCATATCAGGAATCGCTTTTCTATTTGGTAATATACTTCCACGAAATTAAATCTACTAGCTGTATAGTCATCTATCATATGGATACAACAGTATTCTTTGTTAAACATTGAGATTGTTTCTAGAGCTTCACAATTATAAATGTGCACAAGGTCGGACAATTAACTTCGCAAACTTGTTGCAATTATGTTGCTAACTTTTTTTGATATTAGAGGGATTATTCATTATTAAGCACCAACTGGACAGTTAACCAAGTTTACTATTTGGAAGTGCTGAAAAGGTTGCGTGAAAAAGTTAAGACGAAAACGACCTGAACTTTTTGCCAACAACTCATGGTTCTTGTACCACGACAATGCACCAGGGTACTGTCTGTGAGGGAGTTTTTCACCAGTAAACAAATAACTGTATTGGAACATCACCCCCCACCCCCATTCACCTGATCTGGCCCCCATGACTTCTTTCTTTACCGGAAGATAAAGGAAATATTGCAAAGAAGACATTTTGATGACATTCAGGACATCAAGGGTAATAGAACGACAGCTCTCTCCATTCCAGAAAGAGTTCCAAAATTGCTTTGAAGGAATTTTCATGGCATCAGTGCATAGCTTCCCAAGGGGAGTACTTCGAAGGTGACCATAATGATAATCAGCCATGAGGAATGAAGCACTTTTTGTAGGATGAGTTCACAAACTTAATTGTGATACTCGTACTTTGTGTATTTATTCTTGTACCATCTCAGTTTCCTAAAAATAAATTCTTAGAAGCGGAATGGCTAGGTTTGTGTTTGTAAACATTTTTAAGACTTGAATCTTAGTGCCAAACTGCTTTACCAAAAAGGCGTATAAATTTATATTCCCACCAGCAGCAAAATAAAAGTGCTTCATTTCCTGCATTGTTGTCAACATGGTATTACTAGTTCTTTAAGCTTTGTCCATTTTGCAGGGATACAATGCTGTCACATTTTTGCTTCAATTTACATTCATTTGATTACTACAGAAGTTAATATAACTAAATTATTGAACATGTTTTAGAGTTCATACATTTCCAAAGACTATTAAAAGCATAAAATGGGAAGATCGTGGGAAAATTGTAATTTGACTTATCAGAAAGATACATAGAGAGAATGCACATTATCAAGATCAGAAAATAATTTAGATCTCATAACTACAGACTGTAAATGATTAAATGTGTATTACAGATACGTATATGTAAACGTGAATATAGATTACACAGATGCAGATAGAGATAGGGATCCGTACCAGTCAAATACAAATTGCTGCAAAAAGTTCTGGGTAAAAGGTTGCCTTTTATTACCTTCATACAAGTCCAATTTCATCCTTAGTCTCATGGACTCTTTCAAAGTCCTCTTACAGGTTATTTACTACGGTTGTACCGACCTTTTCACAGGTATCTTTTATGCTAGTCTCATCAATACTCCTAAAGTATGCTAGTGCCAGAGGAACGCTGCCAATATAAGAACTTAAAAATGAACAATAATGGCTTTTTTTATAGACTCCACCTGCAGAAACAAGGTGTTTCCAACTCGTGTGCATTTCCCATCCTCCACTCCATGGGACATCCGCCCGCCACACTGATTCCCAGGGTGGCAAATAATGGCCAACACTAATTGCCCAGAACTACCATCCCTATCTTCTAAGAATGGTCCCTTTCTCTTGACTTAGTTTGCTCCTTACAATCCCAACTATAGACCTCTTTTTCTTCCTTTTCTTTAACTGCTTTTACGTTCTCCTTCTTTTCTTGTCTTCAACTCTTGCCTTCCTGGTACATTTTGAAAGTCAAGGGCACCTAACCATAGCCCTTGCTACATAACATTTCTCTTTCTTACTAAATCTGAGCAATAATGTCAGCACAATGGGAACCTACAAGAATTTGTTCACTTAGGTCACCCTTTCTCTTTAGTCCAAATGGGGTTCCCTCTTACCTCTGGTCCCACTCTTCCTGGCCAAAAAAAAAAGAAAAAGAAATCCAGATTTAAGGGCCAATTAAAGTCATTGCTTGGAGTCAAGAAACTTAAACTGTGAAGAGCACTGTGTGAATTCAAATAATTCATTCAGTAAAGGTTTCCAGAGGTCTCAGGAAAGTGTCTTATTTTTTCTCTAATTCGCAGTGAACCAAAAGGTCAGCATTAGAGCAAGGACCCAGGAAAAGAAACTAGACTGGAGAAGTTCTGCTTTACAAATATTAGAAGTCATATTATTTTTAATACTGTATACGGTCAATTAAAAATAACAGCAAAGTCCACTCCCCCAAATAGATTTGAAGTATAGAAATATCTCAAATCCTGATTCTACTAATACAAGTTCAGGGTACACATTTCTCCAGGGCTACATGATAGTATTTTAAGCACTTTTTTTTCAATTTATTAAAATTTTCATGGCTGTGTCTTTTCTGCCCTGGGCACTCCTGCATGGGTGGATGCATACGCTGACACGTACACAAATGAAGTACACTTAAGGACACAGCTTGTCAAATCACGTCAGCCAATAGGTGGGTCTCTTAGCTGATGAATTCACATGAGAACATGATTGCTCAACCACAAACCTGTGAATCTTCCTTCAATCAGGCTTGGCTTTAATTGGGTTGTATCCTGTAGAAGGGATGCCTCAGTGTAGCATTCTCATAGAATCACTAAAAGGCTGTTTCCGTTGGAGTCATCAATTGAGATTTAACCAGTGGAGGAGCCCTCACTGGGAAATCTACAACACCCATTGGCGGTCCCACTGTTCCGAAGGGAGGGCCTTTTATTTCAGTGGTATGCTGGTTCAAATCTGCCTCTCGGGAAGTAGGAACCTTCTATAAGATAAACAGTTCTTTGTGTTTTAAACTTGCTGTCTTGGGTGAAAAGCCCTGGCAGCCTACAAAGACAGCTAGTATTCCAGAGAACCACCTAGGAATGTGCTTGGCTCCAAAGGAGTTTTAAATTTAGTGATCTTACTCCTGAATTCAGGGCGTGTCAGGATTCTCATGCTGTTTTTGTCCACAAATCTGGGTGCTAACAATTAAATAGCAAAGTATCTCTAGTTTTTCACTAGTTAGTCAGAATCATAGAATTTTACAAATGGAACAAATTTCAGATACTGTCTTGATTGATTCTCTCATTTCCAGATGAGAAACTTACATACAAAGGCTCAGGCTGGCTCAAGTTCATACAATAAATTAAGGAAATTGATCCTTAGATCTGTATTAAGAAAGTGAACATTTAAAAGGTAATTGATAAGAAAATGCCCTCTCCCCTCTCTCATCCTATTAGAGAGATGCATTTTGTCATTAGTTTGGTAAAAATTAGGACATTATCATTCAAAAAAAAAAAAAAACTAGAGTAGACTTCCCTGTAATGGATTTGTATTCCCTTCTTGTTATCTTTTTGTCCTACTGAAATCTATTTATTTTTTTAACTTATTGTTATGAAAAATTCTAAGTGTATACAAAAATGAGAGAAAATAATAAAATGAACCTCTCTGTGGTACACATTGTGGCATCACTTATCATCAATCCATGGCTGAGCTTGTTGGCTCCAAACTCCCTCATTTCTGCCTCGTTATTTTTTAAGTGGATATCAGCCAGTATGTCATTTCATCTGTAGATGTCTCAGGGTGTATCTCCAAAAGATAAGGACTCTTTTCTTAAAAGCATAACCACAATACAATGATCACTCATAAAAATTTAACAATAATTCCTTAATATTAATAGACCTGTAAAGTTCACATACGTTATCCTTTGCCTTAGGACAATTCCATGCTACTACGATTTGATGAATGCTGTCACACTGATCTATTTATTGAACACATACTTACTGAGTAAACATTCACAAATATTTTCTTTTATGGAGGGCTGGGGAAGCGGTCTAGATACTTACTTTTTGAGGGGCAGTAGAGAATGGAAGAAGAAAGAATTCTGGAACCAGACAGAGTTGGCTCTGTAGTTCAGTCTCATTCCTTATTGAACGTGTAAATGTTTTCATCTCTCCAAGCCTCTGTTTGATTGCCTATAAAGTGGGGACAATAATGCCAATTCAAAGGAGTTACGAGGAGGCCTAAATGAGATTAGATACATAATGTTATAGAGCCTGGGGCCAGACAGCACTCAAAAAAGAGCTATTTTTTAAATGAACAAACAAAACAGAAGCCAACTCTTAGATACAGAGAACAAACTGATGGTTGCCAGATGGGAGGAGGCTTCAGAGGCTCCTCGGAAAAGGTGAAGTATTAAGGAGTACAAATTGGCAGTTACAAAATAGTTACAGGGATGTAAAGCACAGCTTAGGGAATATGGTCAATAATAACTATGTACAGTGCCAGGTGGTACTAGACTAGTCAGGGGGATCCTTTCTTGAATTATATACATGTCTAACCACTGTGCTGTACACCTGAAACTAATATAATATTGAATGTCAACTATAATTGAAGAAATAAATATATACATACATACATACAACAGGCAAATAAAAATAGCTATTTTTCTCTCCGATTTGTTTAATAATATGTAAGTATTGTGTTACTAAGATTTGTTCAACCGGATTTATTAGCTTTAATTAACTAATGGGATATGTAAGCAAACTTTAAGGGTCATTATTCTCTTTCTGAGTTGAACAAACAATGCTTTAAAAAAATAAAATCTGTTTCTCACATAAAAACTGAAAACCAAAATGACAATGGTCATCAATTCCTAAGAACTATCAGAGATTTGTTCATCATCGTCAATTCAATAAATAATACTTGGTGAATTAATGAGTGAATAAATAAATGAAGGAAAATGGAGACCCCCTCCCTTTCCTCAATAGCTTTAGAAAACAAAAAAATATATTTTGCCCACATGGAACAATTAAGTGTAATAATACCACAGGATTAGATAACGTTTCCTTACAGCTTTTTATCATGCCCCCTTTCAAATACATGTTCCTCTTCTTAATGTCCTTAAGCCTAGTCACCCTACATTGTACAAACCCAGACAGGAATCCCATTGGCCTGGCATTTTCCCTATGACGTGGAATTTTTCCAAAGAAATGGAACCTACACTGCATTCCATTTCAATGACATGCCAAGATGGCAGACCGGATTCCATGATGATAGTTTTTTCTATAAATAGAATTAAAATAACCAAATATCATCACTGGAGGAGAGTTTTAAAGTCTTTCCATTCAACTTTATTCAATCTGGTTTCCGCGGTGATTAAGGACCCAAGGAAAAGGAGTGTCAGCAGGACTGTGGGTTCCCTCACCTCTCCCTCACCTCTGTCTTCACCAGAAAACTCGACTTTTATAAATGACGATTCCATAGAAGATTCTGTAGGAGGAAATGATTCTGCTAAAAGGGGTTTGAAATACATTAGGCTAGTTCAGCTAGTTCATCATCAAAACTAAGAAACTGAGGGGATTCAATGGCAAAGTTGGGGTTCGACCTCCTCTATGGTTACGTTCCAGAGTACCAGTGCAAAATGATCACTTTGCAACCTAACGACTAGCCAGACGCCAGCAGTGCTGTTTGCCAGAAGTGTAACACGAGTGCATTGTTCCTTATAAAGGATAGCAAGTAGGTTGAGATACAGGGCATGCAACACATTGTGAAATAAAAGTCAGATATAAACAATTCTTGCGATGATATATGAATCTTATTTTGTTTGCTGTTTGCCATTTTCAAGATGACAAAACACCAAACTAATTATCTCTTCAACTGCCATGTGTACAAAGATGTACATATATCAAGTATCCAGCCTGATCTCAGTAACTACAATAAATACTATGACAAACAGCTTAAAAACTGCACCAAATATCTTTAGTCCTCTTGATACAGCAACATCGATATCTCCTGGATCCAAGAAAGGCAGAGAAATTGAAAACCTTGAGTGATATGGTGTTATCACTGGTTAACTCAGATGGTCAGAGTGCAGTGTGAAGAAGACATACATCTGTCAGCGTCTGTCAACACCTCTCTTTTCCACCGCTAACTGTTCCCAGTCCTCATCCAACAGACACACCACTGGGCCATTGCCTAACACGTGTGACCTACTCATCCTTCAAGGGCAGCTCAAGCATCATTACCATCTTCTCTATGGTCTCTCCACTCTGACTTCTCATACGTTTTAGTAGCCATAGTATTCACATGGATACTTTGCATTGCTATTTAATTTCTTAGCATATGTGGTCTTCCCAATTAAATCATAACCTCTCTGCAAAGATGTCATATGCTTCCTCCTTTCCCCAGGATCTGACACCCTACCCTACTAGTGATAAGTACTCAATCAACATTTGTTGATAATAAGGATGAGGCTGGTAAGACTAGAGATGAACAAGAAAATCCGCCTTTATCCTCTGCTGTCAAAAATCCCTCAAAACGAGATACCCTGCTGCCCAAAGCAAGTGCTTCTTCTTATGAGAGCAGAATGGAATAAGAACAAACATTTGTGGTCGTTTTACTGTTTATACACATTCTCGTATGTGACAGCTACTGTTATTTGGTCCATTTCTTTTCCATGGAGAAGAAAACTGAGGCACAGAGAAGTAGGTGGTTTTTTTTCATGATTTCAAAGAGGCCCCAAAGAAGGTGGAGAAATAAATGTGTTCATATTGGAACAGACCCGTAGGAAAAGAAAAACCATCACTGAGGGCATGTCTTTCTTAAAAAGTCAAATAAATACTCACAGGGAAATGAGCACCAAGTTGGGGCAAGCATGCAGAACAAAGCATGTCATTAGATTGTGATTAAACAAATTTTAAATAGAATGTGCATGGAGCCACATCAAAGATTATGATACCCAAGCTCCACTTGAAATGAATATCTGAAAAGATTTTTAAGTGCTGGAATGAAACGCCTTAGTGAGGGCCTTTAAAAAACAACAACAACAACAACAAATTGCATAAGGATTGTTTTTTCCTACAAGTGACAGAAAACTCAATGTTTCAATTAAGAGCACCTCACCACGCTGAGCTTCCATTTCCTTTCTCATTTAAACATCTCATCTGAAGCCATTGTGAAAGATTCCTGAAATAGGTGGTGGGCGTGGGCAGGGAGAGAGAGATCATTGGTAAGAAGTCTGACGTCTCTGAGGAACTGTTCTATAGGAGCACAATATTCTCGTTTGTGTGGTGAAGAATCGATTTATCCCAAAGGCTGCTGACCTTTCCACGCAAACTTTGGTACTGTCCCAATTCTCTTTTCTCTGGTCACACAGCCTCACCTTGACTAGCGTTTCTATATTGGCAACAATTTTGTCTGTAGCTTCCTAGGTATGCCCGGGCGCCCCATGGAACCACATCTGGCAGGTTCTCAATAGCTGATGGATGCCAAAGTCTTCATTTTCCATCTTTTGCTATGTTCTGGATTCTCTTGCAGACAGCTGGGCCTCTTGATATAGCACATCCACAGATGGTTTGCCCATGAGCCATTTGACACCTTTGATTTAAAAGCACAGGAAACAAATTGAGATACCATGCTATCATTCATTCATGCATGCATTCAAAGAATATTTATTAAGTGCCAGCACTGAATGGGAATCACACTTCTAGACAAAGGCCTGGATTTAAGTCTGGCTTTATTATTTAGTCGCTGTGGAGCCTCTCTTTGCCTTAGTTTCTTTGCCTGTAAAACAGCAATGATAATAAAACTGACCTCACGGGATATTCTGGATATGAAAAGATGAGTAAAACGTCACCCCCAAGGTGGAGGAGGTCACAGAAACCCCATGGTGACATCTGGCTCAAACCCAGACTTAACAGATAAGCTTCTGAATATTTGCCCCACCAGAACAAATACTTGAAAAAATTAGAGGAGCTGAAACACAGGACTGAGACACAGACAGCAAAAACCATGGTGGGAGGCACAGGCTTGAGGAATCAGAGCTACAAGGAACCATAGAAGTGACCTGATCCAATGGTCCCCATCATTTTTGTGAGGAGACAGCAGAGACTTTGGAGGCAAAGAGGCTTCGTTCAAATTCCAGTTCTGACACTTTCTAGTTGTGTGACTCTCTGTAAGTGACAACCCTCTTTTGGCTCATTATCTTACAGAATGGGAATAATGACTCTAATACATATAATAAATAAATAAAAAATAAAATAAGATTTTAAAATTACTTGGAATGAAGTAAGCTCTTAACATGATTATCTTTGTTATTTATCTTTATTATTTTATTATTACTCTTATCTTTTGATTATGAGATTGTTTCTGTTTTATTGAGATGTAAGTGACATGTAACATTGTATTTGTTTAAGGTGTATAATATAATGATTGGATATATTTAAATATTGTGAAATGATCAATAGTAAGTTTAGTTAACATCCATCACCTCACGTAGTCATAAATATTTTTTACTTATGATGAGAACTTTTGAGATTTTGTCTCTTAGCAACTTTCAAATATACAATACAGTATTATAAACTATAGTCACCATTGCATCCCCAAGACTTACTTATCTTATTACTGGAAGTTGAGATCTTTTTACGGCTGAGTGAGGGAGGGGTAGGTATGTAGTAAGCCGAAAACAGAGGGATTGGAGGTGGGGGTAAAGACTCTGGTATAGAAAGAAGGTATCAAATAGAGTTTCATTCTCCTTTCTGCAGGAAATTCTGACAAATCTAGGGAAAAGAAAGGGGCAAGCATGGCATAAAACTAACTTGTAACTCTGCTGGAAGATTCTAGTGTGTTCTAGTGTGTTCTACTCGAAACAGCCTACTTGCTAGTGGCCAGGAGCCCTAATCTATGTCAGTGAGGAAACCTCAGCCAAGAAAGGCAGCTGGTCGGTGATGGAGCCGGAATTCACACACATTTTTTCGCTGTATCAAGCTTTGTATAATTCATTCAGTCAGTCAGTCAGTCATTCATTCAAAAACAAGTGTTGGACACGACCTCTGGTCTAATCATTGTGATCATGGGGTAAGGCAAAACTGTACTTATCAGAAATGTGTCATGGTAAATGATGGCCTTAATGAAAATTATCCTGATCTAGAAACCCAGGGAGAACATCAGCAGGACCACCTTTCTTTATTCATTATTCACTCTATTTTTCACACCAGTCAGAAGAGATGCAGATGGCAAGCCTGTGATGAGAAGTTGGGAGCAGCAATCTTGGCTGGCCAACTTTGACTTCCTGCTCTGCCGTCTTCTCTGCTTCAGAGAGGGACTTTCCTGGGTGGTATGTAACCTACATTTTTCAAACAGTTAGGTCCTTTTCAAACTGAAATCTGCTGGAACAGAAGAAAACTTTTAACGCAATTCACTTAAAGCGGCATATACGTTTTTTTCAAATGGGCAAATGTGGAAATCTTTTGAGAAAGTTGGAATACTATACTACTGAATCTCATGCATAATTATGTTGCCTGAGAAATGTCGGTGGCTACACAACAGAACACCACATCCTAGTGAGTAAGAAAGATTACATAACAGTCAAGATAAGTAAGCAACACCACCCACAGATTTCATGCCAGCGCTAATATTAAGTTCTTGGCCACAGTGTGAAATAAAAGGGAAGGAATGCCACACAACCGAACTTCAAAATATGACTCCCAATTGTTACATAAAAGCTCGATTGGTTTGACACAAGTGTTTACTTCACTTTTTCTAAGTGTTCGCTCTTTGTTTTCAAGGCCAATTCTGTTTTCACTCATAAAGCAGAGTGCTTAAGAAAGCCCTGACTGAAGGGGGACCTGAACAAGGGCCTGTGGACTGATAGAGCAAAGTCTGGATAGGAAAAGTCCCATAATCTTCTTCCGCACCTATTGCCTAGTTTCACGTGGAAAGTTCTTCAGTACATCTAACTTGAATCTCCGTTGCTGACATATAAATGGGACACCTCTTCTGGAAAGTATGTGGGCATTAAAAGTATTGACTCCTTAAAGCGAAGTTCTCCAAGTATCCTCAGAACACTAGTTGCTTAAGATAATAATAATAATAATAATGATAATAATAATAATAATAATAAATTCGTGGGAGAGGGATGAATTCTGTAATTAAACAAGTTTAGTAAATACTATATTCTGTATTCCCACCTTCAAAGCTCAAAACGTACTATTAGCAAATTACCAAGTTTGAGAAGTCCAGTAGTAATGATGCCTGTTTCATCTCATCTTTAAGCCAAGCCCTTTCCCCCCTGCCCAAACATTGATTATTGCTTCTTGAAATTTTTCCTGTGAAATACCCAATGGGAGACTCTGCTGGAGATCACCAGTTCAATCTCTTTATTTTATACTTGAGGAATCTAGAAAGACAGCAACGTGCAAATTTTGAATGGGAAAGGGATAAACCCCTCTGCAAGCAAAAATATCAACATTTTTTCTTATCCTTTGTAAATTGCTGATCAACTCCCTTTTGCAGAAAGGAAGACCCCGGTTCTGTGGACCCATTCCTAAAATACAGGCGCTACTTAAAAATAGCTCACCTGCGTTGGATGCACGTGTTCCCAGGCTACATCCAGGCCCAGCTCATGCCAGCAGTTTAGAGATACCTAGTTGTTTGAACTTATATGTGATTCCACCACTTAAATGCCCTGGGGAGTTGGGGGAGGAATTGGCATAGAGTCACATCAGGGCTAGAAGTTTAGAGATCATCTCATCTGATCTCTTCATTCAGTAGCCATAACGGAACTGTGGCCTAACGAGGGAAGGTGGCATTCTCCTAAGGGACAGCTAGATAGTAGCCGAGCCAGAAGTTCAGAGTCTCTCCAGCTGCCTCTCATCCCTCCATCCCTCCATTCATCTGCCCTAGGGTTACGCAAGCCTGTTCCCTGACCTTCAGACTAGAAAATTGGGCTCAGTGGCAGAAGCATTTGCTTACCAAAGAGTATGCAGAAGCCAACTTATTGTTAATGCCGGATTGCTTTATTCTAAGTGCAAAGGTGAAAAGATTTCCACTCCTAACACTTCCAGAAGAATCATGGGACCATGGAGAAACACTGGTTTCTTCACCAATGTCCCAACTCTTTCTTCTCTTCTACACAAATCCATCAGGTTCCAGGTAAGCTCTTCTGGGTATGTGAAGGTTAAGAATTTGGCTGGAGATGAAAAGGAAATCATTGAAAGGGAAATATAATCGAGTAGGCCAGGCTATGAAGACTTTCAATATAAACATCGTAAGAGCTACAACGCTCCCTTTTATATAGAATTTAGAGTTAAAATTTGATGTATTTTTTTCACTTTGGATTTTCATTTTATATCCATTGCTTGATAAAGAAGTTCCTTCTTTTCATTCACCCTCTGGGGACATTTTAATTATACTTTATTCTTGAAAAATGAGCATTTTTACTTTTAGCTATTGATTTCAGAATGCTATGAACTTTCCCTAGAAGTCATTTCCTTCAATCTTCTACATACCGAGGGGCTCTCACCCCTGCTCCAAACAGGGTCACATTTCCACAGAGCTTGTGCCCTCCTCGTGCCTGACCCCCAGGAAATAAAGGAGCATGCCGCATTGAGGTGGCCATTATGTATCTCCACTCAGCAGAATCACAGTCGCCAGGTGGCAAGGGTACAGGATGACAAGAAAACAATCCCATCTTTCATTTCCCAGCTTCTGTCACACACGCCCCTTCAACCTGAACACAGACCAGAAAAAGCCAGGGAGAAAAGGTTTGAAAGCCTCTGCACCAAGGTGACAAGGGAAGTCCAACTGTTACTTACCTGGAGAGAAAGGGTTCACAGAAAACCACAAAGAACTCAAATGTTTCCTTTGCTTATCAAGTGAAATAAAATAAATTGTACTCACCAAGCCAATGATTCATCCGGATTGTTTGGGGCAGTTTCCCTTTAATATTTTACGTTGTCTCTAAGCTTGGCCTAGCCTTAAAAAAAAAAAAAAAAAAAAAGAGAACTGTCATTTCTATTCAATTAACTGCTTCCCCCTCTGACTTTAAATCAAGGGCAGTGTCTGTTCAATTTAATTACTTTCCAAGTAGCCTGTATGGCAGAGCAGCAGCCACTAAAGCAAAAGAGCTATGCGGTACTTTATAAGGCAAGAATTCGATATAATTTAAGGATGTTCTCCCAACAGAAAATGCAAGATGACTGATTTCCCCCTGCTGTGTTTCTAGCCACTTGATGCATACTGTGTTCACAGGTCAAGATTTTAGCTCAACAATCTGAAGCAAGTAAATGGGGAGAGTGTCATTTATTTATCCTCTGGAAAGTCTACATAGGACATTTTTGAAGGACACGTGCTCCACCTCTTCTGATTACGTGTGAAGAGTAACTTTCTTCTTCAAAGAAGGTGCTTATTTTCCTGAACTAACTGCATTAGTAATTACATCAACATTGGCATAGTGACGATCAGAAAGCAAGAATAGGTCAAAATTGTGAGGTTACAGGGCAAAAATTGCAGAAATACAGCACAGGAGCCTGATTCTAAGCTTGACTCGGCCACAAATGAGCTATGGGATGTTGAGCAACTTGCTGGATTTCTTGGAGTCTGTCCCACTATTTATAAATGAGGGAGCTCCGTTAAACTGACAGTAGGACTCTTTGTCACTAGCATCCACTGAGATTATCAAACAACAGTACAGTACCTACCAACAACAGCAGTTACTATCTCAAGGGGAACAACTCCATTCTCTGCCAAGCGGAAGAACCAACATAAGGACAATTTCAAGCAATAATATAAACCTAAATTATCCACAAAGGGAAAACTTAGGGTGCAGACATCTGAGATGGAGTTGCTCTTTTTAATTAAGGCATCAGATGGTCCAGAAAAATTCTGGAAAATTCTGGAGAAATGAAATGTTAAAGCAGGAGGAACTGTACATTCGATATGGTGATTTACAGAATGTAGTCAGATGTTCTAGGATTCAATGTCTTCTGTGGTTGGATAAATATTTTCATTCACGTACAATGCACACTCTGCCCGAATGATCTATAGTCACATGTAGACGCCTCAGTTTGTTCTGTGTACACTGGATAACTACTTAATAGTACAGAAAGCAAGTGAGAATCAATGCAATACACATTCTTGTCTAATAGAAAGCTCTCTTTTGCACACTAAATGCCAAAGATGATGGATTCCCCAGTAAATTACAAATAAATGGCCAGTCTTCAAATCACACATGAGTTCTTTCCCCATACGTTCATATCCATTCACTCACAAACAGATTTTAAAAATGTCATTTTTTTATTCCAATGAGAGTGACATGTCTTGTGAGTTCAACACAGAAATGATCCACAGCCCAGGTGTAAGATCCTATAAGATTATGCTCGTCAAACTTAACATTAAGTATGAATGATTGAAGAATTGAGACATGCTCTGTATAATGAGTGCATATATTTAAAGTAAATGACTCGAGGAAACTTATTCTATGGATTCTTAGTTTTTCTAGGCTTCAGGCTCTGTACGTCATCTTTTCTTCATGCTGGTATATTCTTGGATTGAATTTTATTCAAAAACCAAACAAATCATATTAAAGCCCATTTTCTACTTTATGTGGCTTTGTTCTCAGCTCTCCTTAGCTTTTGTATAATTTGATTAAATGCGGAAATAAAGAGAGGTAGAGAAAAATCTCTGTAGGCTGAATCAGTTTTCATCAGTGCCTTCCAGTAGAACCAGTAACTAATTCAAGACACATAAACATTTATCTTTATCCAAACACCCTCTGGGAAAGAAATTCTACTACCTGTTCATCCAATTTTAAACAATCTTGATAATATGAAACAAATTAGCAAACTTCCTGCATCTTTTATATAATCATTTCTCACGGATGGTGGACAATTATAATTTTTGTGTATGTCTCACTCTAAATTCACAACACATAGTCTGGGCTCTGCAAACCCAATATGGTTTTTCTCTCTGTCCAAATGTTGGTGGAAAACATCAACCAATTAACTAATCAAAAAAGTATCAGCTCAGCATTGTTCTGAGTAATATCAGATTTGTCCATGCCCACAGGAAGCTTATTGTCTTTGAGGACTAACATTTAAGAAAAAACATTACAGACATTCTACTCATCAGTGTATATATCTGTGTCAGAATGCAGGCATTCAGAAGAGAAAAACACTTTTTACTTAGGTTCTGTGTTCCCCATTTTGTTTCTATAAGATCCATCTACCAAAGCTAATGCTTACCATCAGAATGCTTGGTTGATGGTTTAACTAATTGTGGTTCCAGGTAAAATGCAGTAGGAAGCAACAGAACACTGCTCTAGCTGCAATAATTTTTAAAAGCCAGCTAAATTGCAAAAATTACATTATCCAAGATGTCGAAAACTATGGAAGCAAAGAGGACTAAATGAACTCAACCAAAGACAGGAGAGCTCTTCCAAAATGAGTAGGCGGCCACTGGCTGCTTTCTAACCTGAGAGTTTGCCAATTCTGAGTGCAAGATGAGGCTCGAGCTTGGCCTGAATACAAGGACATTACTGTGAGAAAGAAAAACTACCAAAGATTTGGAGGTTGTATGGGGCTGGAATGATCATTTGGAAACCTCATGATCCCTAAATGCACAAAGGCCATTTTCCCCTGTGGTTCATTTGCTGAGTCAAGGAGCACTTGGAAGGTGAGAGAGTCTCTATAAAATAGCAGACTTAAATAGACTGTAGTCTCACAGCAGTGGGGAGACAAAGTCCATCTCAGGGAAGAACATCTGCTTGGGACACACAGCCAGTCTCCTCCTTAAGACATTTGCCAAATTTGGAAGAAGCATGGGGCTGGATACTAGAGAGCAAAGTTCAAAATTGCAAAAAGGCAGCCTGACTGCCCTATAGTCTTTACAAGCAGAAATGGGGGAGGCTAGCGGGCAAAAACCATAAGAGGGTCTTCTCCACTCTGAAATGTTTGAGACCAGAGATGACTGAATTTGACTAAATTCCCATCCCTGATTAAATCAATCAGAGGGCAAATCTTCTCTTAGTCATAGTAATTTAAACTTTAGTCTCTATTGTTCTCTTATACACAGTGTCCAGAATAAAATAAAAATTTACAAGACATGAGAAGAAGCAGGAAATAAACAAACAAACAAACAAACAAAAACCCAGCCATTTGGAGCAAACAGAGAGATGACTTACATGTTGGAATTAGCAGACAAGGTCTTTAAATAATTGCTATTAGCAGTTAAAGAAAATAAAGGCAAAAGTGGACAAATGATTAAAATATGGAGCATTTCAACAGAGAATTGAAATCTATGAAAAGAATCAGAAGACACTCTAAAACTAAAAATTAAACTATCTGAAAGTAAGAATGTATTGGATGGGTTTAACATCAGACTGACAAGTCAGAGGCCTGGATGAGTGAACTCAAAGACAGATAAACTTCAAAATATTAAAAATAAAGTACACAGAGGAAAAAGGAACAGAACAGAAAATATATGTGAGACATATTCAAATGATCTAACAAATGTATAATTGCAATCCCAGGAGAGGGGAAAATGGGGAAGAAGCAATATTTAGGCAAATTATGGATGAAAATTTTCTAAAACTGATGAAAGATGTTGACCCATAGATTCAAAAAGCTCAATAAATTCCAAGAAGGATAAATATAAAGAAAGCCACACCAGATTTAATTGTTCTGGAGTAAGACCTGAGCATCCGTATTTGTAAAAACTTCCCAGGTAAATACTACCATAAGTCAGTGTTAAGAATACCTGGTCTAATATATTGGGACATAAAATCAGCCTCAGCAAATTTAAGAAGATTGAAATCATACCAAACATATTCTCTGATCACAAGGCTTTGAAATTGGATATCAACTGCAAAAAGAAACCAGGAAAAAACACAAATACATGGAGATTAAACAACATACTTTTAAAGAACGACTGGGTCAAAGAAGAAATTAGAGGAGAGATCAAAAGATACACAGAAACAAATGATAATGAAAATACATTCTACCAAAATTTTTGGGATGCAGCGAAAACAGTTTTAAGAGGTAAATTTATATCATTACAGGCCTATTTCAAGAAACAAGAAAAATCCCAAATAAATAACCTCATGTTACACCTTAAAGAACTAGAAAAAGAAGAACAAGTGAAACCCAAGGTCAGCAGAAGAAAGGAAATAACAAAAATCAGAGCAGAACTAAATGAAACAGAGAACAAAAAAAACAATAGAAAAAATTAATGTGACAAAGAGCTGGTTCTTTGAAAAGATTAACAAAATTGACAAACCCTTGGCTAGACTCACTAAGATAAAAAGAGAATAGACACTAATTAACAAAATCAGAAATGAAAAAGGGGAAGTTATCACGGACACCACAGAAATACAAAGGATCATCCAAGAATACTATGAAGGACTATATGCCACCAAATTCAATAACCTAGAAGAAATGGACAAGTTCTTAGAAACATATAGCCTTCCAAGGCTGAACCATGAAGAACTGGAAAATCTAAACAGACCGATCACTAGTGAGGAAATAGAATCAGTCATCAAAAACCTTCCCAAAAGCAAAAGTCCGGGACCAGATGGCTTCACTAGTGAATTCTACCAAACCTTCAAAGAGGATCTAATACCAATCCTTCTCAAACTTTTCCAAAAACTTGAAGAAGAGACAGTACTCCCTAACTCATTTTGTGAGGCCAACATCACCCTGATACCAAAACCTGGTAAGGACAACACAAAAAAAAAACACTACAGACTAATATCTCTGATGAATACAGATGCAAAAATCCTAAAGAAAATTCTAGCAAATCAAATACAACAATGCATTAAAAAGATCATTCATCACGACCAAGTGGGGTTCATCCCTGGGGCACAAGGATAGTTCAACATCCGCAAATCCATCAATGTGATACCTCACATAAACCAAATAAAGGACAAAAATCATATGATTATATCAATTGATGCAGAAAAAGCATTTGACAAGATACAACATCCATTTATGATTAAAACACTTAATAAAATAGGTATAGAAAATACCTTAACATAATAAAGGCCATATATGACAAACCCTCAGCTAATCTCATAATTAATGGTGAAAAACTGAAGCCCTTTGCTCTACGTTCAGGAACATTACAGGGCTGTCCCCTATGACCTCTGCTTTTCAACATAGTGTTGGAAGTCCTTGCCAGAGCAATCAGGCAGGAGAAAGAAATAAAAGGCATCCAAATTGGGAATGAAGTAGTTAAATTGTCACTCTTTGCAGATGACATGATGTTATATATAGAAAACCCTAAAGACTCCACCAAAAAGCTGTTAGAAACAATCAATGAATACAGTAAAGTTGCTGGCTACAAAATCAACATACAAAAGTCCATTGCATTCCTGTATACGAACAATGAAATCTCAGAAAAACAAATACAAAAAACAATTCCTTTTACAATTGCAGCAAAAAGAATAAAATACCTAGGAATAAACTTAACCAAGGATGTGAAAGACCTATATGCTGAAAACTATAAGACATTTTTGAAAGAAATTGAAGAAGACACAAAGAAATGGAAAGACATTCCGTGCTCATGGATTGGAAGAATCAACATAGTTAAAATGGCCATATTATCCAAAGCAATATACAGATTTAATGCAATCCCCATTAAAATCCCAATGACATTTTTTAAAGAAATAGAACAAAAAATCATCAGATTTGTTTGGAACCACAAAAGACCCCGAATAGCCAAAGCAATCTTAAGAAAAAAGAACAATACTGGAGGTATCACACTCCCTGACTTTAGCTTGTACTACAGGGCTACAATAATCAAAACAGCATGGTATTGGGAGAAAAACAGACACGTAGACCAATGGAATAGAACTGAGAACCCAGAAATAAAACCACATAAATATGGACAGATAATTTTTGACAAAGAAGCTAAAAACATACAATGGAGGAAAGACAGCCTCTTCAATAAATGGTGCTGGGAGAATTGGATAGCCACGTGCAAAAGAATGAAACTGGACTGCTGTCTGTCACCATGTACCAAAATTAATTCAAAATGGATCAAAGACTTAAGCATAAGACCTGACACAATAAACTGCATAGAAGAAAACATAGGTACTAAACTTATGGACCTTGGGTTCAAAGAGCATTTTATGAATTTGACTCCAAAGGCAATGGAAGTAAAAGCTAAAATAAACGAATGGGACTATATAAAATTTAAAAGCTTCTGCACAGCAAAAGAAACCATCGACAAAATAAAGAGGCAACCAACTGAATGGGAGAAGATTTTTGCAAACAATGCCTCCGATAAGAGGCTAATATCCAAAATATACAAGGAACTCATGAAACTCAACAACAAAAAAACAAACAACTCAAATGAAAAATGGGCAGAGGATCTGAAGAGACACTTCTCCAAAGAGGACATACAAATGGCAAATAGACATATGAAAAAATGCTCATCACTAATCATCAGAGAAATGCAAATAAAAACCACAATGAGATATCACCTCACCCCACTCAGAATGGCTATCGTCAACAAGACAAATAGTAACAAGTGTTGGAGAGGCTGTGGAAAAAAAAGAACCCACATACACTGTTGGTGGGAATGCAGACTGGTGCAGCCACTGTGGAAGGCAGTGTGGAGGTTCCTCAAAAAATTACAAATAGAATTACCATATGACCCAGTAATCCCTCTCCTGGGTATCTACCCAAAAAATCTGAAAACATCTACACAAAAAGACACGTGTGCTCCAATGTTCATTGCAGCTTTGTTTGCGGTGGCCAAGACATGGAAACAACCAAAATATTCTTCGATAGATGAATGGATAAAGAAGTTGTGCTTTATATACACAATGGAATATTATTCGGTGGTAAGAAAAGATGATATAGGAACATTTGTGACAACATGGACGGATCTTGAGAGTATATTGCAAAGCGAAATAAGTCAGACAGAAAAAGCAGAGAACCATATGATTTCACTGATATGTGGTATATAAACCAAACACAACAAAAGAACAAGACAAAAAATGAGAAACAAAAACTCGTAGACACACACAATAGTTTAGTGGTTACCAGAGGGTAAGGGCGGTGGGGGATGAGAGATGAGGGTAAAGGGGATCAAATATATGGTGATGGAAGGAGAACTGACTCTGGGTGGTGAACACACAATGGGATTTATAGATGATGTAATACAGAATTGTACACCTGAAATCTATGCAGTTTTACTAACAATTGTCACCCCAATAAATTAAAAAAAAAAAAAGAATACCTGGTCTAGAGAATGCCATATTAAAAAAATAATGTACAGTTTGTTTAATCTTTTTATGTTTTCAAGGGATCATAAGAAGAAGCAAGTTCTAGTCTCTTTTTTCTCAAAAAATGAAGAATCAGGGAGCATATTTATATTTCAATTATTATCTCCATAATGCAATTCCACAGTTTTTAAATGATGGCATTAATTCCTGTTTTCTCCATAATCCAATGAGTATCATGGAAAGAAAAATGAAATGGTATAGATTCAATCTGGCCAAGAAACTTTCTGATTGGAGAAACATTAGTCAGGAGGTTACAGGAAGGAATACAAAACTGACTTTATATAACACTTTCTGCTTAGGTACTTAAGGTGCATCAAGAGAGAAGATACTGGGACATCAAAAGATGGCAGACTTTTATCTCTGGTGAAAATACTCAAAAGTCAAACTAACGATGGCTAATTAGCCAAAGCAAAGGAGAGTCTGAGGAGGAGGGAAATGAATGCTAGAAAGCAGATGACAAATCCCCATGGGGCTTTGGACACCAGCTTTGCCTACTGGCATC
Source organism: Rhinolophus ferrumequinum (assembly GCF_004115265.2). Taxonomy (NCBI): domain Eukaryota; kingdom Metazoa; phylum Chordata; class Mammalia; order Chiroptera; family Rhinolophidae; genus Rhinolophus; species Rhinolophus ferrumequinum. The sequence continues at coordinate 13,675,332 of NW_022680355.1, read as the reverse complement.
GATTCCCAGAAAAAGAATTCAGAGCTGAGAGGGAAGGATTATTCTTGTCAAATCTGAAGATAAGATTAAACCATGACTGATAACACTTCACGGGTGATGAGAAGAGGATACATTTTGGTTTCTTTCCAAGCTTATTTTACACAATTGTGACACAGTATGTGTATATGTATTTTTAAAGACAAAATAGAAAGTGTAACATTAAATGTAGAACATCCCAGGTCTTAGAGCCACCAGGAACATCTCCACAAAGCAGGAGCAGATGACCAAAAGCTTCTCTGCGTTCTGATGGCCGGCTAACTTTGTCATAGGCAAAAGTTCTCCCCAAACACCCAGTTTATCCATATGTACAAAAGTGACCAAAATAAAGGTCAGAGTCATTGCCCTTATGATTAGCAAATTCTAAAGTGCAAATAATAAATCAGCACAAAAGAGAGAGAGCATTTTGTCAGTAGAACAAGGTACAAACTATTCACCAGCTAGACCAGAAAGCCCCTTGCCACCAGGCCTGTTCCTACCTAGTGCACATGCCCTAGCTGAGAATGCAGGCTCCCGAACTAATTTTGCTCATCCTCACAGGGAAACAGCTCTGCTTTCGAGCTGTTCTGCACATGTTCTGCACAATATCAACAGGCGCTACCGAATTTCTCATTCATTTTTCATGGTGACATCATATCTATACGACAAAAGAGTTTGCTATTGATTTGGGGTTTTGTTATATTTCCCCTCCCAAGACTCGTCATCCATTTTTCCTGGCTTGTAAATATTACTTCAGCTGATGCGAATGCTACATGAAATTGGTCAGGTCTGCCAAGGTTCTGTTTTTGCTGTTTACCCTTCCACAAATCTTAGGATTATTATGTTTAATCCTATCCTTGGGGCCACAACTTTACATTTCCCTGCAAAATTCTCCAAGTGACTCAAAGTTTGCTGGTGCTCCGGATCTGTGTAAGGCTTTAAAACTCTTTTGTCCTCAGCACCAATATCTGTATTCCACTGTCACCCAGTCCCTTTTTACATACTAGTTCAAATCATTCATTTGTAGATTAATTCAAAAGACTCTAAAAATAGTTTGAGTTCCAAGCTTTTTGCTGCTATTTATATATTTTTTTTCTGTTACCACTCACTGCAAAATGAAATCAACATGAATTCCTTGTAATACATTTCCTTTATTTTTCATCTTACCGTATAACAGCTGGCCTCAACCTAGATACTGGCTGCCAGATGATCACAAACATACAAGAAGTTCATCCTTTGAAAGAAGATTTTTTTTTTTTTGACCCATCATGTTTCTCTACTGACCAAGACACAGTAGAAAACTTCTCTGCAATAGGACTTCATCTGAGAAATATCTATTTCCATATCAGTCTTCCCCTCGGCGTGGCATAGGACTGGCCTGGGTCCGCACTGGATGGATGAACGCAGGAGTCTTAGACGATGCCCCCACTGCAGTCCCTGAATGTCATGTGACTGTGAACCAGACACTTGACCTTTGAGTGACTTAGCCGAGGGTCATCGTATGATGATCTTTGGCCCTTATATTTATGGGTTAGTTGGTTGGCCTTTTTAAACTGTAGAGGCATTAAAACCTCCTTCGTCTGAGTTTTATATAAAACCGAGGAATTTGTAGGACAGGTAAAAGCAGAAAGTTGGTTTTGTGATTTAAAAAAACAAATGAAAGGAACCTTGAATTTCTTCAAGGAAAGGAGCAGCATTACAGTGAATATTTTGCTACTATATACATACGCTCAGGGAGGGGGGCCTCTCTGAAGATGCAGTGTCTCTCTTTCTATCCTCAGGGGAGGGGAAATCAAGGGACCTGGCGTTGCTGCTCCACATGGCAATTACCAGTGTGTGGCTGCTCCTCCTGGCCCAGAGTCCGTAAGAAGTCCATGGAATTACCCCTTCCTGACTGAGTCTCCAAACTTCTAGCTCTCCTACCTTCCCTAAACCCAATTCATATAAATGTTTAAGCAGCTTTTTGCAGAAGGGCTCAGCTACCTGCAAGTACCAGGACAGTTGTGCGGCTTGTACACAGCACAAGACAGCTGACCAACAAGAAGGTGAGGGCTGAGATCCAGCTCATGGTTTGCTTGCCAAGCCCTGAGCCCTGGCACTGGTTTGTGCCCAGGTGGAAGAAGGGGTGCCTTCCCCTTCACACAAAGGCGTAGAATGCTCGCCAAGCCCTGTGCCTGTAGGCCTGAGAATGTCTGACGTGGCACCCAAAAGTCCATTCCAGGCTAGCGGGAGCCCTGGATGATTGCCCAGAAGAGTACACATATGCATGCGTGTATGTGTCATAGTCACACACACACATAGTTATGGGGCAGGGGGCCTGCAGAAGGGTACATTGCGCCTGATCTGACTACTTCATTCCTTTGCATGACGTGAAGGGCGCAGCCTCACTTCCTCGGCCTTTTCTCAGGCATCTCTCTCAAATGTTCTCTAGGTCATCAGAGAATTCAATCCCTAACACTCCCCTTCTGTTTCTCTCCACTTAAACCCCACCCCAGGTGTCCCAGTTCTTCCTAGAGAGTAATAAGAAACACCCTGCTCTCTCCTTACGTTTTGCATATTCCTAAATCAGGAATTTGCTGAATGCCAAGGTGTGTATTTGTTACTCAACAGTTATGAGTTACTCAAAACGTAGCAGTTTAAAACAACAAGTATTTTTCTTTCAACAAACATTTCCTCCGTGGGTGCAGAATCCAGAAATGGCTTAGCTGGGTCACTCCTAAAACTGGAATCAAGCTGTCAGCTAGGGCTGCTGTCATCTGACGAGATTCAGCAGAGACTTCCCAACTCACCACGTGGCAGGTCTCAGTTCCTCTCTGGCTGTTGGTTGGAGGCCTCAGCTTCTCACCACAAAGGTCTCTCCATAGAGCTGCTGATAATGTGGCAGCTTGTTTCTCCCAAAGCCAGTGATCCAAGAAAGGCAGAGAGCCAGGGAGTGCCAGAATGTCTGAGATAGAAGCTTTCGTCTTTCATAACCTCATCTTCTAAGTGACATATCTCTTCTCCCAAACACAGCTGGTCACACAGACAAACCCAGGGACAACAGTACACAGGGGTGTGACTGCCAAGCGCAAGGACCCGTGGAGCTCATCATGAAGGCTGGCTCCTACAGATGCAATCCTCTTGTCAATGCCACCAGCTCTCCAGAGATGGCGTGGTGCACACATTATCCAATGAGAGGTCACAACACCATAAAGCAGATCCTATTTTTGTTCTCATTTTGAAGGTGAGAAAACTGAGCTTGAGAGAGATTAAGCAATTCACCTGCAGTCACAGAACGAATACAAATATACTCCTTTCCATCCTTTCCCTAGTGGATAAAATCTTACCCTTTCATGCTTACAGTATTCTTTGCTGCCCTCCAGTCCATCCTTTATGCATTTACCAGAGCTATCTTCCTTCTCAAATGTCTCAGAATGTCTTTCAATTCAATAGAGAATAGAATCCCATCTCCCCATAATGGCATTTCTACAGTTTTGCTGCAGTCTATTTATGACGGTTAATTTTACGTGTCAACTTGGCTGGGCCATGGTGCCCAGATATTTGGCCAAACACTATTCTGGATGTTTCTTGTGAGGGTGTTTTTCGATGAGATTAACATATAAATCATTGGAGTTTCAGGAAAACAGATTGCCCTGCCTCATGGGGGTGGGCCTCATCCAACCAGTTGAAGGCCTGAATAGAGCAAAAGGTTGGCCTCTCTGAACAAGGAGGAATTCTCCTGCAGATGACCTTCAGACTCCATCTGTGATATTGGCTTTCCTTGGTTCACCAGCCAACAGCCTTTGGACTCAAACTGCAGCTCTTTCCTGAGTCTCCAGCCTGCCGGCCTCCCCATTAGATTTTGGACTCACCCAGTCTCCATAAGTACTTGAGCCAACTCCTTAAAATAAATCTCTTCATATATATAATATAATATTAGATATAGAGGTAGAGATAGAGAGAGATATACAAAGTCTGACAATTAAGTTTGTGAACTTGTTGCAATGATGTTGCTAACTTTTTTGATATCAGAGGGATTATTCATTATGAATTTGTACCAACTGAAGAGTTAACCAAGTTGACTATTTGGAAGTGCTGAAAAGGCTGCATGAAAAAGTTAGACAACCTGAACTTTCTGCCAATAATTTACGGCTCTTGCGTCACAACAACACACCAGCTCACACGGCACTGTGTGTGAAGGAGTTTTTAGTCAGTAAACAAGTAATTGTATGGGAACATCCTCTCAACTCACCTGATCTGGCCCCCAATGACTTCTTTCTTTACCCGAAGAGAAAGGAAATATTGAAAGGAAGACATTTTGATGACATTCAGGACATCAAGAGTAATACAATGATAGCTCTGATGCCCATTCCAGAAAGAGTTCCAAAATTGCTTTGAAGGGTGGAGTAGGTGCTGGTGTCGGTGCATAGCTTCCCAAGGGGAGTACTTTGAAGGTGACCACAGTGATATTCAGCAATGAGGTATGTAGCATTTTTTCTAGGATGAGTTCACGAACTTAATTGTCTGAACTCATAGATATAGATACACACACACACACACACACACACACACACACACACACACGCTATTGGTTCCATTTCTCTGGAGAACCCTAATGAATTCACTGTCTTTGTAGCACATTCACCACTACGGCCTCCGTCACCATCGCCCTCACCATCGCTGTCACTGCCCACACACTATGTGCATACATTCACATTCTGCCCCATGCACGCTGGCTGACTCAGCATTTCCTAAACATGCCACATTTCCCCATGTCCACATCTCTGTTCAAACAGCTGCGACTTCTCTCATAAATACCCTGTCCCCAATCCCCTCCCCCCCAATGTGTTCCTCTCCCATGGTCTCCCAGTTCTTGTTGTATATCCTCCATTATAACATCTATTATCTGGTTCTCTGGTATAAAAATGAAGGTCTATATCCAACACTAGACTAGCCGCTCTGGAGGGCAGGGGTGATGTCATTCATTTCTCCTTAACTTGCCCCAGTCACCAGTATTCGATGAGCTCAACTGAATTTCTCGTCTATTTTTAGAAGATATTCAGCTCTTATCACATCTCACTATGTCCAGGGCAAGGGAAGTAATATATTTATATATATAAATAGAGACAGATATGCTAATCCATATTTTTAAAATAATAGAATAAAGGTTCTAGGAAAGGTATAATGTCCTATAATCGCCACTATTTAAAAATAAAACAACGCACCCTCGGGAAACCTGCTGTGCTGGTCCCCCAAAATGACCCTCCTGTTGAAAAACAACTAAAATTCTGGGTGAAAAGAAATGTAATCTCCTTAAAAGCATCAATGAGCTGGCAAAAATGTGAACACTAATCAGGTGGGGGCTGAGTGAAGTAGGGACCCACAGGGAGGCATGGGGGCCAGGAGCCTGGCTTTTGCCCTAAGGGTGTATGCCAGACTGCGTGAACTCCACTTTAGTTTTGTCTCATATTTTTGAAAATGAGGTACTCGTTTTATTTAAAACTCAACATTTACAATATGCCAGCAATTATATTCTTTGCAACCATGTAAAATTGCAATGTGAAATTTTGAATATCAACTTTAAAACGTGAAAAGGAGTACAGTTTTTCCAAATACTATTGGGGGTTATGCAAACAAAATTATGAAGAACCCTGGATAAGGCATATCACGGGGGCAGGACTGATGAGGAAGACAGTGTGTTGTGGGTTTTTTTTTTCCTTTAAAAACTGGTATTTCCAGTTAAAATACCTGGAAAGTTTACCTCACTGGATATTTTTAAGCCTCTCAGTAATATTTCAACAACAACAAAAAAGGATATTGTCAAACTTCAATATGATGCCCAAAATACCAACGCTTTTTTCAACTTTTATATGCACGCTCCTCTTTTTGTAGCTTTTGTCAGTGCCAGCTTAGTTTTGATTTCCTACATAATGTGCTCTTGCTTACAGTTCAGAATTTCCATCTGAGATCACTTTCCTTCTTCCTGCAGTATGTCCTCTAGAATTTTCTTTAGCAGGGTCTGCTAGTGGCCAGCTCTCTGGTTCTGCCTTCTTCCTGTTGAGCCAGTTTTCACTGGAGTGCAGAGGGCAGAAGATGAAAGCCAAGGCAGAAACAGAAAGTCTGAATGGCAAGAGAGAACACATTATAATGTACAAAATCAAAACTAAGCTGGCATAAAGCAATTATTGAGCCATTAAAAAAAAAGATATTTGTCTTTTTCAGTCTGACTTATTTTCACTTAGCATAATATCCTCTATGATCTCACTTATACTTGGAATCTAAAGAACAGAATAAACAAACAAACAAAACAGAAATAGACTCAGAGATACAGAGAACTAATGGTTGTTAGAGGGGAGGGAGTTGAGGGGATGGGTGAAAAAGGTGAAGGGATAAGGAAGTATAAATTGGTAGTCACAAAATAATCACGGAGATGTGAAATACAACAATAATGTTTTAAAACCTATGTAGGGTGTCACATGGGTACTAGACTTATCAGGGGGATCACTTCATAAATTGCACAAATGCCTAACCACTGCACTATATACCTGAAACTAATATTGAATGTCAACTATAATAAATATATATTTATAAGTCAGGGGATGTAAAGTACAGCATAGGGAATACAGTCAATGGTACTGTAATAGCTATATACAGTGTTAGGGGGACAGCAGACTTGTTCAGGTTATCACTTTGTGAGGGCTATAAATGTCTAATCATTATGTTGTTTTGTAAACCTGAAACTAATAAATTAAAAAAAAAAAAGATAGGAGATTTCACTTATATGTGGAATCTAAAAACAAAAACAAACAAAAAAATTGACTTCATAGACACAGAAATCAGATTGGTGGTTGCCAGAAGGAAGGTGAGGGAGAACAAAATCAGTTAAAGGTATGTCAAAACATACATATGCCCAGTTATAAAATAAATAAGTCCTGGGGATGTAATGAACAGCGTGATGACCATAGTTAACAGTACTATACTGCATATTTGAAATTCGCTAAGAGAGTAGCTCTTAAAAGTTCTCATCTCAAGAAAAAAAAATTCTGTAACAATCTATGGTGATGAATGTTAACTAGACTTACTGTGGTGATCATTTTGCAATTATACAAATATTGAATCATTATATTGTATACCTAAAACTAATATAATGTTATGTCAACTATACCTCAGTAAAAAAAAAAAAAGAAGAAGAAGAAGAAGGAAAGAATAAAATACAAGACAATGATATCACATAAATTTGGGGAAATAGTTGGAGTCACTGTGTTCTAATATTCTTGTACTTTTGCGAGAAAAATAAAGATATCAACTAATTTAGGCATGTCTAATTAACGAGTATGCTTCAATTTCTAGGCTAGTGACTAAATAGACATAAAGTACACAACTTCCCAACTGATACAGGAAAACAAAATAGAATGGGAAAAAATTATTAATCAATTCAAAGAAGGCAATAAAGGAGAGAAAAACATCAAAGATTTAAACCCAAATACATCAGTAATCACATTAAAAATAAACAGACTAAATGCTTCCAGTTAAAGGCAAAGATTGATATACTGGATAAAGCAAAATGAAATCCAGCCACAAGCTGTTTTCAGGCAATACATCTAAAGCAAGCTATAGAAAGAATGAAAATAAAAGAATGGAAAAGAATATAAATTTAAATATTGACCAAAAGCAATGGTGGTATAAGCTATATTAATATCAAATATTTATTTTAAAGAGGGTCACTTCATAAAATGATATGACAAGGTCCCAAGGAAGATAAAACAATTGTATATGTATCTGTACCTCATAAGAGGTTTGCATAATGCAAAAACTGACAAACAAAACTATAAGAAGAAATAAACTACCCTACAATCATCTGGAAGATTTTTCACACAACTCATTCAAGAACTGATATATCAGACAAGTAAAAAATGAGAAAGAATATATAGAAACTGCACCTAATACACATATCTATATGGGACACTTAACTCAGTATAGAATACAAGTTCTTTTCAAGCTTTTGTAAAATCTGACCATATACTGAGCTATAATATAAAGCAAGTTTCAATCAATTTCAAAAATTATCATATTATCTTATCAGACTGTAATCAACTACAAATTAAAAACAAAAAGATAACTAGAAAACTCTTAGGAATTTAGAAATTAAGATATGTACCATTCACAAAAGTCAATTTCATGTTCATCAAATACCTAAATGTAAAAGGCAAAACAATATAATTTTTAGAAGAAAAATACCCTAATAACCTCAAGGTAGAAAAAAAAAAACTTTTTTAAATAAGACACGTAAAGACTAACCATAAAGGAAATAATTGTTAAATTCAACCACAGTGAAAATCAAGTCTTCTGGTTCATCAGAAGACACCATAAAGAGAGAAAAGACCAGGGAAGAATTCTTTGAAATATCAATAATGGGCTACTATCTAGAATACTCATATATAAAGAACTTCTGTGAATCAAGAAGCAAAAGAGGGGTGGCCAGATGGCTCAGTTAGGTAGAGCATGAGCTCTGAACAACAGGTTTGCTGGTTCCACTTCCACATGGGCCAGTGAGCTGCACCCTCCACAACTAGATTGAAGGACAACGACTTGGAGCTGATGGGCCCTGGAAAAACACCCTGTTCCCCAAAATTCCCCAATAAACCTTTAAGAAAAAGAAGAAGAAGAAGCAAAAGATATACAATCTATTGAAAAAATGAGAAGATTGCACAAAAGGAGCATCTGAATGGCCAATAAACATTGAAAAGAAACTTAACCGCATATTAAAACCAGATTGGCATAATGATTCAAGTCTGAAAATATCAAATATTGGCAATGACCAGAGCAACAGGAATTCTCCTACACTAGCAGTGGAAGTGTAAATACGTACAACCACTTCAGAAAAAATTGTTTGAGAGTACCCAGTAGAAGTGGAATCTATACCAAGTAACCCAGGAAATCTACTTCTAAGTATAGACCCTAGAGAAACCTGTGTGTGTGTTCTAGAAGGATGTATGAGGAAGTTCGCAGCAGCACTGTTTGTATAGCAAAAATCTGGAAGTAATCCAAATGTACAACAGAATAAATAAATAAGTTAGGTTGTAGTCACACAATGGAATACCCTAAAGCACACGCTCTATCTGGCCATTGATTTCACATTGATATTTATATCCCTCTCATCAGTCCCTCGGCCGTCAGGCATATTTGAATGTCAAAAACATGCAGAATGTATCTGGTTCTCAGGTGACCGTGGATAGTTCAAACCTGTCCTGAAACAAGTTGTTGAAAGTTTTCATGGTGGATACATTACGGCAACATGACTCTTCATACGAACAAGTCTCAAAGATGAAGTGGCAAGATCTCCCATTTTTTCTTGGTTTAATAACCAGACACAATCAAAGAATGTTTACAAGACATATGAGGTATGATCAAAAAACACGGTGAATGTCTAAATTTTAAAAAATTTGTTATAGTAAAAGACACATTGCCATTAATTTCCCTCAGAATACTCCTCCTCGCTTCAAACACACTTATCCCATCGTTCTTGCCACTTTCTGAAGCAGTTCTGGAAGTCCTCTTTCATGAGTGTCTTTAGTTGCATTGTCATGTCTGTCTCCATGTCCTGAATTATTTTGACTTTGGGGAAGAGCCAGAAGTCGCATGGTGCCAGATCCGGTGAATAAGTTAGATGAGGACACGCTGTACTGTTTTTATTTGACAAAAATTGCTGTACCAGAAGCCATGTGTGACACGGAGCCTTCCATGGTAATAAAAAAATAGTGAATGCTGCTGCCGAGTGCCATCCAACGGAAAGGCAGGGATCTTCAACACGGAAAGCAGTGCATAGAACCTTAGTAACAATATGTCATGAGTTTCAACTTCTTCTGTGCAGTCAGTCAGGTGTGAGCTACGATTAAGAGAAGGTGTGTTTTAAAGTGTGCCATAAATAACCCTCCATCATGACAACTCACCGTGTCACACGTCGCTTCTGGTATATGGCAATTTCTGTCAAATAAAAACATTACGATGTGTCCTCATCCACCTTTTTCACCGTATCTGCCTCCTGCAACCTATGGCTCTTCCCCAAAGTCAAAATGATTCAGGACACCGAGGCAGCCACAACAGCACAACTAAAGATACTCACGAAAGAGGACTTTCAGAACTGCTTCAGAAAGTGGCAAGAACGATGGGATAAGTGTGTTCAAAGCGAGGGGGAGTATTCTAAGGGGGATTAATGGCAATGTGTCTTTTACTGTAATAATTATTTTTTAACATTCACTGTATTGATTGATCACACCTTGTACAGAGAGGTAGGAGACAGGACTGTCACTGTCATTGTTGATATAATTTGAGATACATGAAGCAATAGTAGATACTATTAGAATCTTGATCATTGAGACATGATGTCTCTGAACTAAACCAGGGCTTAGCAAAATTCTTCTACGTGAAGGGCTAGATAGTAAAACTTGTAGCCTTGTGGACCACAAGGTCTCTGTGGTAACTACTCCATTGTGAAAATGTGTCCCAATAAAACTTTCTTTATAGATACTAAAACTTTAATTTCATATAATTTTCTTAAGTGTCATGAAATAGTATTGTACCTTTTATTTTTTTTTTTCCAACCATTTAAAAATATGAAACCACTCTTAGCTCACTGGCTGTACAAAAACTGGTGGCAGGATGGATTTACCCACAGGCCTAGTACGCTGACCAACCATTATGTAAGCTTTCCTATTGCCTTCAATATCAAAGGCAGGTTGGTGTTGGCTAGTTGTTCCATAGCTGAATATGCTAGAAGAGAGTACATTCCACCACCAAATCACCTTGCTTAGCTAACATGTGATGTCTTTAAGTGGAAACAAGATATATAAACACTGAGAGATAATATAGAACAAGAACAGAGGAAAAAGGCCTGGATTGGAAACCCAGCTCTGTCTCTAATAGGTTGTGTAACCTTGGGTATAATAACTCAAACCTTTTTCATTTCCTCATCTATAAAAATGGAAATAATAATACACACACAGTCATTTGTTATTTGCAGTTATGGATTCTTCTACCCTTGAACTTCAAAACCCATTCTGTTAAAATTAACTACATCCTGCTTTACTTTCCTGTCCCCAATTTATGTTTATCCCATGTTGCACTGGGTTATTCTTTTATGTAAAAACTTGTGAGAGTTCGCCAGGGCACTAATGCTCACATTCCTTGGCTTTTTGGTTATGGGACTTGAAAGGTCACCTCCCATTTTTGGTATAATTGTGGAGCTCCATAGTCCCATCTGCTCTAAATCATCATAACTAAAGAGAATGCAAATAGAACACAGTTTAGCAGTATGTATCAAGTGCCTTAAATGCTCTTAAAGGTACTTTGACTCAGTATTTTCACTTCAAGGAAGCGATCCTAAAGTAAAAATCTGAAATACAAACTAGATCTATGCACAAATTTATGCCTTTATGGTCATGAAGGCATCACAATGTAAAATAATAACAATAATAATAATAACGAAAGGGACTTTGAGGAAATTCTCCATTTCTTTTGGAAGAAATATATATACACATACATATATATGTATATATTTCTAACTCTGTGTACGCTTTCCTCAGGATTATGTACATCATGCATATGATATGTAATGTATATTATATTGTATATATAATCCCATGAATATGAGACTATCTAAAGCATGAATTCTATTTCAATACTAATATTAAAGCTGTCTAGAACTTCAATATCATAGGCTACCAGTATAATGGAGGGGACCATGGACCCCACCTCATTATATGTATTGGGAAGCTAATCTGACTCGTGGTGAAACTGAATCTGTTAGAAGAAGGTACTTTATGTCAATGATAGCTTGTCGTAACATAATAGTTCTCTCAAAATTTCTTTGACAACCTTACCCGTACAGGATAGAGTCTCAGATTTTATCCAACTGTTCTCATGCCATTAAAGCATGGGGCCATGCCAAAGCTTTCTCTGAGAAGCTTGCAGTCTCCCCACATTATGGCTGGGGAAGTGGGACACTAGCCTGAATTTAATTGTCTACCATCAAACCCGCATTTGGAAGTTCAAAAACAGCCTTTCTCACGCCACACAACCTGGATTTTGCAAATTAAAAGGACTCATTTTTATACTAGTGTCCTGCTATGGATTAAAAGACCTATTTTCAAACTCAAAGCTGACCAATGCCATCTTGATTTAGCTAGGTCATATCTATCCTCCTCTGAAGCAACAAGTCTCTATTTCAGTAGGTGAAGCTGTGGAGAACTGGGAAAACTTATGAGGTTACTAGGAATTAAAAATACATTGATTTAATATCGTCAAAAATGTTCTATCACTACCATCTTCTCATACAGCAGTTGTGAAGACTGAGGACTATATGAAATGATGTCACATTCCTAGTAGGGGTCCAATCTCCCAGGATGCATTCAATAAACATTAGCAAAGAAGTGAGGTAGGTGAGAGAGCCAGCCACTGAGATATCAGAGTGGAGCGTTAAAGGGAGAAAGAACACAGGTGCAAAATGCCCCAAGGCGGAAGCTCATGGGTGCACGTTTCAGAAACAGCAAAGAGGCTAAAGTGAGTCGTTGGTGAGTTCAAAGCAATAAGGGGGGTCAGGGCCCTTTAGAGTAATGCAAGCATTCTGGTAGGAGACCACTGGAAGGTTCTGAATAGAGGAGATTGTAAAATGGTCACACTTTGGTTACCATATTAAGAATAGAAGAGGACAGGTGGAAGCAGGAAGACCAGCTAGGAGTCAGCTGGCAATAATCCAAGTGAGAGGTGATGACGGCTTGAAGCGGGGTGGGAGAGTGAGAGGGGATACAATTCTAGATGTACTCTGAAAGCAGAGTCAACCGTACTTGCTGACAGATTGAATATGGATGTGAGAGAAAGAGACAGGTCAAGTGTGACTCCAAGATTTTTGACCGAAGGGTGGAATTGCCATCAACTAAGATGAGGAAGAGCAGACTTGGAGGCGTTCCCTTGGATTTGTTAAGTCTGTCATACCCATTAGACATTCAGGTAGAGATGTCAGGTTGGTGACTAAATATAAGGGTCTAGAGCTCACAAGACAGATCTGTGCTGGGTAATAAGCAATTTTTGACCTAAGAAACAAAAATCACAGTGCTACCATGACCTGAGATGGGGGAGGCTGAGGTGGGAGTAGGTTTGGAGAGGCAACGATTTGGAATTCAGCTTTAGGCATGTTGCATTTGAGAGACCAAATGGAAATCTTCAGTAGGTGTGAGTTGGAGTTCAGAAGACAGGTCCAGGTGGAACACTTGTCCATTTGGGAGTTGTCAGTATATAGATGGTGTTTAAATCCATGAGACAAGATGATATCACTAAAGGCACAGAGAGAGAACACAAGAGGTCCAAGGAAGGAGCCTTGGGGTACCCTAACATAAAGAAGTCGGGGAGGTGAAGCAGCAGCAAAGGCAACTGGGCATGAGCAGCCCGTGGTTGGAGGAAACCAAAGAGTACGCCACACAAGAAGTGAAAAAAAAGTATTTCAAGGACTGATCTGCTGTGTTAAAAGCTGTCTATAGCTCAACAGTGACGAAAATATCTTCACAATAATTGCAGAGTAGTTGGTACACATGACTGAAGCCAATAATTAAATGTAAAATCCTAAATCCAGGCTATTTCCTTTTATTTTTTTAACTTTTATTTATTTTAAGTGTGTTTTCCCAGGACCCATCAGCTCCAAGTGAAGTAGTTGTTTCAATTTAATTGTGAAGGGTGCAGCTCACAGTGACCCATGCGGGGATCGAACCGGCAACCTTGGTGTTATGAGCATCGCGCTCTGACCAACTGCGCTAACCGACTGCGCTAACCGACTGCCCCCAGGCTATTTTATTCTTTATGTTGAACTTCATTATTCCCATTCTCATTCTTGGTGATTCAATGAAGGCCACTCCCTGTAAAAGTATGGTTCAATTTTTAAATATGTTCAGTATCTACCCAAACACCCAGAATGATTAGTAGAAAATAAAGATAAGGTGGCTCAGTGCCTCAAAGATCCAGATGTGACTCAAAGACTGTGAAGTGAGAAGACGGAAAAGAAAATTCCAAACCATTTGCTGAAAAAAATGCCCTCCCTTACCTGTATAGCAACCAATTGATGGTGAACTTATTCTTTTTGGAGAAGATTTTAACACTGCATTTTAGTAGGATTATTTTTTAAAGTGACAATATACTGGGGATGCCAAAACAATGTATACAAGTGGACACTTTGGTCAACGTTGCTCCAGCAGTGGTTCGCCATAATCAGAAGTGTCTGGACACTGATGGTAACCACTTTGAGCACCTCTTGTCATTGCAGAAGTCAAACGTGACTTGTATTCATCTTTCGTTATCGGTATATATTGAGTATTACAATTTTTATACAGTTTTCCTGTCTTAAAATGTGTATACATTTTTTTTTTTTGGCACCCTCTCTGTATCATTCAGGAGACATTTTTCAGAAATGCCCAGAGCATTGAACCATCTTCCTCTTTTCATGCTCAAGTTCCTCCTCCTGTCCTCAGAAAGGTCTTTTTCAGACCAGCTTCGGAAGAAGCATGGCTATGCCATCTTGCCAAAAATATTCCATTACCTTTAGATGACCTTTCTCTGAGACTTGGAAATGGAGTGTTTCAACTCTAGGTCAGGCACTGGATGACTTTACTGGTACTCCCTGGAAGACAAGCCTGATGAACAGCATTTGAACTCTATTTCCCTAATCCTTCAGGCAGAATTAGAGGCTCTCCATAAGGGTCATCCTGAGTGATTCATGGTGCCTGCTTCAGCGCAGTCACACATCATATAAATACAAATTGACAGTTCGCACACACTGGCCTCATGATGGCATTTACTTAATATCCTCTCAAGTACACTCCCCACCGGGGCCGTGGGGGCAGCTCTCCAGTTAAGGCTAGCAAACAAAGAGGCACCAACTTGTCATATCCGGTCACCAGATTTACAAGAACACAGGAGCTTTTCGAACATTCAGCTCTTGTTTTGTGCCACTTGGCACTTCATGCCCATAGGGTCAGGCAATTGGTTTGTTAATTGATTACAAGGATGGCTCTTTAAAAAAACAACAAACAAAAAGGTAGTAAACTGAGACCTGTGGATAACCTCGTTGGCTATCCTGAGGTTTTGAAAGTGGAACAAAAACTTGAGGCTCTGAGAGGTGAGGGAAACATGGGCTACTACTCACCTGCTGAGAGAGAGTTTGAGATAGTTGAGGACACTATAAAGCCCTACTTGGTCAAAGCGTAAAGAGAAAAACTGATATAGAGACCCCCAAGGAAACATTGAATTCCATTCTCTTCCTTTGGAAGATAACGATAGATATCTTAATAGATAATACTGAAAATCCAATAGGCAGCTAGCAGCTCTCACTGACGTATATTTGTGTTTTCAACAGTGGCAACCCCACTGCTTCAAAGCAAATGTCAAAAACAGAAACAATGTTCACTTAGTGCAATGTTAAGGTCATCCACACAGTAGCATCCTGACTGCGAAGCCGGGACTCGGGAGGAAATAAAAAGGAAGCAGGATTTGGAAAAGAGTACAATTGATGTAAATAAAAAGCAGAACAAACTCAGAACTGCCTCACTACCAGCTTTCACGCAGGCTCCTTTGGTGGTTAAACGCGGTGTGAAATAACCTTTTTGATGGTCATGAGGAGCCTTGATTTCCTTTGTGTGTAAGCCCATTATGTGTTTGGTTGAAAGGACACCCTTCTCCTTTCTGGCTTTCTCTGACATTCACCCTAATGGTTCCTCTTTCTTGTCCAGAGCATAAAGCATCACGCTTTGGAGATGAGGGCGGAAAGAAAAATGCCACCCAAGCAGATGAAGAGGTGGCAAGGCTCCAGGCTAAGGCCTCAAGGAGGGGAACCGCGTTCTTCAAGTTACCTGTTTGTACCTTTTGTGCATGATAACAGGCAGCATAGTATTTTATTAGTATTATTCATCAGTAATCAATTCACTTTTACCATTTGGATCACCCCTTCCACTCCTACACCTCAACTTGAAGTTTAGAAGGTAGAACAAAAAAGTCAAAGCTATGGGTTAGTAACAGAGAGGGGAAAGCATGAGCTACTCAAACATTGTAACAGAGACGCAGAGTCTTGAGAGCACTAATAAAGCCCTAATATTGACACCGTGCCACACCAAGGCTCTATACTTTGTTTACTGAGCTCTGGCGGGTGCATAAACAATCTTCTGAGTGACGCTGATAAGCAAGGCCCTTCTGTTTTCTGATTGGTTGGATTTGCTTTTGGCCTGACTGGTCGGAAGGTATAAAAGCCCAGGCATGCTGGTATAGGTTATCGTAACTGTGCTCACAGGAAAAGTGACCCAAGTCTTATGAGGTCGGACAATTAGGTTCGCGAACTTACCCTAGAAAAAGTGCTGCATAGCTCATTGCTGAATATCACTATGGTCACCTTCAAAGTACTGTCCTTGGGAAGCTATGCACCAGCGTCAGCGCCTACGCCACCCTTCAAAGCAATTTTGGAACTCTTTTTTTGAAATGACCATCAGAGCTGTCGTCATGTTACCCTTGATGTCCTGAATGTCATTAAAATGTCTTCCTTTCAATATTTCCGTTATCTTCGGGTAAAGAAAGAAGTTATTTGGGGCCAGATCGGGTGAGTAGGAAGGATGTTCCAATATTTGTTTACTGGCTAAAAACTCCCTCACAGACAATGCTGCATTGTCATGATGCAAGAGCCATGAATTGTTAGTGAAAAGTTCAGGTCGTGTAACTTTTTCATGCAGCCTTTTCAGCACTTCCAAATAGTAAACTTGGTTAACTGTTTATCCATTTGGTACAAATTCATACTGAATGATCCCTCTGATGTCAAAAAAGGTTAGCAACATTGTTGCAACAAGTTCTCGAACTTAATTGTCAGACCTCGTATAGTTTATATAAAACGTAATAATTTTATCTTTACTAAGTGAGTGCTTATAATATCTAGTCCAACAGACCCTAAAGATAAATAAAATATACCAAAAACACAATACCCTTCTCTTTCCAAAATTAGTTTTTTAAGAGCATGAGAAGAGAAGCCAAAGACAGAGAGAAAATATTTGCAAAAGACACATTTGGTAAAGATCTGTCATCCAAAATACACAATGGTTTTTTCAAACTCACCAATCAGATAACAAACAACCTGATTTAAAATGGTCAGAGACAGGAGACCTACACTCAGTCAAATTTCCAATTAAGTTTAAAGGTAGAATAAAGATGTTTTCAAATGGGGGGTTCTCCCGGAACATGTGCTTCCCATATATCCTTTCTTCGGAAGCTACTAGACAATTGCTCCCCCAAAATGGGAAGAACCTAACTCAAGAAAGAAGATGCAAGTTCTGAGAAACAGGGTATCCAACATGGAAAAGAGACAAAGTGACTCCCTAGGGTGATGGGGAAGGAGGTCCCAGATGACAGCCATAAAGAAAACCAAGGCAGCAAGCAACCAGTAGAAGGTTTCCAGAAAGAATAGAAGTAAGAGATTTTCTAATGTGATTGTTCTGAGAGGAACCTTAGAGAACCTTGATTTAGGAGAGTTTGGCATAAATTATCCATCAGTGCACAGAAAATTAAGCTAAAAGAAAAACGATTTATTTACAGCCAAGAAATGCAATACTTTAGTGTGTGTGTCTCAGCAGGGAAGAGCTTGTGCACTGTCTTCAGACTACAAACACTGAATATTGATTAACCAAAAATTGTGATATTGACGGGATAAGGGAAGGTGTGGTATAAAAGCAGTAAATCCTAGTCTTTTATACTAGAAGACAATAAATAATGTCTATCATTGAAAAATCAAGGTGAGGCAGTGTAAATATGCTATTTGTGGGTGTCAAAAACCAGAAGAAACGCTAAAAGACGTAGGAAAGGAGTGGGGAGGAGTAGGAAAAAGAACCTTGGTATTTGCCATAAGCCATACAGTATTGTTGGATTTTTAAAACTATACTCATGTATATATTTGCCTTAAATTAAAAACATAAGAGTCGGAATCACTATTCGGAGATCACTCACTGTACAAAGGGATCCTTCCATTGATACTGTCTGTTTTCCTGAAAAAATAGAGAAAGGCAAACACTTCTGTGTATTATGTGCACAATTTATAGAAAATGACTGCTTCATTAACTATGTTAATAAGATAAATGATCTGAGTGTTTCATTTAAAAAAAAAGATGGTCAAAGCCCAAAACAGACACCTCACCAAAGATATACAGATAAGGCAAATAAGCATATGGAAAGATACTCCACATCATACATCATCAGGAAATGCAAATTAAAACAATGTGATACCACTACCCACCTTTAAAATGGCCAAAATCTGAAGCACTGACAACACCAAATACTGGAGAGGATGTGGAGTAGCAGGAGCTCTCACTTATTATCGGTGGGGATGCAAAATGGTGCAGACACTGTGGAAGACAGTTTGGTGGTTTCTTACAAAACTAAACATCTTCTTACCATATGATCCAGCAATCGTGCTCCTTGGTATTTACCCAAAGGAGTTGAAAAGTTATGTTCACACAAAACCCTGCACAGATGTTATAGCAGCTTTATTCATAATCACCAACACTTGGAACCAACCAAGATGTCCTCCAGTAAGTGAGTGGGTAAATAAGCTGTGGTCCATCCAGCCAATGGAATGTTATTCTGTGATAAAAAGAAATGAGTTGTCAAGCCATGAAAAGACATATAGGAAACTCACATGTTTATGACTAAGTGAAAGAAGTCAATCTGAAAAGGCTCTATACTGTCTGATTCCAACTCGATGACATTCTGGAAAAGGTAAAACTATGAAAGAGTACACACATCAATCGTTGCCACAGGTTGGGGGTGGAGGAGGGGTGAATTGGTGGAGCACAGAGGATTTTTAGGGTGGTCAAAATATTCTGTATGACACTATAATGATGGACATACGTCATTTTACATTAGTCCAAACCCACAGAATGTATAACGCAAAGAGTGAACCCTAATACAAACTACGGACTCTGGGTGATGATGACGTGTCAGTGTCGGTTCATCCATTTTAACAAACATACCATCTGGTGGGGATGGTGATGGCGGGGGGAGGCTCTACATGTGGAAGGACAGGGAATATTGGGAAATCTCTGCACCTTCCTCAATTTTGCTGTGAACCTAAAACTGCTCTAAAAAAAATAAAATCTTAAAATTAAAAAAAAAAAAAATTTGATAGTCCATGGGCATTTAGATTGTATAATTCCTGCAAAATAAATTAGGGACATGTTCACATCTGATGGCACAGGGGTCAGCATCCTCAAGGACTTGAAGAAGCGGGGTCTCCTGGTCTGGGAAAGTGTGTGGCTATTCCAGAGGTGTCTTGATTCACCATACTGTACAGCCACCTCAGTCATTCACCAAAGTTTGTTCAGCGATTATCTGTGGAGCCTTCTGTGTGTCCTCATGTCCTTGTCTGAATGGTTATTTAATGGGACCTGTTGCCCTGCAGTGCTCACTCACCCACATGCTTAACGATGCCCTTTTACAAGGTGAAGGATTCTGAATTGACTCATCCTGGGCTCACACCTCAAAGAGCCAAGCAGGCAAGAAGAGTAAGGAGAAAGTCAGGGACCTGAGGTACTGTTTCTTAAAGCTGATGTGGAGAAATTGTTATTTATTCCACACACACACACACACACACACACACACACACAAAGCTTGTAGAGCGGATCCTCAGAACATTTATGCCAGCCCACCTTCTGAGTCTGGAGCCCTTTATGGCTAAGCTCACCCAGTCATCATTAAGCTCTGCTATAATTAACAACTTGACAAGTCTGCCATAACTTGTCTCTGGCCATGAATTCTGAATGACACAGGAAGTACCATCGGTGGGGAGGACCTTGGGCTGGAAAGAAGGATTCTGAGATAAGGAAGACAGGCGTGTAAAAGATGGTGTCTCAAAAATTTTGAAATATTGACTGTGACACTCTCCCTTTTTCCCCTTTAAGTTGTCAAGTGTGAGTTCGAGTTTCTAAGTATCCTGATGGGCTCCAGCTGAAACTGGGAGTGTGCCAGAGATGGGAAAAGGACTGTAAAAGTGAGAATACAAGAGGTAAGCTCTAATAACAGGGAGACCTGGAAACTGAATTGCCCACGACGGAGACCAGACAGTAAAAATAGCTGAACAAAGAAGCTTCCTGTCTTCATCCATCATGAACAAGACAACCAATGGAAAAGGGGAATTTGACTGGCAGAGCGAATTTTGGCTTCCACATGCCATTTCCAGACTTTGTAGTAATTGTACCTTCCTTTTTTCCCCAGCATGTGTCTCTAACTCTAACAAGGCAACTAACAAGTGAACTGAGTTCGCCACCATCCCTTATCTCAGAGGCCTTGGGAAAAGAGAGGGGTTAGGCACGAGTGCTTTCAACACTGAAACCACAGAACCAACAAAAAGACCAAAGTGAATATTTTTCTGGAGATGAAGTAGCCATGACCTTTTTAGATGATTTTGAGGCATGGTTGACAAATTTGGCCACTTCAAACTTTTTAATTGTTTGAACTTTGGAGCTTATTTTAAAAAGCACCAATTCGCATCATCCTCAAAGTATCCATTTCAACATTCCAGAATTTAACCATAGTCTTTCACTTCTCATCATTTGGGGTATTTCTTTTCCAAGCAGGTAAAGCGTGCGATTAGAAGAGCCGAGTAATTTGCAGTTAAGTAGAAGAGTACAAATAATTAAACAACATTTCAAACTCCACAGTGGCAGCTCGAATGGTGTGTTTTTTTTCCTTCCTGTATACCCTGGAATATGAGTCAACCCAGCCTAGAGGATGACCTGAATTCTGGCATAATTACATACATAAAAATTTGGATTTCAGCCCAATGCAGAATTTTCCCTTCTTACTGCAGCTGCTGCCCTTCAGGGCTGGGAGATCTCTAATTCCCAATAGAGAGACAGCCCTGGCAGGCTCCACACTTATTCAAGTCATCTCTGTGCCGTCAGACCTGTTAAATGCAGAATGGGTAGGAAGGAATAGGCTCCTGGTTCGCCCAGGAGAGATGTCTGCACCTGCCAGGCCTCTTTGCTGCAAGCCACAAGCCCAGTAGAACTGGCCTGAGCAGGAAATGTATTAAAGTCTGTTTGGTAGCTCACAGAAGCTCCCAGAAGGCTAGAGAATCAGACTCGAAAGCTATCTAGCCAAGAACGGCCCCCAAGTTGCGCCCACAAAGTACTGCAGGTACAGCCCCAGAGCCCAGGAGCAACGTGTCCCAGCGTACTCCACAGAGGTCACTTCTTACCAGCAGCTCATGAAAAGATAGGGAAAAAAGGAATATTCTGACATATAATTTAAAGGCATTCCTTTTCATTGTTCCTCATGGATGCATTTCTATTGTAACTTGCTCTCTGATTTCAAAAATAATACATGTTTATTGCAGAAAATGTGCAAGATACCAAAAAGTATTTTAACCTTCTGAAATTTTATCACACATGAAAAACGTATACGTCTTCGTGTATATCTTTACAATCTATAGACAATGCCAAAAAAAATGTATACATGTTTTAAGACAGGAAAAAACTGTTCAAATTGTAATACGCAATATATACCGATAACAAAAGATGAATGCAAGTCATGTTCGACTTCTGCAATGACAAGAGGTGCTCAAAGTGGTTACCATCAGCATCCCGACAGTTCTGATTACAGCGAACTACTGCTTGAGCAACGTTGACCAAAATATCTACTTGTATACATTTTTTTGGCACCCCGGTATAGTTTATGTATGACATACACAAATATGCACATACATATTCAGATCATTTTCCACATAACTATTTTATGATCTGGATGTTTTCTTTAAAAATGAAATGACTTAATTTTTATAACTATGAATGTATTGTGCTTATTATAAAAAACAAAAATAGTAAAAACTGTAAAGAAAAAAAGCAAAACCATCTATAATCCCACCACCAAATGAAAACTGCTATTGTCAACCTTTTCTCCTAGTGTGTGGGTTTTTCTCCCTGTTTACATAAATAGGTTAGATTAGATAGAGAGAAAAAGAGAGATTCTTTAATGTGATAATACTTCATTCATTCTTCTGTAATCTTTTTTATTCAACAATATAATAAAATGGAAATTCCTCATTTGTTTAATATTATTTTACAACATGATTTTTTAATGACTGCACACAATTTGTTCCACCATACAATTGTTCCATCATTTACTTAACAATTCCTCTACTGTTCTATTTAGGAAGTTAGCAATTTTTTACTATTATAAACAACTCTGTGGTAAACATTATTTTCAGTTACTCTTTGCTCCAATTCGAAGTTTTTTAGGATAATCTCATGGAGATAAAATTGTTCAGAGTATCACCCGTTTAATTTGAATTTCAAACGAACAATGAGTAATTCTTTAAAAAGCAAAAGTAGGTCCCAAATATCACATGGGACCTACTTATACTAAAAAGTATTCCTGGCTTGCCTGAAATTCACATTGCATGGGAAATCCTGGATTTTTGTACACAGGCAAACACGATTGTTGGGTGAATACTGCATGCCTTCCTTAGTCAAATGGGTGATATAACTAATACTTGACTACATGGCAACATTTATTATTAGCATTTGTTCCATGTGGCAAGCCTAAAATACTGGGTTGCATGACCCATGGTTATGCAGGGTTCCTAGATACCACAGACGTCAAATACTAACAAAACTGTCACACTAAAAGGTGCCGTAATTTATTTAGCCATAAATGTTTGTATTGCTAAATGGAATTTCTTTCATGCATATACAACAATCAACTAAATATAATGTTGAAACATTTTTGAATCGTGATTCACAAATATCATTTCAAATACTCAATAAGATGATATTAAAGTTCAACAGTCATTAGATGTCCCCATGCATCTAAGCCCAGCCGTCTCGCCAAGCCTCTTTGGGAAGATTTTGCCACTGGACACAGCCAGCGTCTTCTCCTCATGTCTAAAGCAACGAGAGAGACGGGAATCTCCATCACCTTGAAAAAAGCAAGTCAGGACTAAAAGGTGTCTGCCTAGACAAAGGTTCCGGCAATGGAGGTAAGAAACCACTCAAGTTCAAAGTAACCACTATATTAAAATTGATGAGGGAAGACCACAAGCTTCTTCAAATCTATATGAAAAATAGATGTCTAATAAGGTGCAAAACTCATATTTTAATGCTAAAGGAAGGATTCTAACATGGTTCTTGATGAGACCAGAAACTTACATTAAACACTCCCACCATCCCACCACCTTGGACGCAAGAGTTAAAGGTGTGCAAGAAACCTCCGTAATCCAGATAAAGAATATTTTACAGCAATAATTTTAAAGTAGAAATTAGTATCAAAATATTTATCATATTTATCATGAAAAGCATGAAAAATACGAAAAACTTTAAATAAAGACAGGATCATTTATTTTTTTTCATTTTAATTTTTAAAATATTGCATTCAAGTACTCTTTAGCTCAATTACTGGGTTTGCGCCTGACGCAAGGGCTTCCCGCTTCTCACCCTGGTCCCAGCCCCAGGAAACCAAGTCTCAGGTACAAGCTAAAATCGAGTCTGTCCCAGGCAAAGAGGAAGAGGGTGGGAAAAGCAGCCTTTTCCTACAGTCCTGGGAATGTCTCAGGCCCAGAAGTTTTCCTTCCCCACACCCGAGGAGACTCTGGGGCTGCCCATATTTAGCAAATAAAAATACAGGATTCCCCATGCAATGTGAATTTCAGGCAAGCCGGGAATACTTTTTTAGTATAAGTATGTCCCGTGCGATATTTGGGACATACTTATACTTTTTTTTCTTTAAGAATTACTCATTGTTTGTCTGAAATTCAAATTAAACTGGGCGTCCTGTATTTTATCTGGCACCCCTACTCCACTCCACTCCCACCCCTCCCCCAGGAAGCCTATCCTAAAGAGAGCGATGGTCATTCTGAAGGCCCATAGCAAGAACAAAAGAAATAAAAATAACAAAGGAACTGAAAGCCAGCCCAACTCGGAAAGAATGTTATTGCACATTTGCTGACAGAGACTGAGGGCGATTTCCAACATAAACAAGGAAATTTAATCTCTCATTTGCAAAAGCTTCCCCCTGCGCTAATTTGTTAGCTGCTCATGTCGACACAGAACCAAGTGCAGCTCATTGAGCTTCTTTTTTCTTATATTCTGCAGATCAAAGCAATCCCCGCTGATAAGTGCAGAAAGAGACACCAGGAGTGGTGGCTGGGGCTGTACCCCACACGCTCCAGGCTGTTTTATGAACTGGTCAAGTAGGTTCAATTAGCTTCTTTTCCCCAACCAAATGGATTGTTGGACAGCCAAGTTCATGAGCGACTTCAGACCAAAGTCGTGCGTTTTGCCATAGTTGTGAGGCTATGGATCACTTCAGACCCCCAAATCAATGTGGGTTTGCCTATCCATGCTGATTGTGGTCTGTCAGCCTGTTCTCTGGCTCCCCGGTAGGAGGCAAGTGTATCATCAGCCCCCGAAGGAAAGAAACCTTCGCCCAGTTTCCGCTGCTGCTTGAGAAGGAGGTCAACGAGGGATATTCCCCCCTCAATAGAAGAACACACTATGTCAGCAGCTAGCTAAATCTGAGTGAAGGCAGGAATGGTTTTCATTTAAAATAATTTTTCAATCAAGACTCTTCTTTCTGCTCCTGAGTCTGGGTGACTGCCACACATGGTGTTAAAGACAATTGCAGCCCTCTGAACTTGACTTCTACTTTCCAAAGAGACACTCCTTGCCGATGTACTTTTAAGCTGAAGACGAACTGGAAAAAAGCTCTCTCTCCTCTCTCTCGCTCTCTCTCTCTCTCTCTCTCTCATCAATGTTCATTGCTCTTGTCTTTTTTTTCTATGCATTTTTCCTTTGTTGCAAAATTGGTTTCATTTTTATATACAATTTTATATCCTGTTCACATCTTTGCCCATTTACATTGAAAAAAATAAATGGTTCTCCTCCTCTGTAGCATAGAAAGAGAAAAATAAGGACCTGTGCACTTGTCTCATGAAGATTTTGAACAATCAGCTCTCAGCCAAACAGTCCTTTAAAAATAAGTAAAACTATTTCATTTCTCTTTGAGACTAAAATCAATGTATTGGGTTCTCGTCTGTGAAGTTGGGTAAGTCCGTTCACAGTTTGAGGCTTTGTAATTTCATCTGTCAATATGAATTAAACCATCTTTGCAAACACTTCCAACTCTAAGAGTCTAAGCTGAAAACAGGTTTGGTATTACCTTTTAAGGGTTTAAGAGGTTTGGCCAATAGGGGTATAATGAAGAGAACCTTTATATAAGATTCTAAAAATTCTTATACAAGATTCTTTAAACAAGTCATGGGGGTATGCTGTGCAGTATGATGAATGTAGGTAACAATACTATAGTGTATATTTGAAAGTTGATAAGAGAGTAGATCTTACAAGTTCTCATCATAAGGAAAATAAATTTGTAATTAAGTGAGGTAATGCGTAGTAACTAAACTTATCATGGTAATCATTTCACAATATACACATATATCAAATCATCATGTTATATATCTTAAACTAATGCAATGTTATATGTCAATTATATCTCAATACAAGTTGGGGGGGAAGGAAAAAGAAGAAACCTATGCTTATGAACACAATTTGATGCTGATATTAGGAGACTATGAATTATTTCAATAATGATATCCTTGCTCAAAACACTGCCAGTAAAACTTCAGTCTCAAGCAATTGAAAAATCTTCCCCACTCTATACCACTGTCAAAAATTCAGTTTCTGACTTGATTGTGGCCGTTATAGAATCAGCAAGACTTTTTTATGAAAGCCAAGATTTATGAGTGGCCTTTTTCACAAGTTTATTTTTCAGGCGGCATTTGGTGCTTTTAAAAATCAAATTTATCAAAATATAAAATTTCTTTTTTTTTTAATTTTTATTGGGGAATATTGGGGAACAGTGTGTTTTTCCAGGACCCATCAGCTCCAAATCAAGTTGTTATTTTCAATCTAGTTGTGGAGGGCACAGCTCTAGTTCTGGCCCATGTGGGAATCGAACTGGTGACCTAGGTGTTATGAGCACTGCACTCTAACCAACTGAGCCAACCGGCCGCCACAGAATATAAAATGTCTTACCTTTGCGCAAGTTCAAAGGAATATGTAGTGGACTGTGGAAGCAATTGCAAAAAGAGGCTTCAAAAAACTGTGCTAGCCAATAATTTAATTAAAATAAGCATATAGCCCACCAATGCAACCACTTAAACCAATATCATACTCATTCATGTATCAACATTCCAGATTTTGTTTCCCCCTAAAAAAATCCTGAACCATGGTTTCCAGTTACACATGGGTTGAAAACATGCAATTGTCTCCATTATCTCCTGAAACCCCTATAAAAATAAGAGTGAAGAGATTTATTTTAAGGAATAAATCCACAAGTACAAAATAGTGGGAGAAGAGACACAATTTTGGAAGCTGGAAAATAAAAGGAAGAAAGGTGTGGCCGTTACAAATAAGCTGAAGCATAAGCAGTACCATCATGTTGCAAAACGCAGCAGCCTCACTCCTAAACCGTAGCGGGGAAATCCAAGAAACAAATTTTATCCCTCAAATCCCCAAAAGCCTCGGATGTTAGTTACCTTTAGGTACCTGTGGCAGTGGGATTAAAGATGGGGATGTAAACAGGAAGATGTGCTGAAGCCGCTTAAGAAGAAGAGACCCATATTCTCTTCAGTCCGGTGACTGTCTTTCCCCACACTCACAGAAATCTGAAGGTTTATTTTCTGCAGAAGGTGTAATAGAGGATCTAGGTACCTACTGTACCTATGGCACAGTTGAAAGTGAGGAGTGCCACAAGAAAACAGATGAATTAAAATTAAAGTTTACATTCTACAAATTGAGATCCCTAGTTCTCACTCTCATCCAGAACACTGGCATCTAGAGTTCTCCATGTAGACTGAAGCAATATCCTCTAGATAAATGGACAAGCCTATGAAAAAATAGCCTTAAAACTTGTGGTGGTTCCCCAAACAAATGACCCAGCCAGATTACCCTACAAAGATATTTACAGTCAACACTCTCTCCTCATGAACACTGAGAATCCAATTAGCCTTTTTTTAGCTCTCCACCCTTAAAGTATCAGCAGACACTCAAGGAAAAAGCCTTTAACAGAAAAAGCAGAGGCCAAAACAAACAGAGAAAGCCAACAAGGAAGAAAGACACTGCATGAAAATGAATTGAACACTTCAAAAAACCATCATTGATATATAAAAGAGGAGAATTCTGTTTAAAAAAAGAAAAAGTAGGGAAAATCAAGAAGGAGCTCTGGAAAGTTAAAAATATGATGCCATTAAATATACCAATTATACCTCAATAAAAAAAATCAGAAATAAAAATCTCCATAAAAGTGTTATAAGTTAAGGTCAGAAAATGGCCCAGAACATAGTACACAAAGATGAAAAATAGAAAATTAGAGACCAGTTCTGGAATTCCAGAAAGAAAGAAAAGAATAAAGGGAGGTAAGAATGAAATTATCAAATAAATTTTTCAAAAAAATTTCCCAGACTTTAGGAACATGGGTTTCCAGGTAAAAGAGCCTGAATGCTCCGCAGAAGAGATGAGGAGACCCATACTAACATACATCTTTGTGAAGTTTCAATCACTTGAGACAAAGAAAAGATCCTAAAATATTGAAGAGAAAGAAAAGAAGCTCACGTACAAAGGATGGAGAATTAAAAATGGACTCAGGCATCTCAACGTCAACGTTGAAAGCAACAGGGCAATGGGGTAATGCCTTAAAAATGCTTAGGAAAAATTATTTACAACTGAGAATTTTACGCTAAGCCTACTAAGCGTGCAGATAGTCTCAGGACATTTTCAGACGTATATGGTGTCAAACATTCATCTCCCGTGCACACGTCCTAAGGAAGCTACTAGCAGAGGCTCTCTAACAAATAAGTGAGGAAAGAAGGGAAGACATGAAGACACAGGAGCAGGAAACAGGTCCCAAACCCACAAAGGCGCAAAGGGACTCCTAGGGAGAGGTAAAGAGAGATTTCAAAGTTAGAAAGCGATTACCAGATTGTGAATCAGAAGGAGAGAACTGGCCAAAAAATGAATTAAGAGCATACTTGATAAAATTGAATATATTGAGAGGAGATTAAAACAAGGGAAAGGAAGTGTGGGAATGACTGGTGATTAAAAAACATGGGCCGGCCCGGTGGCTCAGGTGGTTGGAGCGCTGTGCTCCTAACACCAACGTCACCCGTTGGATTTCCACGTGGGCCAGTGAGCTGCGCCCTCTACAGCTAAGATTGTGAGCAATGGCTCTCCCTGGAGCTGGGCTGCGTGAGCAGCCAGAGGTCAGCGTGAGCTGCTGTGTGCTGCTGGCAGCGACTGTGTACTGCCAGCAGTGGCCGGTGACCAGCATGAGTGGCCGGCAGCTAGTGAGAGCTGCCGTGAGCTGCTGTGAGCAGCTGACGGATGACCAGCGATCAACTGCATCAGCTGGGGGGAGCGCAAGACTCATAATCCCAGCATGGGCCAGGCTGCTATGTCCTACACAACTAGACAGAAATAATGGCTTGAACCTCAGTGGAGGGCGGGGGAAGGTGGAAGAAGGGGGAAAAAATGAAGTGAAAATAAGACAATTATTAACCCCAGGAAATCAAAAAGTTTTGTAAGGGAGCAATCATAGTAAAAGAAATGTCCCAGTTGCAATTAGCATTTACACAGTCAAAATAACAACTACATTTGTTCGGGAGAACGGGGAAGATGGGCAGTAAATGCTGAAATAGGTATTGGAAAGTAGGTGAGGTACGAGTTTGGTGCAAGAAAGTTTCATCTTCAAAAGAGTGGAAAGAAAATAGAAAATACCTCATAGTAAAATCAAAGAAAAAGCACTAAAAAGTACATCATTTTGATATAATGGAGGTTGATACCAAAAGGGATAGTTAAAACAGTTGGTGATTTCCTCTAAGGACCAGGGAAGTATGCAGGTAGTGTCAGTCTGTTCGGGCTGCTATTACAAAATACTAAAAACTGTGTGGCTTATAAATAATAGAAATTGATTTCTCACAGTTCTGGAGGCTGGAAGTCCCAAATCTGAGTGCTAGCAGGGTTAGTTAGCGTCCTCTTCAGGGTCTTACATTTCTCCTTACATGGCTGAAGGAGTCTAGGGAGCTTTTGGGTCTCTTTTGTAAAAGGGCTCCACCCTCATGACATAAGCACCTCCCAGTGGTATCACCTGCTAATACCATCGCATTGGGGGTTAGGATTTCAACATATGAATTTGGGGGTTGGGGGGCTGGACATAAACATTTAGAACTTAGCAGAGGGTATTCGGCAAGAGACTGTCATTTGTCATAATAAGTTTTGTAATCTGACTCTTTAAACTATGTGCATGCATAACTTTGATAAAAATAAAATCTAAAATATTAAAACTTACATATGTTATAGCTACAGTATTTAGAAACCCAGATCAGTATGTGTAGGGTGGGGAAAGAGTAAAAAAGAAAAAAAGAAGAAAAAAAAAAAAGCACTGGTTGTCACAGGGAGAATACCGCGAAATACTTGGTGGCAGCTCTTAGGAACACAAAACACAACCTAGAATTCCTGAAGTCCACATTGAATGAAAAAGCTATTTTCGGATCATCTGTCTTTAAAACCAATATGGCCTCTTTCCAAATACATTTGGTTGCCCATGTGCAGTGCATTAAAAGCAATAATAAAGCTAATCAGAGGAGCCTCCCACAAATATTTTTGCTACATAGACCAGACCACAACATTTTTCCTACACCTACTAAAATGTCAGCGATGATGTGTCAATGGCGGGAAGCTGTAATGACATGAAAAAGTCTACTGCAACAGCAGGGCTTGTTTCTTATTAAAATGGTAATAACCAAAGGCCAGAGACGCAGAAAAGACACTGCCTTCCTCTGGGAAGTCAGACTATAATTCCACTCAAACATGTTAAAGTGAGCTGTATAATAAATTAAAGCGGTCACCATTTATTGAGCATTTACTGTGTGCTAGGAATTCTTCATTGCTTTGTGTATAGTAAGGCCTTTCATCCTTATAGCAACCTTATGAAGTGGGTATAATTTTTCTCATTTTAGAGATGAGCAGACTGAGGCACAGGGAGGTGAGGTAACTGATTCAAGAAGGTAAAGCTGGTAAGTAATGGATCTAAAGCAGACTACCACTCCGGGAGCCCCTACTGCAAGCCAATCTTGCCCCAACCACGTATAGGTGGGGAAAGATGTCTCTACCTGTCTCATCACAGGATTCCCATGTGAATCCCTTAAACGGGAGACAGATCCTTAACCCTACTTATTGAATCCTTAACACATGCCGGGGCTCTGCTGAGCATCTCACGAGCAAGATCTCCCGTAATCTTCCAGCAATCTAAAGAAGGAGGCATTCCCACTGCCATGTCTATCCAGATGGGGAAAGTGAGGTTCCCAGAGGATAAGAAACACCCCCAGGTCCCTGCTGTTATTAAGCAGCAGAGCCAGGACACACACCCAACTGTCTCATTCCAAAGCCTCTGCTTCTTCCAAACAGAAATGATTGATGAAAAAATGATGGTTCAAGGTTTAGAACCCAACAGGAAAGAATCCAGAAGCTCTCCTTTGAGGACAATGAGTGGGGTACCTCTAATCCTTATAACCATCGGCCAGGTCTTGTTTTATGTAGACTTTTGTTCATGTTTTGCCATTGTCGTTGTTGCTATTGTTAAGAGATGATGTTTTGCTTAATTTTAATATTAATGATTAAATTAGTCATTAATATTTACTCATTTCAATTTCAGTGATTTTGTTTGTTTAAATTTAACAGTCAGTAAGTAACTGTCATGCAGGGTCTCTGGTCCCGCTCCCCACATAAGAACACAGGACATGGTGAAGCCAAAAAGGAACACCCACAGAGCCATAGATAGGGAGTCATACCACTATATTCTCGCCGGCGGCTGGGTTGGAGACACAGGGAGCAGTAGCCACATGATCCTCAAACCGCCGTCCACTTCTCTGCCAATCAAGCCACCAACCAACCCCCTAGCTCAGCCACGGCAGTTATATTAGTGGCCAATAGCTAACGGGTAACAGCTGATGGCCACGCAGCCACAGCACATAGCCATCTGATTACAGCTGATGGCCATCTACTACCCGAGCCAGCACCTTTCCATGTGAGGCCAAAAGCCTGGAAACTGCTCTCTGGGACTCTGTCCCCATAGTGACAGAGACAGAAGTGGAAGGCGGTGGGCTCTATGCTATCTCCTGATGAACCCCTACTTACTTCTACACTTGGGAACACTGATTTTCCATGTGCAATTTCAGACTTCTCCTTAGCAATCCTTAGAAAAATGTCTCTTTTGTAGTTAAGACTACATTTACTCAAGAGTGACCAGGGTAAATAATTCTATTTTCCAGTACACACTGCAATGCAAGTTATGGCAGGGTTATAGGCAAAATCGCCACTTATGAACTCAAAGAAGGGAGGGGAAATAAAGGGAGGGAAGAGGAGGGAAGGAATTGAAAGAGAAGAAGATTACACTTCTAGCCTTAATGAGCTAAATGGTTAGCTTCTTTCCTTCCCAACAAGGCTTCCTTCCAGGGCAATCAATCCTACAGGACTACAATTTTGGTCTTCGCTGAATTTGGACAGCAATCTCTGTCTGCGTCATTCGTTTGGTGCTCAGTACATGTGGTAACTTCTGTCCTCTCTACCTGTTTAACTCTTCTTGTGTGAGAACCTTACTTTTCTCCAGGCACCTGGAGTGCTGGGACCTCACTCCATCCTTTTCTGTGTCCCCCTCCTCCATGCCTTTGCACAGCTCAAGGCTATGTACAGTCTGGAGCCTGACAAATATTTGTTGAATCTTCTTGTTCTTGTGGGAGGAGAGAGAAATGGATGACAAAAAAATGAGGGTACTTAAGAGCACATCCAGTTCCAGTACTGAGAAAACAGCTCCGAAGAGCATATTCTGCTAATTTTGTTCCCTTTGTTAGCACCGCTAAAGAAAATGTTCTCTTTGGTAATGAGAGCACCTGGGTGGAAGGAAAAGTGACTCTATAATCTTTTGGTTGAGAAGTTTCACAGTCATTTCCATTTCCGTCAATGTTTCTGATATATTCCCCATCTCTCTCAACTGCTAATGTTGTGGGGATCCGGTATGCAAATTTTGGCAAGCAGCTTGAACCAAGGACTGAAGCACACCACGTGATCATGCATTTGCTCAAGACCCAGCATGAATAGCAACAACAATAACAGTAAATAGGGGTTTGTGACAAAAAGAATTGAGGTGCTTTGTTCCCCTGGGTTTTAAGCAGGAGAGAACTAATGGCGCATCTGCCAGCCAATGAAAAGAACTTTCCAAAACACAGAGCGGGGATCTCAGCAGCAGCATGCCTCTCGAAGAAAATCCTTGTGGAAGCTACGATTTGCTGCACCTCTAACCTTTATGCAACCTCAAGTCACTTCTCAATGTGCCTCAGCCATGACAGGACACAAATAGGCATTTCTTCAAAATCCCTTTGTCTATAGCACCATAAAGGTGGATGTAATGATCTTTCAATAACCTTTATTGCTTTAGTTTAGAATATTTGCTATTTCTCCACATCAATTCAACCCCAAATGATTTATTATAACATTAGGCATTGAAGGAGAATTGTCTTCCTGCTCTTTATGTCCCTACATCCGCCCTCTCTGGACCAACCTTCCCTGTCAA
The DNA here is from genome assembly GCF_004115265.2 of Rhinolophus ferrumequinum. NCBI lineage: Eukaryota > Metazoa > Chordata > Mammalia > Chiroptera > Rhinolophidae > Rhinolophus > Rhinolophus ferrumequinum. The sequence continues at coordinate 13,642,653 of NW_022680355.1, read as the reverse complement.
AACAAAAAAGCAAGTGGATATACTGCTGGAGCCCATGGCAGTAAAGGCAAGCTGTGGTCAGGGATGAGGCATTTCCAAAGCGTGGTAGCACCAGCTCAGATCCCAGAAGCCAAAAGCACCCACAGTTTTGGAAACTAATCTGAAGGTTTTATCCCTAGTCAACGGTGCCTGCTCGTCTGGGACCTGTCTGCCGGAATCCTGACTGATGGGCACCATTTTGAAAGGACGTACAGGGTGGCCTACTTATTCATTTCAAAATAAAGACCTAGACCTTGGATGCATTTTTGAATTTGGACTCTGGTGAGAAGTTGTCATTGGGCTCAAATAGTGTTCACTTCCACTGGTTAAATTCTAATTCCTCTTCTCGAAAGGAAATATGAAACTATCCCTCGCTGATTTCACGAACGATGGAGAGGAGATATTGACACATCAGACTTCCCTCAGAGCCCAAGGAGATTTCAAACCTCTCATGCCAACTGGCAGATTCTCTGGCATATCTCATGGAAACATGCCTCAAAGGTGATTGCACCATCACCAAATGAAACTCTGTACCGGCTTGCTATCATCACAGTCCCTCCATGCCACACAGGACAGCCTTCAGTAGGTAAGGGGCAGGTGCAAATTTTCTGTAACTCAATATCTGTGCTCTCTTAGACCAGAATCATGATATGCATATTGATACTAACATAGTCTGGAGAGTCACCTATCAACATGGTCTTTTGCAACATTCCCTCAAAAAAAAAAAAGTCTCAAGAAAACGTCACCCATTCATTTATATATTATTATCTTTATTATATTTTCCATGCAAGGAAATTTGAAAGAAGCTAAATAACAACAATAGAGAATCCCGACCACCAAAATGAAGTTTGTCCATTCCTGGTGGATGTCGGGTGAGTTGCTGAGAGGACACACGCATGACTCACAAAGGATGACATTTGCCATTATGGGGACCATCATTAACTCAACAGTCGCAATCTGAGTACCTACTAAACTCAAGGCATTGATGCATCAGACACAGTCCAGGCCTTCAGAGCTCTTCGAGTCCAGTACAGGAGATACAATGATACAATGTATTAAATTAATGACCAGAACACAAGAGAGACTATGGCAGCTCCACAAAAGAGATACAGGGAAAATGAAGTGGGCATTCAGATGCGGAAGCAATAATATAGCACGTTGTGAATATGTCGACAAGCCTAGAGATGTTTATGAAGCTTATTTACAACGTTATTTACACCAGCTCTGAGTCTTCCTAGACTCAAACTCAAATGGAACTGGAAGTTTCCGGCAAAATGTAGCCTTGCCTTTACACACACTTCTCAGGTCCTGTCTCCCTGGTTGAAAAGACGTCAATGGCCAATCTACCCAATATTATATCGGAAAACATGGCCTCTTCCCCAGACCCCTACTCTGCAAAAATAAATAAGTAAATAAACAAAAATAAAATATGATGAATAAGAACCAATTCCTGAGTCTTAGAAGTGATGACAATAAAGCATGTTGCCAAAGAAAATGATGGACTCTGCTTCTCCAGAGGTTTTTCAGAAGACGTCTGTAGTAGTTTTCCTGAAATGGCTTAATAGAGAGCCTGAGACCTTGTTCGCATACCATGAGCAAACCTCCATCTCAGCTTCACCATCAGTTAAGCACGATCTCTGAGGTCCCTTATGGTTCCAACTTGTTAGAGAAAAGAAATATTTCTGTTTCCTTCACTCTAAATTACCATCTGAAAGGCTCTGCAGGCCTAAGATTCCACAAAGCTTAGAGATAACTGCTGCTAATTCCCAAACTAGGGAAAGACGTGCATGGGGAAAATCGTTCTCACTCACACACAAAAATAACTAGAAGGAAAAATATTTGAACAATCACTTATATGAACCATCATCTGATATGAAACAAGAGAAAGTTAAGCAGAGTGGGGGTGGGGGTGGGGGGCATATTTTCAGAACTTGTTTGCCCATCCCTTGTTGCAACACCCACTTGCTTCTCCCTAAAAGCTTTGCAACACCCCACCCCTGAAACTGACCTAGTTTGTGTCTGTTTCTTTAAGAAAGTGTCTCTGGTGCCAAAGGTGGCCCTCACTTAGTCCAGGTCCAGTGAGAGGGGATCTGTGTATACAAACACGGATGGACTCTTTCTGTCATCTGCTAGCAGGTGCCAGGTGAGATGGAGCCAAGGTTGGCACTACTCTACAAAGACCATAAAAACCCCAAGAAGAAGCTGGGCTCCTCCCCAGTCAGCTGGCTCATGATTCTAGAAGTGACTGACTTCCCTTCCTTTCAGCCTCTCTGCTGCAGTCTCCTCACCTGCCCTGGAAACACTAGATCCCAGAAGCAGCCGTCAGCCCAGCCCAGGCCCTGCAGCCACTCGCGCCCCATCCCATGAAGCTCACACATCATCAGCCTCGTCGCCCCTGAGCTCAGGCGCAAACCTGGCAAGGAGACAACCAGACCCACCATGGGTAGAACTGCAGCAGCTTGCTTTCAAGTCTCAAGAAACAGGGATGAGCTCAAGCTTTTGCATTCTCAGACTCCCCTTCTCCCCCACCCCTTGTCACCCAAGCTGTCTGAAACAGGACAGTCCGTGGTTCCCGTCCACCTTTCTCACCTGCCCCCACCCTTCCTCTTCTCCTCCAGGGGCACCCTCCACCATGAAGTGGCCTGAAGGGCACGGTGGCCTCACCCCTCTGCGAACGTGCTCTCCGAGCAAGCTGCCCTCCAGGACACACCCGGACCTCCCACACCTCCTTGCCAGCAGTGACCTGCTTTCCCACCCACCCCGGCTCCAAAGGGAAAGCTTGGCCTTGGTTATCCTCAGGTGGTTTCTCGCACTCACAGAAACCCCCTTTCCCACTCCAGCTCGTCCCCCTTCCTCGGCTGGCCCACTGCTCCACTCCTCGCTGTCACCTGGGTCCACGTTGAACCCAAGCCATCGTTGTCAGCTTTGGTGTAGCAACGGACAAAACCCCTATGCTGATGCCAAAGGCATTGGGTCCCAGGCCCTGCCCTTCGCATCCAACATTTCCTCGGTGGCACCCTACAGACAGACACCGTCCCAGAAAATCCCCTTCTTACTAAGGAGTCTGTGATATTTTCACTTTAGGATGCGATAAGGCTCTCAAAACAGCTCATGAGTCACCAAATATGATTTCATTATTCACCATATAAATGGTGTCAGGCAAGTCAGAGCTTAGTCAGCATAGAATTCAGCTCCAGATCTCAGTAGGTTGGGATTGATGAAGCATTCAAGAACATTACCCTCAAATGTTCTCCTCAACTTGAAAACCTCCTTTGCTCTTCTGCCTCCCTGGGAGGGCTGCACAGAGCCTTTAGAGCAGCCAGCTAGCGCCCGGAGAACAAAGGCTGGGGTTCATGTTCTTTGCCTTCCTCTCTTCGAGACCAAACACAGCAGATGGCACATGGTTGGAGCCTGTAGCATGGCGTATTTGTTGGCTCTCTAAGGGAAGAATTAGGGAAATACAGGCTCAAAAGGCTAATGCAGTGTTTCTCAGAATGCATCAGAATCTCTTACAGTCCTTGATGAAATGAAGATTCTTCAGCCCCACCCAAGACCTGCTGGCTCAGAAAGTCAGGGGTAGGTGCTGGGATTCTGCTTCTTTGAACAAGCTTCCCATGCCTTCTGCACACTGGAGTGACTGAGCCATGAATTCAACTCCATTTTAACTTCCTCAAGACCTTTCTACGTGGGAAGAAGGGTGGCTTTTGATTGAAGGAAGAATGTGAGTGGAAGTCCCTTAGCAACGAGAGACAGCTGTGTATATCAACAGCCCCTAGTAACTATGAAGGCGAGGTCATCTCTTACTGACTCTTTCTGGCCCGCGAAGCCTCTCTGGTCCTCAGGCCAGCCTTTACATGTCAAGGAGATGTACGTTGGCAAGGAGAAAAGCATCTCCTGTCACATCTCCCATTGGTTATTTACCTGAAGCCCCAGCATGAGAAGGGTGGAGTCCTCGACCCTGGCTCAGGCGAGACAAGCTCCACAGGTGTGTGGAAAGTGGAACATACTGAACCATATGACTCCAGGCTTCCGTGTCAGGTTAAAGGCAGGAAAAGGGGGGTGCTGTAGGACATGCACTAGTTCATTCAGTGTTAATAATTTATTGACTTCCATGCTTTCTGGGGGACAGTCCTTTTGGATCATTTTTATTAACCCAAAGAATGGTTGACTAGTCAATTCAGCCAAATCAATCCAAGTGTAATCACACAGACCCAGCCCAGGATAACTGGCTCACGATGAGGCATCAGGATAAAAGAAAGTGATGGGGACCAAGCAGAGTGGTCTCTGCTCCTTATAACTTAAAACTGGCATCATGTATCTACCAGCAAAAGAGTAGAACTTGCATGAAAATACTATGTGAGGACAATGAAAAGAAGTGTTACAAGTGATGCAACATGTAACCAAAAGGGTAATGAGTTTACAGCATAGATCTGTCCAGTGGGTGAAATAGATGAAAATAGGTCAAAATAGATGGATTTAAGCTTCAGTCTAATTCGTACATTTCAGCATCATAGTAGAGTACATGTGTTTCTCTTTTTTAACAGCAGGTCTTCTGTGGCACGAATTTCTGAGTCTTTGTCCCTGACATACTAGCCGACAAGCCCAAATACCCCCAGTTAGAAGTACTCTGTTACTTCTGAGATCATTTTAAAAGTGGAATTGTGGAAAGACGAGGCTTAGGATGGCATAGGGAGGAGCTGAATGTAAGACGACGACGACGACGACGACGACGACGACGACGACGGTGGCTATTTCAGACTCTCTCACATAGAAATATAACAAAAGTCCAGAGCTTGGAGCCACAGCATGCCCATCTGTCGGCAAGCTATTCAATTAACTTATTGTTACCAGTGAAACACCAGCTCAGTGTGTCTGGAGAAAGAGGAAGTCCCACATGCTAAAGTGACAGCCATTAAGCTGTTGGCAGCGCTCAGAAAGCAAGTTGTTCCACTCACGGCATGTTGACACTCTCTTCCTCTGGCTCTGTTCCGTCCATCTCTTCTTCACTTCCTCATTGTTTTCTTCCTCCTGGTTCATGCTTTCCCTTCTCACTTTATCCCTGCCCTCATCGAGGTACATCGGCTGGGGTAGAGAAAAGACCCCATCTCCATTCCAATTACGCCCTTATTCTTGAGTGACAAGCGCTAATGGAAGAGAAGCGGGCTTACTTCTGAGAATTGGCTGAAGCTTCTACTTATTTAAACAGAGCCAAGGAAGAGAAGAGGAAGAAGACCGTTTTTGCCACCTCAAATGAACTTCAAACTATTCCCCACCCTCCCCTCACATGGTTGAGGTCGTATTTTCCACTCTCCACCCTCTTGCTGACTACTCTCCCACTCTGTAAGTCATTTCTTGGTTTCGTTCTCAAGGGGCAAGGAAGCCAAAAAGGTGGGGCCACCGAACTAGAAAAGATCCCTACTTCAAACTACACAGGTGCACATGTCCCAGGGCTCACGTGTTTACCGACCTTGGGGGGACGTCAATTGGCCACGGGCACACAGCTGGGGCTTCTTGATTCATGGCCATGGCAATTGCAAAAGTAAGGATGCCCTTGAGAAAGCTGCTCTTATCATCATAGTTTCATGATCTAAGTCCACTGGCAACGGCTCAGAGGGGGAAAATAATAGCCCTCAAAGGAGAAATGTAAATGTGATATACATGGATATATTCTAAGCATTATATCTAATTACAGGGAGTGAATCACAAATTTAAGCATCTTAAATATAGGCATAAAAAGAAATAATTAACCCTCAAACAGGAAGTTGCTGAGCTATCAGATTGCATCGTTTGAGAAGGATGCAAAGAAAAGCAAGTCAGCACACCATAAGCCTGAGAAAAGCAGAGGTTAATCCTCCAGTGGGGTTTCAAAATTCTCTTCACTTCTACAGATGTGTTAAGGAAGGTAGCTGTGAAACTGCCAGAACGGAAACACCCTCTCTTTTAGAAAGTGACTTTCTTTAGAAGACACATCCAACCTGAATCTCTCCCACTGGGCTTTGGTTGATGAGCTTTTCGGCACTCATCATTATCAGGATAAAAAGCAGACAAACACCACCATTTTATAAGGAAATGTCATTCATGTTTTAGTTGCCCTCCACTCAGTTTAAAAAGCTGTCTAAGAATTCCTCACTGGTCATTCTCAACAGAAGCACAATACTTCTTCATCTCTGATTAGAAGTTCCTAAAAATAAGAGGTAGTGGTCTCATTCAACCAAATCCCATGGCTTCCCGTGGCGGGCTGAACCTAATCATTTAGACCCACATAACTGACCTTCACAGATGATGGTAAAAATCGGTGTGATGGGCCAGAAGCCTTGCATTCTACGTCCACTCACTTTATCGGCATCCCTATTGTCCAGCAGGCATGCCCTGTTGCCTGTCACCAAGAGTACAAGTCCAAGTTCTTCTTCCCACTCCATCTTCATATCAGAGTAGCCAAGAAAACACAAAGCAGCCAAACACCGGAAGGAGAGAAAGCCTTACTGACATAGAGAAGAGACAGGCACGACAAGCCTCAACAGTGGGCATCCGTCCGCCATGGCCAGGGGTCCCTCCAGGCAGTTGACAAGGGCAATCGGCCGGCACACACCCCTTGTGCTAGAGCACAATGCCTGTCCCCTCCTCACAGGAGACAGATATAGCAGTGAGGTTCGCCAGGTGCCTTGCGATACACACATCTAAGGAGAACAAAGCAGCCCAGACAGTATGAAATGGGAAGATGTTCCCAGACAAGGTGACAAGCCCAATGCAGGCTGGGTGGCTCTTTATCTCCTGAGAAGGAAAGGTTCCTGTCTATAAAATACAGATCACAGTGACACCCTGCTCCTCCATACAGGGCTATCATGAAGTCTGAACGAGACCATTTCTTGAAAAGAGCTTCTAAAAATTATAAACCCCTGTTTACATGTGGGACATGTACATGTGGTGAATAACCTAATAAAGTTATCCAAAAAAAGTATAATGTTCTTGTCCCAGTTGAAGCCAATTGTTGACATCCTAGAGTCCACTTCGTGTCCAGCCTCCATGAAAATCAATTTCTTAGTATTTCCTGGCATGTATGGGTCCCTTTCCATCAACATTAGGCAATAAAAGTTCTCTCTTTCACTCCAATAATACCATGTTTCCCCAAAATAAGACCTACCCGGAAAATAAGCCCTAGCATGATTTTTCAGGATGACGTCCCCTGAACATAAGCCCTAATGTGTCTTTTGGAGCAAACCTTAGTATAAGACCCGGTCTTATTTTCGGGGAAATACAGTAGTATCTTGAATTTTCCTTTTCCCAATGTATTTTCCTCTCTTTAAGAGTCCCCAGGTCACTGTGCACCTCCTCTTTAGACGAATCTTGCCATTTTCATTTGCAAATACCAGGTGCCACAATGGCTGGTGCTGTCCTCTATAGTCCATGCTTCATTTATCCACTTGTCAATTTGCTTTAAAAAGTGCTTAAACTGAATACAATTTTGCCATTTTAAAGGGCATTTGATAAAATAGTTAATATATTATATTAAGAGAAGATTATAAAATTGTATGTAGTGACAATCTCATTTAATATACATACACCCCCTAAAGATTGAAAATATGCATACCTCAAAATATTGAGTAGTTATCTGTAGGTAGTGAGAACGAATTTTAATTTATTTTCCTTTGTGTTTATCTATATTCTCTATGGTTCCTAAAATAAGCGTGACTTTCTTTTGCAAAAAGGGAAGGAAGTTATTTCAAAACATTCTTTCTTTCCTTCTACAGAAAGGAACATATGGTAGTAAATAAATCAAGGACAACGTATCCTCTTCTAGCTGAAATTACCTTAATCATGGCTCTGATGTAAGAATAAAACAACCATCTATTGCAGTGGCTGCAACCTTTTTCCACAGTAAGAAAGTTTATGTTAACCCAGTACCTGCATGTAAGTATACCTGTGAGTGAATGGAAACTTTCAAGAAAGAGGGCATATCTCTATCACGGGCAATGCGTTCTGATATGTCATATTCTATGCTGTTCCACTTTAGTGCTGGTTGCGTCAAACTGAATTCACCAGCCACAGTTGGAAACAACCTGATATACGGCAAACTCCTTGCTTTAAAAAAGTAGGCGCCTGACCATCAAGCTCAAGATTACAATAAAAGGCAAGTCATCCTAAAGAACATCCTTTGGTGTGAGTGTTTCTCCGTCTGTCACCTAAGGCCTCTCCAGGAAAGAACTACACTTCAGTTCTCTGACCCCCATTTCCAGTGCTCAAAGCAGCCAATACCAAGAACTGTCTAACAGTTGAACTTCTGTGGGCAAGTTTATGATACCAGTTTCTTGATTTTAGACATGGTAACATTGGAGGCAGTTCTCCCTCTTGGAAATGATTGTGAAGTCTCCTGAGCTTGGAAAGCGGTTATGATATTTCCCTGGAGCAAAAGAAGTGAAACGGGACTCAAATTCAATTATGATCGACCTGGGTGGAACTCACAGCTTTCTATCCTCATCATCTTCTTGTCTTTTAATTAAGGAGACTGGTGGATGCAGTTATATTACTAATCATCTTCTTCAAGCTTATACGATCTAAGATACCACCCAAGTTATGAAGAGCTAGGAAATACTATTTATGAGACCGGTACCCATTCCAGAAGACAGTTTCCCTTCTGCAATGGCATCCTGCAAACAGTGGCGCTCACAGTAGGACAGGACTGAAGGAGAGCAGTCAGGAGTAGACAACGCGCTAAGATTCTGCTCTTTGAGGACTCTGTTCCTGTCAAATCAGGATGGTTCATTCACACACTGTCGTGCCCCACAAACACCAAGTTCTCACGGTGCCTTCTTCTTCGCTGTGGAGATGAGTTTCTAACTGGTGTGACTGAAATGCGTGGTCAGAATGCTTTCTAGAATGATTCTGCCACTGAGAGTGTGGTTGTGGCCTCATGTCCCTGGACTGTGGTTTCTGGAGTTTCCATTCGTGGTCTGGGCTGCGATGATCTGATTAAGCTTCACATCTGCTACGGGTTTGAGGTGGAGAAAAAAAGGAACTGGAATGGTTCTCGCCTCATCAATTCTGACCACATCCTCCTTCTCCAATTACCCCCAAGAGAATGGAAAAGAAAAGAGGGCAGGAGTAGAATAAAAGAAGGGAAGAAATAGAATGGAAGAAGAAAGGAAAGAGGAAAAGAAGGCTGGAGCTAAGAAGGCTGGAGTTGCTTGTCCTCAGAAACGGATGCTCAGAGCGTAAATCTTCAAAGAACCAGAGTTCTGCTTAATCTTAATTTTTGCTTCCCTCCCTTCCTCTCTTCCACACTCTACCTACTGACTAAAAAAAAATTAAGTGACAGTCATCTATGAACATCGATTTATGAAACAAATACCTGCACATTCAAAATGGGGTCTTCACCAGCAATACCACTGTGGGAAACTATGTTTTCTGAGCTCGGTATCCTGGTGTACTTGTTATAATGGTGGCATATTTCAAAATAAAAGCTTTCAAATACAGTATGGAGTTTCCTCAAAAAACTGAAACTAGAGCTCCCATATGATCCAGCAATTCCACTTCTAGGAATATACCCAAAGGGGAAAAAAACAGTAACTTGAAGAGATATCTGCACCCCCATGTTCATAGCTGCATTACTTACAATAGCCAAGACATGGAATTGGCTGTTTACCAATGATTGAATGGACGAATATGATTCAGCCACAAAAAAACAAGGAAATTCTACCATTTGCGACAACGTGGATGGACATTGAAGGCATTATGCTAAGTGAAATAAGACAGAAAGAGAAAGACAAATACTGTACATTATCTCTTATATGTGGAATCTGAAAAAAGAAAAGAAACTCATAGAAAAAGAGATCAGACTGGTGGCTACCAGAGGCAGGAGGTGAGGAGTAAGGGGTGAGGGCAGGGACTGAAGGAAGGTGGTCGAAAGGTACAAACTTCCAGTCATCAGATAGACAAGGACTAGGGGTGTAATGTACAGCATGGCGACTCTAGTTGACACTGTGGTATGATAAACAGGAAAATTGTTAGAAGAGTAAATCCTAAGCATTCTCATCACAGGGAGCAAATTTTTTTCTTTTTTTTCTTTTATTTTTATTGCATATATATGCAGAGATGGATGTTAGCTGAACCTATGGTGGTAATCATTTCACAATATATGTAAATCAAATCATCATGCAGTATGTCTTAAACTTATACAGTGATGGATGTCAATTATTTTTCAATACAACTGGGGGGGAAAGCTTTCAAATAATGATTTTTCTTTGGTTTCCTAAATAAAGTCATACTACCACTCTACTGCATATATTATTTTTCAATTACAGTTGATTTCTTAGTGCATTACATATCTCAGTGGTCTGCAACCCAATGGAAATGACAGATGGAGAGGAAGAGACAGTCTAAGTCCAGGAGGAAAGAAATAATAAATAGAACACTATTCACTCCCACAGCATTCAAGCATTTCAAAGTATTTTACCATATCCCTGAGCAGCAGGTACACATTATACCCACAATGGAGCACAGGTTCTCAGAATTATCGCTGTTATCCCATCCACTACTTCCTTTTTTGATTTCAGGAAATACCTGACAGGGAAATTTGCGTAACTTGCCTAAGGCCACAGAGAGCTGAGTTGAATGTATAATTCAAGCGTCCTCATTGCTTCGTTCTAATCCTGCCTTCTGACCACCAGCCAGCACTAGCCTTTCTGATGCCACTTGAAGTCATGTAGAGCCTGCCTAGGCAGTGGTAAAAACAACCCGTTCAAAAATGAAGAACTCAATCAACCAGTTTCTTTTATCTATATACATCCAAACAAGTTTGACTCACCTGAGTCAGTCAAACGGACTAATTTTTTTTCAATTGATGAAACTAAATAACTTTTTTGGCACTGTAGAGACAAAGTCATAATGAGTCATTAGTTCCAGAAGTGATAGGACAGTATTCAAAATGGCAGGCAATCAGAATATTACTGTTTCGAGAAATAATTGTAATTGGACCCTTGCTTTGCTGCCAATAGATTACATGACTGAAAAGCATAAATAGCGTCTCTAACTGGTTTTAGCAGAATATCCTGGAAAGTGGTATCTATAAGTAACTGCACAGAGGTAGTCGACAGTTGTTAGTTTCAATCACACTTACTCATTCACTTTTATCGCATGCCTCTTATGTGGCAGAAACACAACGGGATGGTGTATGGTGTTCAGAAATAAGTAAATATGGCTCCTGCCATCATGGACTTTACAATATAAAATGAGAGACAAATATAAATGAAGCAGGGTAAAACAGGGCTATGCACAGGTGTTTGAAAGTCTCTGTGTGCGTGTGGTATCATATGTGCAGAAGCAGGACTGATTCCCCACAGTGAGAGCTGGGGAGACTGCCGGAGAGGCTGGCCTTTGATCAGGAAACTCCGGGTAAGAAAAATGAAGCATGGGATAGAAGGCAGGAAGATCCTTCTAAGAGAGCCAAGGCCTAAATCAACGTGTGCGACCAAAGGAAATGCACCCACATTGGGAACCACTGAAGATAGGGAACTAACTGCAAACTCAAACTTCTCTTACAAGAGGTGGGGGCATGAGGGCGAGAAGGCTCCCATCAGAGTCTTGGGTAGAAAAAAGTGGGGGAGAGGGGTGGGAAACTACATTTTGTTCCTTGCCATGTGTAAAGCAATATGCTAAGAGCCTGATACAAATTATCTCATCTGATCTTTGCAAAAACCCTACAAATTGGGTTTCTTTATCCCCATGTTACAGATCTCTTCAGTGATTTCCACTGAGTTTTACCAGTTGACGAAGGACTTTCACATACTCTGTCATCCTAATCGTCACCTCCCTGCTCAGTGAGAAGAAATGGAGGCGTTGGAACCTAAGCTGCTTGCCAAGGACAGGCAGAGCCACCACGATTTTTCCATCCTGTTGGTAGCCTTACACAGCTGATGGCGCAGCCAGCCGAATACACTCACTTTCTCCCCAGCTGGAGTTCACTTTTTATCTGTGTTACGAGATAATCAATCCAGTTATCTGAAATCCGGCTGACAGAATCTCAAATTTGTAACAGCAGCCTCCGACAGCTCATGCATGCAAGGCTTGGAAAACTCAGCTGCCCCATTCCATGAGGGGCAAACGATCAGTGCCGTCTCCACAGACCTTTTGGGGTGCATGATTATGCCCTGTGAACTTGAGAGAGAAGGCTCAGTCTGAAATTCTTGTCAGATCTACATGGCCCAAGTGAAGCGACACAGCTCCAAGAGCCTCCAAAATTATTTAGGGAGCACCTTGTAGATCAGCCTGGAAAAAAACCAAATTGTGATTGCCCAAGTCTCAACAAAACTTACCAAGAAAAAAGCAAGTCTCACTTGGCAACTGTACGAACACCACACCTTACGCTGTACATACCTGGGCTTCATCATTCTTGCATAAGGGAGTTTCAGAAAGGCCAATAAAACATTTCAAGATAAAGCTCTTTAGACTTTGAGCATGGTTTTTAAAAGTCCCCAGGCAAAGCAGGTCCTGGGTTTCTCCGAAAACATCATTTAGCAGCCATGGCGAACAAGCTAGTTTGATAAGCTGCTGACTATCGCCAACAGAAATCCCAGGAACGCAGTTTTCCACTACATAGCTCAGCCACGTGGGAATTCACCCATTGAAATCCACCCTAAAGTTCCACCACAAGTCCAAGAACCACACAGACTCAAGGAAGCACGGGACAGGATTCCTTTCATCCTTACCCTTCCATTCAATCACTTTCTGATTAAACATCACTCTTTTTCTCAGAGATCTCCCATACCCAAAAGAAGCCTTTAGCCGTTTACTCTCTTCTGACACGCAACTCACTCAAGTCTCAACAGTATGCAAGTCCAAGCCCATACTATAAACAACTCCACTGAAAAATAAACACCATCTAAGGCAATAGGCCAAATACTACAAAAAATTCGGTATAAATCTAATGGGGGGAATAAAAGGCAAAACAAACTCAGACGTTTCTGTGTCTCTACATAGCTTTACCAAAAAAAGACTGTTCACCTAGAAAGTCAAAAGAACCTAACAATTGAATCAAGGATACCTGTGGCTCCACTCCGAGCCTGCTGCGTACTTGTAAGATGAAGTCAATCATTTAATCTCCTTGAGCTCCCATTTCCTGGTGGATAATAATAGCTGTGTCCTATTTATTCTACACGATGGATGGAAGATTAGCAAGATACTGCCTGCAAAAGTACCTGATCTCCTCTGAGATAGGGTACTATGTAAATTTCAAGTGTGGTTATTCCCACCTGTTAGCACAGATGAGGGCTGAACGACCACCGACTGATACAGAACTGGTCATCCTAACATCAAAACAGAGAGCAGGATGCAGCACGAGGAGAGCAGACATCCAACACATGTGTTAGAGTGACAACGGAGGACTTCCATCTGATCAAGAGAAGAGCCAGTGAGAGATGAGAAATGTGTCCATCTAAGGATCAAAGTTGATGGCAGGACAACCTGACCCAACTCTTGGGAATCAGAAATTAAAATCATGTGAACTGGATGTTTATTCCAGAAGCTCCTAAATCCCAACAGCTCTAGGGAGGAGTTGGGGAAAAGCTATCAAACTGGTCCCACTTTTACCCTCTCTGTTTTGGGGGTTTGTTCAGAACTTACCAATATACAAGTTGCTCTTTCCTCTGGACTTCGACTTAATGTGAATGCTTTTCTTAAAAAAAAAAATAATAACTTCGGGGGCAGCCGGATGGCTCAGTTGAGCGCGAGATCTGAACGACAGGGTTACCAGTTCGATTCCTACATGGGACAGTGAGCTGTGCCCTCCACAACCAGATTGAAGGACAACAACTTGGAGCTGATGGGCCCCGGAGAAACACACTGTTCCCCAAATATTCCCCAACAACAAAAAAATTAATTTCTTTGGTATATACTTTATATATCTTTATGCCATTTTCTGCTTTTTCCTTTAGATTGCTCTATTCCAATTTTACATTTCCTAATATTTTCAGGCACACACCACATCCAAGCAAAATCATTTTTTTCCAAAAAAGCTCATTCATTAATTTACTCAACCAGCATATATTGAGCACCTATTGTGTCCCTGAAAAAAGCTAACAGAATGAGTTTGATGAACAGATAAGTGCTTAATGATTAGATTCTAATAATGATCTTAATAGTTCTAGATTCCTTTTAAATGACAAAATATTTTCCCACTCATCTTTTAAAAGAAAAAACAGGAATATAGCCTCTCAATATATCAGAAGTATCCAAAACACATCCCAAATACTCCAGTGTTGATGTCCCAAATACAGAAATATGTTCCCATGACTAGTGGGGTAAATACAACCAAAATTACACCTCAATATTGATATGAATTCACCATGGGCCTTCTCCAATTTTAGGATAACTTGAATCACACAAAGTGTTCAGGGAAAAGAACTCTTTTTTTTCTTTTCTTTTCTTTTTCTTTTTTTTTTTTTCTTTTTTTGGCAGAGGGCAGATAATGGTATCAATTTTGTTCTCAAGAGTCTTCTGGTGGAGCCTGGAAAGTCTCAACATCTGAACATCGACCAGTTACTCAATAAATACCTCGAGGATTGATTATTTCATGATTCATGACTCTGGCAATAGTCCTAGGTCACGTTCCAAGCCGGTGAGTGAGAGCTGGGGGTCAAGGTTTCCATCGCTATGCCTTGGACTGCTTTTCCCAGTTCACACAGAAGCATGCCTGCTGCTTTTCTGCCCACTTGCATTCTCCCGGGCTCATCCTGGTCTATATCTCCTCTGTAATTTGCTATCCAGAGGATCCAACTGTCATTAACAAATGGAGGTTTTCTTGTGTGCTCACAATGACCAATGGACTCTGAAGAGATCGCAGACCAGGGTCAGCTGAGGCCTCTCTAGAGCTATGCTTGTCAGCCTTGGGTCCTTGTGGTCACAGGAGAGGGAACTGTTACAGTATTTGAAGAAGAAGATCTGAGAGAAGTCATGAGGGTAGAATTGGAAAGCAATCATTCCCCCCATAAAAATAACACGATTTATTTACCAAACACTTAACGTAGTGTTTATCACGAGCCCTTTCAGTCCTGAGGCTTTTGCAAATGTTAACTCATTTAGTCCTCACAGCACCCCTATTATCATCCTTGGTTTTCAAATAGGGAAGCGAAGCCATGCAGTAGTTAAATAACTCACCATCCAGCTTGGAAGTAGCAGAGGTGGAATTCAAACCCAAACGGTATACTTCTAGAGCAGGGCTATCTGATAATACAATGTGAGCCACACGGGTAATTTAAAAATGTTTTAAGAGCCACATTTTTTTTTAAAAGGCCAAAAGAAACAGGTGAAATTATTTTTAATAACATATTTTATTCAACCCAATGTCTACTAAATATTATCATTTCGACATGTAATCAATGTAAAAGTTGTTAATGAGCTATTTTACATTCTTTTCGTTCTTGTACTAAGTCCCAAACCTGGCCTGTATTTTACGCTTACAGCACAACTCACTTCAGACCGGCCCCATTTCAAGTGCTGGGTAGTGACACACGGATACTGCCCACCACACAGGACAACACAACAGGCTATCTTTACAACAAGACCTCTTGAGAGAATGTAAAACGCATATCCAGGGGGCGTCATGACGCTGACTTTATGACAGCAACTTGACAGAACACTTCAAGCATCAGCTCAGATGCCACAGTGAGTGCAAGAGACCCCCACCCCTTCAGCTTTCTCACCTGCCCCATTCAATCAGGCACATTTTCCACACTGTGTGCCATGCAGCAGCCGTGCAGCTGTGAAACACACAAAAGCATACTGACAAGAGGACCTCAGCAGTAGGAAAAGGGGATGGATTTTTCCACCCAAACCCGGAGCCAAGAAGCCTGGGATCCGGGTACAGCCCTGGACAACAAATTCTGCATCACCGAACAGAGCCATTCATTTCTCGACGTCTCCATGTTTTCATTGGCACAAAAGATGGGACTAGATGATTTTGGAGATTCCTTTTGGTTCCCAAATTAGCCTAGTGGTAAACATCATATGCATTCTGGTAAGATAGGATTGGACTGAGTCCTGACTCCTTCATTTAGAAGCTGAGGAACTTGGGCAAGTCCATCTCCGGGGTGTTTTGAGGTTTTAATGAATTGATGCATGAAAATCACTTAACCCAGAGAAATGGAGAGCATGCAACAAATGGACCCGATCATTGATCATATTACTCAATGATTGCCTAGATTAGTTGTTTCTTCCTGTATCTATAAGGTAAAGAAATTGAGGCAGTTAGCTGAAACTTTAAAAATAAAACAAGCTTGTCTAAAATATTAAAATATTTAGAAAATTGAAGCTGGGAGGTAGATTTCTTTGGCTTCCTGGGTAGTTTCTTTCTTTGAATATGTATAGAATCAGCCCTATTATAAGCAAGAATAATAAATAGGAAGTTTTAGCAAGACTATTAGACAAAAATCCCAATAGAATAGAATAAACTCTAATATTTTCAGTTATATAAAGACACAAACTCTTATACATGTGTCTTCTTTGGTTCCCTGGAAAACCTCATAGCCTCCCTCCTGTTTAATGTAGAAGAGAGTTTGCATTTTAGGCAAATGAACATTTGTGTTTGGTTCTGTGTTCATTTTATTGCAATTTTTTTAAAAAATTACTATATAGCATTCCTTGATGGACCCTGTGAAAAATCATGCTGCAATACCCAAACTCTTTATTTGAAATATTACATCTATTTGGTTTACCTCTTAGCACAGTTCCTTAATGCACTACAGAACTGACAATCTCCAGACTGACCAGAAATCCAACAAACCCATCACATGGGGTCACTTGATTCAATCACCAAAAGAACTAAACTAACCAAGACACTAACTTAAACACAATCGAGCCCTTTCTTGGTAATTCATCTGAATTAACTTCAAGCGTTCATGCCGGTGGTCGGTAGAAATGGAGACATTGAACCCTGAGATTTACTGTGGAGGAAAGCTCACCTTTACCCACTTACGTATCTGTGTCAAGCATCACCTACAGAAAAAAAAAAAAATGAGACGAGGCTTTTGTCTTCCTTTCTCATAGGGTAGCACTTTTTCGTGTATCTGGGTTTCAGAGTAGGAAAGCACCTAGGAACACGATGCAATTCCAAAAGACTGTCTTTGGAAATCATAGTTCTACCTTTACCCAAGTATTTTCTCCCTGGCAGGCACTTTGAGGGCAAACACATTAGCTTTGTTTTAAAGGCTTGGGACGAATGATATGCCGTAGAAAATACATATTTTCTGCACTTGTGACCCAGCTGGTCTCATGCATCAGGAAATATGAGCAAGTGATGTTTGAACTACCTTCTTGGTGACGGTTATGAACGCAAAGCTTTGCAAAGAAAAGCAGTCTGCTTGAGAAGAGTGCAGGCTGACTTAGAGACTAGAAGATGAAGGGGAAGGGCCATCTGGAATGGGGAGCCGGTCACTACATCCTAAAAAAGTAAAAATCTCAGGTAGCATGCAGCTACTGTCAAAACACATTGTTTTCATTTAAAAAAAAAAAATCAGACCTTCGACGTGCGTATTTAATAACTTTCACAAGCTCCCTAATAGTATTTGCCTCTGGAGACCTTTTCACCGTTTTAGGAATCTCAGTCAGTGACCACAAAAGTATCACCAAGCGCATGGACTAGCGGTGGGGCGCCAGCTAAGGGGAGTGTTTTCAGGTGGCACAGTCCCAAGGGAGCAAAGAAAGCCCATGTTTCTGCCGAGTAAGCAGAGGAGGGAAAGAGTCAAGCGGAGATGGATTTGAAGGGTTTCCTTCTGAGATGCTGGCGATAGAAAGCAGGCACACTTGGAAGCATCATCCGAGGAGGGGACTGCAGGAGAATCATGTCAGTCGAATAGAAAGGAGCCAACTCAAATAACGCTGATCCCAAATGCAAAGCAGGATTTCTTTTTTTCTCGTTGGAGTTTCCAAAGAAAGGCTAATGGGTCCTTTTAAAGTCATTTTTCTCTTCTCCAACTTCTGTGGCTCCTGATTCACAGTGGAAATGAAACTTGGCTGTTTTGGAGGCCCACAACCGGAAGTTGCGCAACCCAGCAAAACAACGTAAGGAAACGTATTTGGGAATGCTAAACTACACACAGATTCGTGTGTCAAGACAGCCCTCACCAAAATATGGCATGAGAAGAATTCCTGAACGGTTTTCTACAAACAACAAATATAATTCTAAATTCTTAATTCACTAATTTCACAAACTTTTATTCAGTGCCATTAAATCCCTCACTCTCTGAGGATGAAAGCCAGTCTTCGCCCTCGAAGAACTCACCCTCTAAACGGAGAAGGCAAAGAAACGATGGCTGTGGTTGATAAATGCTGTGACACAGTGAAACACAGCATGCGGATGGAGCCAGTAAACGGGGACTCCATCCAGATCTGAGAGGAGGGGGGCAGTTTTACCGAAGGCTTCCTGGAGGAGGTGAAGGGTTCAGCAAAGCCACAAGATGAAGCGAGAGAGCTTGGAGAGCTAACACATGGCCCACAGGCTGAGTGGTGAGAGTTGGGGCCAAAGACGTTGACCTAGGCCAGATAATCTCCTTGGTATGGCATGCTTTGAAGATAGGATGCTATCATGAAGACCATGGAAAGCTAGTGAAAGTTTAAAAGGGGAGGGACGTGGTCAGATTTGCACTGTAGAAAGCAGCGATTTGGAGATAATTGAAGTGAACTGAGATGAGAGACAAGGATACTTGTCAGGACACTGTTGGAAAAATCCACGTTTTAAAAAAAAAATGATGAGGGTTTGAACTAATGCCATCAGGATGATTCGTCAGGTAATATCAACAGGATTTTATGACCAATTAGAAGTGAATAAGGAGGAATCATGGATCACTGCCAGGCTTCTAGTTTGGGTAGCAGGTTGGCTCATGGTACCAGTCCCCAAATAAGGAACCACAGTTCCTTCAGTCTGCCTGCAGCAACTGCTGACCTCCAGATGATCCCATTTCTTATAGCCTCAGCAAGCCACAGGGAAATGCTGCACCCTTCCCCCACCCCATGTGCTCCTTTCAGGCAATTTGCATGTACGCCTTCTTTCTCCAAAAAGTGGGAATCCGGAAGAAGTTCTAACTGGGAGAGTCATAAACATGGGATATAAATCATCAACCCACCAAACTGTCATCAGGATACATTAGCCGAAGTTTCTCAACTAAAGCACCTATGAAACACTCTGACCAAAGGCAGGATTTCACCAGGGAGATATTTATCCCCATTCCGAGGGTGCAAATGTTTACAGAAGGTGGATTCCAAATTCACTAATGTCTTTGCAGAAATGAAACCAATGCCATATATAGGCAAGGTGTGTCTCATTCAGAGAAAACAGGCCATGAAATAAATTTATTCAATGAAAATCTGTATGTACCTTAGAAAATATGACATCTCTCTCTGAGTGGTCTGTGCTATTTGGTAGGACAAATTCTTTTAAGGCTCTCACTCATCCATTTTCATTATGCTAAGGAATTCTGGCTTCATCTCTATTCATTTTGTTTAAATGCCCAGATCTATGTCCTACATTCTGGTTTGGGAACTGTACCTTTGAAATGATGACTGCACGCCACACAAAGCTGAAAGGTTTGGGGAAAAGACGTGTTTCCTTGCACCATCACTCCCTTCTTTCTCGGTGGGAAGGAGACACCAGTGCCTAGCTGGCAGCAGCATTTGGAAGGATTAATGTGTGTTTGTAGAACACTCTCAGGTCTAAAGATGAAAGACACCCTATGAGCACAGCGTCTAATTGATGTTTGTTACTTTGAATGTGTCACTAAAGGACTTTTCTTATATAAATTAACTCTCCTCCAGAAGCTTTGAGAAGGACATGGAATTGAAGAGTCTCAAGTGTGGTCTTCTACCAACATATTTTTCTTCATCAGTGATTTCAAACGTGGAGATTTTATTCCCACTCAGTAGTTACGACCCTGCTAAGGTAGACTATTGACTTCAGGTGCTGTCATTCTTAGGCTAAGTCTATTTACAGCCGAAACAACCATTTAATTCCATTTCTTTGGAAGTAAATTAAATCCATAGATGAGTAAATAAATAAGCGCAAGCCTTCAAAGGGCTAAATGATTTCCTTTTCAATCTATTTTTAAGCAGTGTTGAAACAGTTTTGTTTTTCTTGTACATTGGAAATAAATGGGTGATCAAACGTTTGGCTCTCAAACTGTGTATTTGGCTTGGCTTGGCTTCATTGTCCAATAAGTTGTTTTCATAACCCAAAGGCTCAAGGAAGAATCAAGTTGGTTCATTTGAGTTCCAAGATAGGCCTTACTTCACTTAATGACTTAGCAATAATTTACCATCTGGTACCCAAGTCACTGCCCCGTTTGGCAGAGTGCCTACATCTCCCAGGTTAGGAAGAGAGTCCAGTGCCATGGCAGACCTAGACACTAAGGCAAGAGGCCCCAAATCCAAACGGAGAACTGACTCCATCTCTGATGATTTGTTTTTCTCAGTCCCAGGCTACCTAACAATCTTCCTTCTCCATTCCTCGTTTTCCCCCTAAAGACTCATCTTATTTAGGACTAAAGAGGGAGATTATAAAATGAAACCCACCACCTCCTTCATTAAGCCAGAGTGTTAAGTTCTAAAATCAGCAGAT
The DNA here is from genome assembly GCF_004115265.2 of Rhinolophus ferrumequinum. Classification (NCBI taxonomy): domain Eukaryota; kingdom Metazoa; phylum Chordata; class Mammalia; order Chiroptera; family Rhinolophidae; genus Rhinolophus; species Rhinolophus ferrumequinum. Next base: position 13,622,039 of record NW_022680355.1, on the reverse strand, counting down.
AAACAATAAAGGACAGTAGTTATCATAGAGTAAATATTACGTCTTTCCAGATTTGTTTTTGATGATGTCAGTAACTAAAGAAGCTAAGACGCTCAATACAGAGTGGAACTCAGCTGCCATTCTTTCGAAATCTAATTTCACCAACCAGGCCTTAGGCGGGCTCTCCTAGAGATGACCGGTTCTAAAGAGATTGGACTTCAGAAATGTTTCTGGGAAGTTCATGACGTTATCGCTCATATCTCTATCTGCCCTCAAAGAAAACATTTGAGGTTTAGTTTTGGTGCGTGGTGGACACATCTCTAAGTTAAAACAACGGGGCCAGTCACCTTGTTTCTAATCTGGGAGGGCCTGGGCTTTTATGAAGAAAATTCAAGAAGAACATGGGAAATAGGGGCAAAGTTTCACCTGTTGGGCTAAAAACCATCTGGGGCCCTTTCATGAATACAGCCTCTTCCCCCAGTCCCACCCTTCATTCCAGAAAGCAGAAGCCCCTCAGGCCTTGCCTCTGTTAAGTTTATCTCTTTCAAAGCTCCCTCCGGGTTCCTTTTAACATGATTTTACTTTTTAAAAATATTTGGTAGAGGGACTCCGTGCCCAGATACTTTCCCCTGGGCATTGCATTCCCTCTAAAGATGGCCCTGAACTTTGAGCCAGAATCCAGCTCAGGGCACTTTTATGCCAACTGGAGATGATTTGGGGACTATCTGAAACAGCATACAGCACTTGCTGCGTCCGGGCTAGGCGTGTGCAAACACAGGAGGCAGCGCGAGGCTGTTTGAGTAGTCCAAGCAAAGAAAGCACCATTCTGAAACCAGTTTTAAAATAAAATTAAATCAACGGCAGAGCAATAATCATCTGTTATAAACTATGCCAATGACAGTAAAAGCTTTGTTATCGGACCAGTTGGGCAAGTGGCTGCTGGTCAGCTAAAAATTCTGGTTAGCTAAGGCTTTATTCGTTTGGCCCCAGGAGGTTTGCCTCTTATCTCTTCCCTAGCTCTCCCTTTTATAAATGAAAGAAAGTGTATCTGGTTTGTGTGCAAGTTGCCATTTAAAGTCTATAGAGATGGACAAGTAATTTTGTTTTTCCAAAAGCAGCGGGAACGGTACATGCCACACCCTGGTCAGCTGCCCTTTGCGTTCTCCCTGTTCTAGTCAGTTTTAGCTGGTTACCGGGGTGAAGACGGTGTTGGGTGTGTGTGTGTGTGTTTACTATATCCGGGACTTTGGGGATGATTTTACTACCAAAAACAGGGTTCACTTTTTATTAAATAATCTCAAAGTTGTAGATGGTCCAAGGAACAAAATGGAAAAAGGAGGCCCAGGCAGCAGCATAGACTGACAGGAAACCCGGTCTCCTGATGCTGGGTGGCTCTCCTGTCTTTACCAGCTGTTACCCTTACGGGGCAGCCTGAGCAAGTCACCGACCATCCTTGGCCCTGAGTTTTCTCATCTATGAAATGAGAATATTAGACCTGGGGATCCCGAAAGCACCTTCCACCTAGAATTCTCAGTACATCTTCAAGAGAGAAAATATCTTATGCCTCCACCTCTAGAAGCTGTCACATAAGTAAGTGTTGCCCTGACGATCTAGACCATCTGAAAACCTTCACTAAGTTAACATGGCTAAATCCTGTCAAGGAGAAAGTTGATTTTAGGTTAATCTAGCGAAAATTCTTTGACAAACCCGTGACATTCAACCTGCTACATCCAAGTTCATGAGTGTCAGTGAGTTCTCTCCGTTTTGAAAGTTCACGGAGGCCCGAGAGTCAAACCTTGGCCTTGGCCTCTGGTTGAAACCAAGACGTGGCATGCTGGAGTCAGACAAATGGAACTGGAAATAAGCCAGTGCTTTATACCACCCCTAGGAGATCCAGATGTGAGGACCCTGCTCACCAAAAGAAGGGCCTTCCCTGAAATTCAGAACAGGGCAGGATTCCGGTCAACCCAGTCACACACTGTCACGGCTGCGTGATGTAATGGGAGAGGCACTAGCTCTGAAGCCAGAAGTCTTGGTTTTGAGTCTTTCTACATCTGAGTTTCCTTTTGTAGGTCATGATAACTACGATTTAGCATTCTAAATGCTGAAGAGTAAATGAAATGATACGTAAAGTACAATGAACAGTACTTTGTACATGCTACATACTCCATAAATTGTAACTATTAATATTTCGGTGAATAGATGGGGATATCGGGGTGCTTTATGCAAATCTCTAGAAAATGTTGGCGAGAAACCATCTTACATTGGCCATGGAGATGGGTCGGAATTATCTCACAGGCCTCCTTTTTATGAGTGTAGGAAGGAATTTCTACTCCTTGGGAAGATTAAGGAACAGAAGGGAGCTAGGTGATCTTTGTCAAGGGCCTAAGGTGACTCATTCCTCTGGCTGGAGGGAAGGGAAGAACTGAGAAGAACTTTAGGAATGAAGGGAATTAATGAAGTAACAAGGCAGTTAGTTATCCATGTGCTAATTACGACAGGCAGGTGGAGAGAAGCATAGGGAGAATTCGAGTAAGGTTCACAAAACCAAAGGATCGCCTTCTATGCTAGATGAGGCAGGTCAGCCTGAGGACACAGGGGCCCTTACTTTTCTCCAAAGTCATTCAATTGCCTTTTTACATAAAAGGAAGCAGAACAGAAAACACACACACACACACACACTCACACACACACACACACACACACACACACACAAACGAGACTGATCTAATGATATTCATCCATATTGGCTGATGCTTAAACTGCCACCCCCAAACCAGAAAGGTGATGACTGTAAGGGTCTTCTCATTCATAGTGTAAACCTTCATAAACAACATAGTTCATGTCAGGTCAAGCAACACCCGAAGGAGAGGAGGAAAAGCCAGAAAGGAAGGTCCACGTCAGCTGTCCTCCTGTTGAGTCTCCAGGACTTCCAGACAGAGTCCCACTAAAGACTCATCCCTCTAGATTTTCAGGGGCTTCACCTTTTGAGGAGCCCAAAAGAAAGAAAAGCCTGAAGAGCAAATGTTCTCTATACTTGGTGCTGCCTTGTCTCTGTGTGACTGTCTATCATTAAAGATAATAGATTAAAGGATCATATCATTAAGTTGAAAAGAGAGGTCATTATTTGTTACATCATCTCACTTTAAAGGGAATACTTGGAACAAAGAGCAATGACTAGAAGTCAATTAGACTGGGTACTCAACTTCAGCAGACATATTATTTCTGACCTTATGTTATATTGTACAGTGTCAGACAGACCTGGGCCAGTTCCCAATAGGGGGCAAACTAAATGGATTATTCTATCATCAAAAGCACTAGAGCAGGAGTAAGAGGCCTGGGCTCCCAGTCACATGGAAAATGCGCCGTGAAACTTGATAAAGCCACTCATTTCTTGGGGCCCTGTGGCCTCATCTGAACTAAAATGACTCTTAAGATTCCAAAGTTAGTGGTGGCCAAAGTCATGGGCTGTAGGGTCTTGAACCTGGAACTGGGTCAAGTCCTGTCTCTATCCCTTAATAGCTGTCTGACCTTGGCAATCTTCTATAAAATCAGATAACAAAAGTGTCTACCTCACAGGATTTGGGGAAAATTTAATAAGTTCATATGAGTATTGTGTGTGAGAACCAAGGTGACAGAAGGAAGAAAGTGTCCCTGCCTTCAATGGGTTTTCAACCTGTTAGTGGAAGTGGAACAAATCATCACTAAAGGAATAAGATAAGTTTGTGCATGTATATGACTCGTGTCCATACAGTGTTTTATAAGTACTCAGTCTTAACTAATAATATCTGTAATGCCCTTTAAAAAAAAGAAAAAAGAAAGAAAACTCTTAATTGTTAACACGAAAGCACGTACCTGAGTATCTCACTGTGGGGACAGAGCCCCAAAAAGCAGTTTCCAGGCTCTCAGCCTCACATAGAAAGGTGCTGGCTCAGGTAGTAAATGGCCATCGACTGTGATCAAATGGCCAACAGCTGTGGCTAGTTGGCCGTCAGCTGTAACCAGTGAGCCATCGGGCACTAATATAACTGCCGTGGCTGGGCTTGCAGAAAAAGGGGGGCTAGCAGGAAGATGGTGGCTGAGCCTGCAAGCGGCGCAGTGAGGGTTGAGAATTGTGTGACTCCTGTTTCCTGTGTCTCCAACCCAGCCACCAGTGAGAGTATAGTGGTGTGACTCCCCTACCTATGGCTCCGTGGGTGTTCCTTTTTGGCCTCACCATGTCCTGCGTTCTTATGTGGGGAGCGGGACCAGAGACCCCATAGACCCCGCCTGACACCCCACACGACACTCACATACGCGTTTAGTGGGCCCTGGGGATAACTAGGTCAGAATTCGCACAGAGATTACCGCATCAGAGCTAAGTGTTTAAGAAAGGCAAAGATTATAGAGATGGTGTCAGCTTGGGAAGACAGGGAGGAAGAGAAATAGAAGAGAAAAGAATCCCGACCAAGATGCATGGAATTTGGGGCAGTGACATGGCAGTGGGAGACGAGGGAACAGGAGTGTGTTTGCCTGGCTGGTGTTGGAAACACAGGCCAGTAGAAACAAGGGCAAATAGGCTTCATTTCCAGAAACAGCTCCAGAGGACTGGAAGTGGCTGTCTAGAGACCAGTCCCAGGAGCGCTCGGAGGCCTTCTCCAGGTCCCTCAGGGGACCAGCAATGTCGGCCATGAGAAGCACAGGGCGCCCCAGAGGGGCACCCTTCTGGGCCAGGATACAGCTGTAGGTGACTGTTCTCTGGCCAAATGAGGACAGAAAGAAAGATACCCAAAGCATTAGCAATCAGTGGATAAAAAGGTGAAGAGAAAGATGAGGTCAAAACCACTCCCCAGAGGAATGGGGAGGGGGTTTCTGTTTCATGGGCACAGAGTGTTAGTTTTACAAGATGAAGAGTTCTGGAGATGGATGGCGGTGATGCTTGCACAACATTGTGAATGCATTTAATACCACTGAACTGTACACTTAAGAATGGTTAAGATGGTAAATGTTATATGTATTTTGCCACAATAAAAAAAAAATTGAAGGGAGGACGCACTCCCCAGGACTGGAGAGAAAAGCACGAGCAGGGCAGACAGAACCTCATGAAGCTACTCTCTCCCCACCAGCCCCTGTGGTCTCCACATGCCACGGGACAAGCTTTTCTGCTCAAGAAGACACCCACCGAAGCCGGGAATCAGGAGGATATGTCCCTTCGGCTGTGGAGGGGAGAAGAAATCTATTTACACTCAAAACTTATGATCACATGGGAAAAAAACTGAAAGACAACATATCAAAACCTTGACAATATTGATATGAGAGTAGTAGAATTATGAGTGATAATCATTTTTTTCTCTGTATTTTTTAAATTTCTAAAATGAACGCTTTTACTCTTGTAATAATAAACAAACTTGTTTTAAAAAATGTTTTTAAATCTCTGGCACCCAAAACCAAATTTGATTCTCCTTCAGATTCAAGGTCAACCCATCCTCTCAACAGCAAGAAGTCCTAGACCAGGATTGCACATCAGGTGAGGAAAAAAGCAAGAGGGAACCATGTATAATATCTCATTTTTATAGTGGTAAGAGTGTACCTGTAACCCTGGCTTTTTGAGAGCCATCCAGAACTTTCTGCATTTGAAAAACAATCTCAGGGTGGTTTTTATTTGGAAAAACAAACAAAAAAGAACACCCTCAGGAATTTCCTGCTTCTAAAACTTACCTTCTCCCATCTTTTTTTTTTTTCCTACATATTTGTGCCTATGACATCAAACCAGACTGGAAATTCCTTGAGGGCAGAAACTGTGTCTTGTTCCTCTTTCAAGCCTCTTTGGTATTTAGCACATAGAAAAGGATTTCATAAACGTTTGTCGAAAGGCGAATGTTGGAGCTCATCAACACGGCCTCTCCATCTGTCCCTTCCCTCATGTCCTTCGTTCCTTCCAGAATGAAGCATCAGTCTAGTTTTAGAGAGAGACCAAGCTAATCAGCAAAATTGCTGATTTCTGTTTAACCAGGGGCCATCACATGTCACTTACCTGGGGCCCTGGTGTTTTGGAGCACAACCTCTGCCAACATCAAGAGATGACTCCAAACCCATGGTTAGTCTCCCCAGGGCTGGCTGCCCAGTGGTGTGTTCCTTTTAATAATAATACTTAACATTTAAACGGTCGCTTCTATGAGCCTCTTCAAAGCTTTTTACAATCATTAGCTAATTAAGGCATAGCCCTGCCCTGGTGACTACAGTTAAAATTCCCACTTTACAGATGGGGAAACTGAGGCAGGTTTTCAGTGCACTGCCACAGGCCAGAGTCAACTTCCGAGCCAGAATCAGAAGTTGCAGATACCTAATTCTGTGTTGAAGCCGCTCTACCCCACACCCTTCTTATTGTAAATAAATGGTTCCTGAGTGAATGGGAGGACAGGCCTTTCCAGAGGAACCGTCTCTACAGTTTTTGAGGGATGAGCCTAATTTGTTCATTCAATACTTTTGTAACTCTCTGGGCTCAAGTTGAGTTCAGCTTCCAACTGGGACAACAAACAAACAAACAAAAAGGAAGAAAGAAAAAGGGCTTGTCATGGGATTTATTTTCCAAAGCACACTTTTCCACTCTACGTGCTTTTTAAGCATATGTAAAATACATAAGGTAGTTTAGCACCAATTAAGGACTCTTACCCACTTGTGGCCCTCTCACCGGCTTCCTCCCAGCATGAGACTTAAGAGAGAGAGAAAGAAAAAGAGAAAGGAGGCATAACAAAACTTGAAGCTATGGGAATCCTCAGTTGGTGACAAAAATAATAAGTAGCCACCATCGAGTGACATGTGATCAAGAGAATTAATATTTCCAGCCTTAGAGGTTAAGGTGCTAAGTAGTAAACTTTGATTAATTTGTTTGGCAAAAAGCTCAATAACTCAAATTATCTGAAAGAAAGCCCAAGGCTTTTAACGACTGACCACAGCTTCCAACTGTTAGCATAGAATTAAACCAAGTAGTTGATCCAACATCGCGTGTGGGGGATTTTTCTTTTTAATACCAGAACTAGAAACAAATATTTGAGATTCTTATAAAATTGAGTTACCAGTCCCTCTGATCTATGAAAATAGACTAAATACCGACACCGAGGGCATCCAGGCTACAGGATAGATTGTGGTGTGGACTCCTGATGGACACCTCCTGGAGGGCGCCACCTGCTCAGGGTCTGTAGGGACCCTCGGGCTTGGGTCACTGCAAGGGTGTGGTGAGGACATTCCACACTTAGCATGCATGAAGACACAGAGATAAGAAGGAGGAAGGAGTCAGGGGACCTGACCAAAAGAAAGGACAGGAGTTGAAGAAAAGGACACTTGTGACTTATAAATAAGATAATCTGTTGTTCGGAGTCGCAGTAACCTCCACACAAGGTTTCTTGGAATAAGGGGCAGTCTAAGATAATAGCAGGTGACCCCAAACTAAATCCCATGAAGTACCTGTTTCTTGTGTTCCCCCAAAAAAGAAAATTTGTTTTGTGGGGCAAGAAACTCTTAACGTGAACACTAGACATTTAACATTTGCAGGTTATAAAATACTTCCGTTCTGAACTCCCTGAGAAGTTAAGCCAAATTCACCCCCTGCCCGTTAGCAACACACCGAAAACTCAGAACAGAGAACATATTCCGGGACAAAATTAAGATCTTCCTATTAGGGGACAATATAACAGTTCCCAAAGCAAATGCCAGGAAAAAATAAAATCATAAACATTTAAGTAGTAAATTCTCTTTTTAGGCATAAATGAGAGAAGTGCGTGTAGAGTAAGAAGTTGAACAAAGGGGTATTTTTGTTTGTTTGTTTTGTTTTTATGGAATTAACTATTGGAATTAAAGTAATTAAATGCTATTAACTTAACAGTTCTTGATTATTATAATAGCCCAGGCTTGAACCAGGTAGACTCAAGGAGGATTTCAGATCTCACATGTATTTGGCCTTAAACCCTGTTTCATTTCTTGCAGAGGTAAGAGGAGCTAAGAAATAAATACTAGGTGACTTGGAAAAGAAAACGATTCAGCCCTTCCCCAGGCAAAAGAACACTGGACACAAATGTGTGCTTACAGCATCTGCACTTGCCCCTTCTCGTCCCCAAACCCCTGAACAGAGATAAAAAGGGATAAGATCAGAGGTTAGAGAAGATGTGACCAAAGAGAAATATGCAAGAACATATCCCTAGGATTCTCCCTCTAGAAAGTGGCTATGAGGCATAGTATGAGAGGTCGGCTGGCTGTGGAAGAGTTAAAATTTTATCCATCATAGCTAGGGGTTGCCAGATAAAATACAGAACACACAGTTAAACTTAAATTTCAGATAAGCAATGAATAAGCATTTGGGATAAGTATGTCCCAAACACCGCACGGGATGTACCATACTAATCTAGTATACATCATTCATCTGAAATTCAAATTTAAATGGGCATTCTGTATTTTTATTTGCCAAATCTGGCAACCCTGATCACAACAAAAAGTCGGCACTGTATAAAAGTGAAAAATCGGGGGAGAGAAATATAAGCACGTTGTTTAGAGACATGAAAGTAACATACACAAGAAACAGCTAAAAGAGTTTAAGTGGTTTCCTCGGGGAAACAGGAATTGAGAGCGGGGAAAGTTCAGGCCAGGGGACAGCCATTTTTCTTCAGCCTTAGCAGCAGCAGTTGTGTTTGAATTTTTCATCAATGTAAAACTTTGACAAAAATTCAAATTTCATTTTAAAAAGGAAATGGCCACCAATGATTTTGTTTTAACCCCGTTCCCCCTTCCAAGAAAAATTGGTAAGCCAAGGAGCCAAGTTTCAAGGGCATATGAGAAAAAGGGCAAAACATTGAGATAAAAAGGGAGACAGAGAAAGTGACCTGGTCTCCCACTCCTCCCTCCCCAGGCAATGCCACTCGGGTTTCCTCTCCTGTGGGTGCCTGAATGCAGACCTCCAGCCTAGAGAACCCCTCATGGTAGCACTCAAGGCTGGCAGACCAAGAAGTAGAGAGCGGGTGGTTTTTGCTGTGGTGAGAGTGAGGATGAAGAATTTAGCTACCAATTTTGGAGCACTTACTAAAGGCCAAGTGCTGCTTTAAGAACTGGACTACGTGATCATCTTTCCTTCACCTTCCCTGCAACCCTGTGAGATACTGTTATCCTCACTTCCTGATGAGGAATTGAGGCTGACCAAGCACTTGCCAGAGACCACCCAGCTGGCTAGTGCTGGAGTTGGAATTAGAACCCAAAGCTGGCTGATCCCAAAGACCCTGCACTCAACCAAATGGTACATCATTTCCCAGGTGTGAAGCTGGGCAAGCGATTCTGGCAATAGCCCTGCCTGGAACTCAGGGAGCGGAAGCTCCTAGTGACCACCTAAATCAGGTGCCACAGAGACTGACCTGGCACACCCCTTGAAGCACCTAATGGCTTCTCTGCCTCCTACTGTTGTGACGGAAAAGGAGCCCATCAGGGTTCAGATGGCCTGCAATCCTGACGCTTTGTCTCACAGGTTTCACAATGAGCCCCCCCAGGAAGAGAACACACACCCATAACTTTTCCACGAGGCTCTGCCTCCAGACTGGCTTTCCACACCGAGTGCCTCCTGCAATGGATAAAAGAATCTGAGTGTCCCTCAGAGAGTTGCCCTGCTGCGAGCCTCTTTGAGGCCTGAGATTTTGGAAAACATCTTCAAGAGGGCATAGCCCCCCGTGTGCCTATGTGTTTACCACTGGAGAGTGAGGGGGCTGGGAGAGAAGTTGTGACTGTCACCAGGGAGTGAGAAGATGTTTGCCCTGCCAACGTGCTCCATTGCCTCAGAGCCCAATTCAAAGGCAGGGGGACAGGAGGCTGGGCTGTTGTTCTGGGGCTGTGTGTTTCCAAGCTGATACTTCTGGAGCAAACAAGCTTAGGGTAGCCAAAGCTATGGAAACCACACGGGCATCTAAAAGCTGCCACTCAAATGAACACCTTTCCTGGCAGCTTTGATTCCCCGTGAGCCACACCTGAACACACGATAACAGATGTTGCTATCACACCAGATCTGAGTTTGGGGGAATCGTCAGTGTTCTGCTTCTTTCCTCCGTGTTGGAACAGAACCGGAGTCGAAGAGAGAAAGAGCATGAGGACAGGGTGGCAATGGCTGCCATTGGTCATCGTTATGATTATTATTTGCAGAAAGCCCAACTGCACATTCAGCAGGGTTGTAAATGCCCAAAACGTCATGGAGAATGCCCCCTGGTCATTCTCAGGGAAGTCAGCTGGCTCCTCTCTGCCAGCATCAGATAATGGCTGAGATGATAAGTTTCAGCTACCTGGCTGGAGCCTCTTCCAGTATTTGATCCCAGTTAGGGATCTGATTCTCTCCTCATGGCAGTTCTCTTTGATGTCTGAGATTCTCCTGAGGATAAGGGAGGTGACTGCCTGCTCCTGGCCTGAGTCAGTTGTGACTTTCTTGTGGCCCTTTGGAATGACTCCGGTCCTGGAGGCCTCCCCATCACGCAGCCCATTGCCCAGAGTCTGCATGGAAGTTCATAATACCATTTTTTAGAGCAAACATCCAGGAAAGGCTTCCTCTTCTCTTATGCTAAGGACACGAGTCTTTAGCTACCCAATAGGAGTCCATGGTTTTAATAAGCCAAAGGTGAAATATTAAGACTCTGGTGTGTAGGAGCTCTGTGGGTCCTCAGTGTTCCCTGCCATTGAACAGAATTTCTGTGTGGGTCTCACTGACTCACTAGGCATTGTGTGGCCTACGGGGTAAATGCAATACCCTATTTAATATTCAATCACAAATATTTATGAGTCCGCCAGCCTGGAAGCCCCCACGTCCCTCTCTGGCAGGTAAATGAGAGCTGGCTCACCTTCCTGGAAAAAAGGTGGATCGCCCAGGGAGCTGTGCCTACTGGCCTGTCACATTGTTGGTTGAGTCACTGAAAATCCCCAAGCTGTCAGAGTGAGTTAGGAACTCTAAGAAGAAATAGACTTTGGGGAGCGAACCTAGTCCCACATTTTTGGCTGGCATTTGAGACTCGCCAGCTGCACAGTCCTTTGTTGTGGGGTGGAAAGGGGTTTGCTCTAAGTGTCCAACTTCCGAACCAGAAAAACATTCTTGTTTTCATCAAATTCACACACACACAAACACACACACACACACTCACACACACACACACACACACACCTAAAAATAATCGATAGCTTGTTTATGAAGAGATCAGATTACACGGTCGGACATGACAAGGTGGGGTGAGTCACAGAGATGGGTCATCAAACACCAGCACAGAAGCCATCGTGCAGCCCTGGGCTGTGCTCCCCACAACAGAACCTGGGACTCACATCAATCTAGTGACCTGGTTTCTCCCAAGTAGGTAGGTCGCTGCCCTTGGAAAGGTTAGACAGGGCGAGCTGGACAAATCCTTTCGTTCCTGCTACTCCCTCTCCCACTAAGAATGAGGTGGGGGTGGGGGGTGGGGACAGAGAACAAGCTAGACCTGGGGGCAAATTCCAAGGGGTCTGAAGCCAACCCTGAGGATGATAGGATTCTCCTGCCCTAGCTCCTCCTTCCAGAACAGCATTCTTCCAGGTTCTAAACCTTCTAACTTAGGGGTGACTCCAGTGGCCTAGAAAATTCTGGATAAGGCTCTCCAAGGAAACATCCACCACCCTGAGATCTGCTCCCTCCTTCTTTAAACACTGCAAGCATTTCCCTGCTCCCATCCCTCTTGCCCCTGGGGCGGGCGGGCAGCAGCTCCAGATAGCAGCTCCCCTCCCTCTTCCAAGGGAGAGAGGCAGCTCCAGCAGGTGTCTCTGCCTCACCTTTTCTCCTGGGGCAAGAGGCAAATGCAGGTGCCTCCTGCCACTCCCTCTTTTCTCCTAATGGGAGTGGGTGGCTAGGGAGGTGTCCCAGCCACTCCCGCTGGCCCCGCAGGGCTGGTGGCTTAGGGAGGGACCTCTGCTACCAACACCCTTCTCAGAGCTAGAGTCCATAATCCAAACCTCACCCTCCCTCACTCTTTTCCCACCAACACTACCTCCACATAACTTTTGGGGCTCCTCATGAATTCTTACTCAAATCTTCCATCATTCACTGGTACAGTCCCAGTCATGAGCCAGCAGCTAACACTGAAGAAATGCAGGAGGCAGCTGTGGCCTCAAGGGGTTTACAGTCGGACTCATGATCTGGCTCAGTAGATTTACAACCCACCCGACAGCCCTGGCTTGATGAAGTCTCTGGGTCCCTGCTTCTGGATCTTATCTGACCCTTGACAGAACAGGACATAGGGAGAGAGTCCCTCTTCTCTCCCACGTCTGGTTCCCACACTGGGACAGAGAGAGGAGAGAGAATTTTCGAAGGATATGAAGGTCAAGGCTGGAGATGGCAATCAGATTCTCTCTCAATGTTCTCCACAGAGAGCCTTGGGCCCAGGATCAATGTGCACAGTGTGTCCAAAAGAGTACTGGCAGAGCATGAAGGAAACATGGAGGGCCCTTCCAGGGCACGGCCCCACCACGGTGCCTGTACATGGACACCTGGCCTCATCAATGCCTGCAGTCAACAGGAATCCAGACAGACTGTGGTCAACCTCCCAGGAAGGTCTACCACTCCCAGCCCCCTCTCAGGCCCTCTAGAGCAGGTCCACTGAGGGGTGACACAGTAAGTTCTCCCACTTGAGAAAGGGTCATGACTCCCTGGAGAGGAGCTATTCAGGTTCTAAGGAATGTTCGAATGTTCTTAGGAAACAGAGGGAACCCTCAAAATCCAACTCTCCCACATTTGCCTTCCAGAAGGAATCCTGGAGAGAAAAGGAAAACAGGAAGGAGGATGTGCTCCAAAGAAACCCACCTAGAGGCTGGTGGTGACGTACAGTCAAAATAAAAGGGAAGACGGAGATCAAATATATGGTGATGGAAGGAGAACTGACTCTGGGTGGTGAGTATACAATGTGACAGGTAGATGATGTATTACTGAATTGTACACTTAAAACCTATGTAATTTTACTAACCATTGTCACTCCAATAAGTTTAATTTTTAAAAATAAAATAAAAGGGAGGACAAGAAGGTGAGAAGACGTTGGTCGTGATGACAAAAGTGGCCATGCCTAGGAAATCCACCCAAAAGAGGTCCTGAGGTTGAAAAATAATTATAATTTTTGACCAAGAGAGTTCATTGTTCTAATTCAGGAATCAGTGATTTTTTCACCTTAACTGCTGGGAGCAAAACTAAGCCAGGCCCGCATCCTGGCTGACCAAACACACAAACAGTGGAGAAGGAAAGAAAAGACAGAGAAGCAGAAAAGACAGCAACAAACGGGGGCAGGGTGGGTTTGGGGTAGAAAGTGGAGGAAAATGGAAAAATAGACAATGTGCAGGAGATGGGGTAAGATGTGACAATTTTTCCATTGTTCATTGCCCATCAGGCCCCTCAGAGGGCTTTGTCTATTCCATTCTGGATGTGGGTCGTCTAGTCTGAACTTGAACTGAAATTCCAGAAGGGCCTAAGCTCCTGTCTGTTGGAAATCCAGTCACTAGATGCTTGGGCAAAGGGGATGATTTCCCAGGAGCAATTGACCAGGATTTGGAGACTCCTCCTGATGACAGTGCCTCATACTTAAGCCCCTGGTTCTATCCCTTCTTTTGAGATCTTTCTGTGAAGCAGTGAGAATTCCTACATTATGAAGGTGCAGCGTCCTTGGTCTTTCTTTTCATCTGATGCGTCTTTCTCAGCCCATTACACTTGATAATAAGTCTTCTTGCAAGTGTTCCATGAGTTGAGCTAAAACAAATGCACTGTTTTAGAGATAGGGAAACCGAGGCACTGAAAAGGGAACTGTTGCACCTTAGGGATGATGGCTCCATAGCAAAGAAGAACCCCATCTCAGCAGCCTGAGTGTGACCTGGAGTCTTCAGAGCCCAGTGCGGAGGGGATGAGCACCTCAATTTCCCTGTCGATCCTGCAGGGAGGATGGAAATGTCTGTAACGTTGGGTCCATCCAAGCTGAGCTTTTAGTGTCTCACCTAAAAGTATGTAACCATCAAACACCACATCTAGAAACGTTGTTTCTTGTCTCTGTACTTCTTGTGAAGTTCCTTAAAAGCAATAGAACTACAACTAGATAAAACAGAATTCCAAAATCACTTGTGTAACTCCCAAGAGATTCCTCGCCACCCGTCCACACAACTGGATGTAATGAAAAAGTAAGTCAATTAGACCTAGAAGAATCTAGAGACTTTCTAGACCATGCGGCTAGGTAGATGAACAAAGGGGTGACAAAGGGCTGTGTGACTTGCCCAAGAACACACTCTAGGAATTGACTAAACCAGCATTAGAACCCCAGTCTCACTTGTCTCATTAGGGAGACCACCTCAGGGATGATGTAGATGCCTGATCACTGCACTGTGCACCTGAAGCTGAAGCTGAACGATAATGAATGTCAACTACAAGTTTATATATATGTATATAGTTACAAGAAGTGGAGAACATCATTAGGAATAGAGACAGTGGAAATGGCTGTGTGTGATGTCAGAGGGGTAGTGGATGGGGGAGGGGGGCTGTCACTGTGTCAGGGATATAAATGATAAATTCTAACTATTACATTGTTTTGTGCACCTGAAACTAATAAAAAAAATGTTAAAAATAAATAAATAAATAAATAAATAAATAAATAAATAAATAAATAAATAAAAAGAATCCCAGTCTCGTGACTTCCAATTAATCAGAAGAAGAAATTACCACATTTAGGTAGCCACTCTGTACTAGCCTGATTACAGAATTCGGCTGTGAACGCATTGCTTCTTAGTTTAACCTCACTCACAACCAATATTTGAGTTATATTATACTGTCAGCAATATCACCTTTGGGGTAAAAAGATGGTGGTTCCAGAGTCTCAAAAAAAACGGAGGGAGGGAGAGAGAAACATGACACCGAGGTCCAAAACAATACAGAAAATCGTAGGTATGCCTAACTTCCTGCAAATTCTACACGATTGTGTTTATATTGAGTTTTTGTAGTGGCCACCGTTGAGTGTACTGGGAAGTGGGTGATACCGTGCTTCCCCGAAAATAAGACCTAACCGGAAAATAAGGCCTAGCATGATTTTTCAGGATGACATCCCCTGAGCATAAGCCCTAATGCGCCTTTTGGAGCAAACCTTAGTATAAGACCCAGTCTTATTTTCGGGGAAACATGGTATAAAGTAATCCTATGGTGAATCCTTTTTATTAGCAAAGCATCTTTTTGCGAAGCAAATAATTCCTCCCAGTGTTCATACATCACTTTTACTTAAACTGAAGTGTGTCTCTGTACTGGAAGCTAGTCCCCTGTTACTCTAAGCACAGCTACAGGACATTAGTTTGGGAGCAGTTTGGAAAGAAAGCATTTGAATAGGAGTGGATTCAGGACATAAATCAGATGGATTCACTTTTCCTAATTTCTCCTATCGTCTTCACCAAAGACTCAAACTTAGTGCCCCCAAATTAAGGTTTTTCAAGGAATCTTATAAAAGGAAAGTAATTATCAGCAGGGTAGACAAGATTCTGCCTTATGGTGAAGAATCAATGGTATCAAAAGGCATATATTCATGAATTCTCAACAGTTATTCCAACACGAGGACACGAGAGGGAGAGTTGTAGACAGATGTAGAAAAAGATGAAAGAAAAGTCAGAACTGATTAAGAGATTAAGCCCATCATAGAAAACCAATAAATATTTTTAGATCTATTATTTGTTGGGGATTTTTTTTTTAATGGAAGCACTTTTTTAAAAAAATGAAAGGACCAGGAATTGCTTCAAGGGCAAACCGAGGTAGGGTCCACTCAGAGGAAGGGGACGGCCCGTTTCTGTCTCTGCAGTGAGGAACCAGGGTGAGCTCAAAGGAAGGCCAGCATGATGCTACAGTTTGCCTCGTGCGCTCTGATTATGAAAGCCATTCATGGTCGTTGTGCAAAATCTGGAAAGTAAAGTACAAAGAAGTGGGAACACCCACAATCCCACCACATAGGTGACCACTGTTAATTTGGGGGCATGTATCTGGAGCTCTTTAAAGACGGAGAATCATCTTTGCTTTCTGAAACCATGGAAATGAAGGCTGCTCAAGGGCAGGCCATTTAACTATCACATCAAGGAACCCATGGCGCCAAGCCATGTAAGACTTTGCATTCCATGGAGCAAGATGACAGAAGCTTAGGGACCTGGAAAAGAACAACTGCACATTCCCAGGGCCCCTTCCCCGCAGAGCAAATGAGCCTGAGCCTGGGGAGATGTTACCTGGCCCAATCCCCACCTGGCCCAGTCCCCACCTGGCCCAGTCCCCACCTGGCCCATCTGCAATGTGAGACACCTGTCCAGGTGAGGGTGGAGCACTCCAGTCCTGACAAATGGGAAAGCATCACCTTGGGGCACTTACTGCTCCTAAATCGAGTTCTCAGTTCAGGGAAAAAAATAAACCCAGAGAGGAATTTTCCACTGCCCCATTAATCATGAGAGAAGCAGCCTGGGAGCAGGAAACACCGCAGGCATTCCAGGTCTTAGGGCCCAGCCAGCCCCACCACTACTCCTCATTCCCCAGCGGGTTTGCCCTCCATTGTGTCCACCTAATGGAAGTTCACAGTGTGTGACTGTGTTTTACCTAATACATGCGGTGGGTGGCAGGCCGGCAGCCTGATCTCTTTGCACAGTTTCAATAGGAGATACAACTTGAAGACTATTAGACAAAAGCTCCTACCAGATATCTTCTGATCCCAGGCTCAGGGCGGCTGATTCTCTGATCACCCCTGAGATTCATCTTCTTAACTTAAGCATTTTCCTGCCTCTGTGTCTCCCTCCTGAAACAGCTCCGAATAGTGGCTAAGAGATCACTCCATCACTCACTGTGTGTGTAAACTTAGGCAGCTCATTTCACCTCTCTAAAACTCTGCCTCATCATCTGTGAAATAATAGCAGTATTTCCCTCATAAAGTTGTTGTGAGTCAATGCTGCATGCACAGAACTTGGAACCTAAACACTTAGGGAATGCTAGTTGTGATGTCCATTCAACAACTATTCATTGATAAGGGGCATGCATCAGAGGACATGTGGTTTCTGCCTTCAGGGAAGTCATCATCCAGCAGGGAGGACAAATGTTAAAAAACAAACAACTATGATGTCACATGATAATCTGTGAGGTGGTGTTATAATCATCCTCTCGCAGACGATCTCATATGTCTCCCCAATAATGCTACAAGGTAGATATTAGTGTTTTACACACGATGAGGCTGAAGTCCAGAGGTCACCGGGTTAGTCAGTGGACACTTGTGGACTTGAATCCAGGTCTTCTGAGTCCAGCCCTAGTGATATACATTCACCAGTCCCTTTTTTCCCTCTCTTTTCTAGCTTCAGGTGGACTCCCAGAAGACCACCTGATGCTGAACGCAGCTTTAAATCTGAACGTGAGGGCAGTCACCCGTAATGTGATCACCTTCGCCTGGTTGATGCAAAACCTGCAGATTTCCGTCAGTCGGGGTTCATGCTGTTGTCATTGCTACTGTTCTCTGTCTTTATAGAATTGCAACCCCCTGAATGTCACTCTGGGACATATGGCCCCTCAACTATAAACTGCCACCAGCCATTGCTACTGAGGGCTGCCCTTCAATGCCTGACAGTGACGATTAAACATTGTCTATTAAAGGAGACATAAAGAAGCCAGACATCCTGCACGGAGGAGGAGAGTGGGGCACAAACAATGGGTCAGATTTTCCTGTCTCTCAGGGGAGTCGCTCTCTCATCTTTCAGAGGAGAAAAAAAATCATGCCATGAGAATCTGGCAGAGTAACCTCAACAAGGCCCAGGGGAGGGCAGGGGCCGGGAAAGGTAGCCTGGACACAGAGGCCCACCCAGTGCTTAGCTGCTCACATTCTACCTCCAGCTAAGAAGTAGAAAGCAATTTTATTTCTTCTGAATTCTTATTGTCAGTCCTGCTGGTTTGTGTTATTTACTGTGGGAATCAGTCCCAGAAAAGACAGCTGGCCTGGCATGCCACGCCATCCACAGTCTCAGTCTGATTCCCACTCTGCTCCCCGGACTGCTGAGCATTGCTGGAGAAAGTCCCTAACTTCACTGGGGCCGGCCCTGCTGCGTGGCATCCTGTAATCACCGCCTGCTGACTCCCTACCAATTCCCAAGGAAATCCCAGAAGGGATTCCTTGGAACCCCCAAGCTGCCGGGCCTCCTGCCGTACTGAGAACATCGTCCTTGTCGTCCCTCTAGTTCGCACGGTCAGCCTCAAACAACTGGAGGTGTGACATCCATGTCATGACACCCTTTCCTCTGCACCACCATCCCCACTTCTGAATCTTTTTATATCTCTTTTCTCAAGAGGAGACCAGTTCTACCTCCTTTCTCCAAGGTCTTTGTTCCTGATCCCTGCGTCTCCCACCTCCTATAGGTTTCTCTCCATTTGGCTCCATCTGTCTTCCATCTTGGATCTTGGTAAGAACACTTAACATGAGATCTACCCTCTTGACAGATTTTTAAGTGGACAATACATGACTGCTCACTATCGGTACAATGTTGCACAGGCAATCTCTAGAGCTGCTTCACCGGGTTTAACTGAAACTATGTCCCCTGATTAATAACTCCCGTTTCCCTAACTCCCCCTAGGCCCTGGCAACCACCATTTCACTCTCTAATTTTGTGAACTTAACTATTTAAGATATAGTTAATATAAATGGAATCCTGCCATACTTGTCCTTCTGTGACAGCTTATTTCACTTAGCGTAATGTCCTGCAGGTTCATCCATGTTGTCATATATTGAAGTTTTCTTCTTTTTCAAGGCTGCGTGGTATTCCATTGTGTGTATGGACCACGTTTGGTTTATCAGCCGATGGGCATTTAGGGTGTTTCCCCAACTTGGTTATTGTGAACAATCTTGATTTCAGTTCTTTTGAGATAAACACCCTGTAGTGGGACAGATGATAGTTCTATTTGTAATTTTCTGGTGTGCAAAGGTTTCAGCTTCTCCACATCCTCACCAACACTTGTTATTTTTAGCATCATTTTCAAAGCTGTTACACATATTGATGGTTGGGCCCTTCTAAGAATATTAGTGATAGTCACCATCTGTTCAATATCGGCTCTACGTTCTGCACTAGGGCCGAATGTTCGATGTTGTCTCATCTAATCATCATCGTGGAAACCTGCATTTGACAGATGAGAAAATGCATTTTCTGTGATCAAAAAATGTGTGTCAGTGATTCTGTCCCCGGGAGCTCTACATACGCTCTGGGAGCTTGTAGAATTAACTGAGATTTGGCCTTGGTGCCTCATTTTAAGAACATCAGAGTTTCGGCAGCCACAGACTCTCTCTATGAAGAGCTCCTCATACGGAATCTGCCCCTGCTATTAATCAGCTCTAGCCACGAGTCAGGAGGACACCAGAAGCAGGAAAAGCAGTCAAACCTGTTTGTCTTACTGTGTCTGAATTGTTTCAGTTTTGAAGTTTTATGCATCTTTTATACCTCTGTATCAGCACTGAAGGCACAGCCTTATGTGTGGGACATTGGGGACACTTAATACATTCATTGAAATTTTTTTTTCCTCTTTATGCTGTAGTGGAATTATTGTTCCTGCACAGCCTTAACACATTAACCAGGCAAATTTGCCTTGCTCACATGGAAACACATCTTCCAAAAGTGCCAAAGAGAAAAAAATGTGCCTCCTCGTTCACTCTGGGGTTCTAACACTCTTCCAGATTTGGGAAGGATCGGAGACCTGAAACCTATATGATGGCTGATTTCAGTCCTTGCCTGAAAGCTCTAGAAAACCAGTTTTGGTAAGAGTTCAGATAGTTGATTGACCCTTAAACGAAGTCCCAAGGACTCTTCCCAGCCTCTCTGTGCTCCACGAGAGGCCCAAAGCCAAGGCCAGCAAATACGCACACTTGCCGTGCCTGCCTCCCCAAGGAACAACAGGCCCTTTAAGTTCTTGTCAAGTGGGTCCCCGATCCAGACATGAGAGAACCAGAGTGAACCTCACCGACCTTTTCCTCCAGGGAATTTGGCCCTACATGAAGAGGAGGTGACCCTGAAAAATACCCTCTTTCCTACCCAAACCTTCTGGTATCTGCTCTGATGGAAGAGGAAAAACACACGGGCATTTCAAGATAGTGAATAAACCTAAACTAATACATATTTGGATTGGGAATATCAAGATAAACACACAAACATATAAATGCTTGCACATCCATGGAGAAACATGTAGACACACATACCCTCAGAGATAAACACCCACTTTTGTGTCCGTCCTCAACATGACTTGAATTTGATCCTATTCTTGGAGGCCAATGTCTCGATAGTGTTAAATTTTATTAACTTTTTCCTTTATCGGGGGATCCTCCTGAATATGTGTGGGGCTGATGTCCACACTGCCAATACTTCACTCTGGATGCCAAGGGTATTTTATGCATTGAGTTAAATAACATGTTGCATTATAATATGTTTCAATATCACCCAACTACTTGACCTCAGTCAGTCTTGGCGAGACTAACAACCCTTGGCGGGTGGGGGGGGGGGCGGGTAACAAAATAAGCCACGATGGAGCTGACAACACTTTATGATTGATACAGTCTTCACGCAAGGACCCATAATCTGTCATTACCATGATATTCCATGGTCTTGAAATGAGGAAACTCTACCACAAGGAAAGTTAAGTCCCTGCTTCGGTATCACATAAGAAGAGAAAGTTAGGACAAAGTCTGAGAATTTCTAGCATTCTAGATATTTTTCATCACTTTCTGTCATAAACCTAGTGATTCCAAAAGGTAGAAAATAAAGTCCTTGGCAAATATCCATTTCTCATACTGATGATTTTAGTTCTTGCCTCTTTAGAATACCCACAGAGAAAAGCACACATTAACACATTAACACCTGAATTGTACTTACTGATGCTATGCCAATCCTTAGAATCCGAGGGATTTTTTTTTAATGGACTTTCAGACAGACATTTAGAAGTTTGTCTTTGTTGGCCAATTCCTGGTGAAGCAGACGCTTTCATTGCCCAATAACTGTCTTTTTAAAGTTCAGTAGCCACCTCTGGGAAGGCAAGTCATTTTGATTTTCATTTGCTTTGGGTTCATCCTGAATGCTTTGATTTGTTCCACCGTTCCTTGATGGGTGATACCATTTATGGTTGCCACTGTGGAGCCACCTATTCACACAACGTGGAATTGTCTGGTTTCGGGGGTGCTCTGTGTTCAAGAGTAAGGCACAAGAATGAATCATAGTACCCAGCTTTATCTTGGGTGTCATTCGTCGCCTTCACAACAGCTATAACAGTTGGCCTCCCTGAGATGCAAGACCAGTCTTCATTTAAGGCTTCCTATATAACTCTTGTGCCCTTAAACATGCCTCAAAACAGAAAAGCACTGAACCAGTCTCCCCCTGTAGCTTCATCTCAATTCTGCTGCCTCCTGAAGTCTTCCTTTCAGCATCACATCCACCCACCCTCCATGATTCCATCCTCCATGCCGACTCCAGAAGATTCTCCCAATCTGGGATGTTTATCCTAAATAAATTATTTGGAATAATTTTCTAAAGCATTGGGCTTGGGGTCACTTAGCTTTTCACCCACTCCGCTCCCACCTTGGCCCACAAATGTGCTAGAGTCGCGCTCTCAAGTTCATTGTTCCAGGACCACTGGCAGGCCTCAAACAGGATTCTACATGGCAGAGAGAGAACAAGGTAAACACATCTTTGTAGCCCTCCTGCTCTTCCTATCCAAATGATCCTTGACCAGCTAGGTACCTCTCCGAAGACCCTGCCATTCACTAATCCTTGCTAGATAATCCATTGATAACTAAACTCTGGAATGACTTTAGTAATTAAAAGGATACTAATTACTGTTCAACACTGTGGGCTGAATTGGTGACCAACATAGTTCTCCGGACATTATATACAGTATTTCACTTAATCCCCACAATAACTAAATGTGTAGAATATCCCCAGATGAAGCAACTGACACTCTTTGCCATTAAGTGACAGAGCCAGAATTTGCAACCATGCCATCTGCCTCCAGAGTCTGTGCTCTTTACCACTACTGTTCAACAGCAAAGAAAGGTGAAGGGATAGATGGCGGCCTGTTGCATGGCTGACTTTGGCCTTGGCAGTCCCATTTTCAGGTCAAAGAATCGATCTTGGCTCTCCTAAACTTATCTCTTCCCAAATCCTTCATCTGATGGGTGGCTATGGAGAGTATGTCCCTCTGCTGATCACCTTTCTGCCCCGAACTCATGGGGGAATAAAGAAATTCACACCTGACACACCAGCTTTGGAAAGCTGGCCTCACGTGCTGGGTCCTCCCCCTCCCCTTCATTCCTTCTCCCAAAGCAACAGCACCCGCCATATGGGTCCTCAGGAGCCCGTTTCAATCACTAACCAAACCTGCTTCTTGGCCAAGCCCAGTGAGACTGGGGATAGAAACCAAACACACCCAGAGGTGAAGTACGCAGCACCATAAGCTGAAAACAGGCTTCTAAAATTGTCCTCGTAGTAACTCTGTTCAAATCCTAAAGAGGAAGGGAATCGTGCATGTGAAGCCACCAGCTCCTCCCCCCACAACAGAGCAAGCAAGACTGGACCCAAATGTCACAGGAAGTCAGTGACAGAGAGATCTGACCATTTCAGGGAGTCTGGAATCCCAGTCCTAGATGCTCTCCATTTCCCTTCAATACATGACTTTGGACTTGCCCTTCAGGTCCTTGAGCAAAGACCTCAACGTTGCATCTTCGTCTTCATTTTGGCCAGGCCCAGGGGCACCATTTCTTTTTTAAAAAATGATAATAAAACAAAAAATGTTTAAACACACCAAAATTCCTGCTTCCTTTTCTAGACCCCTACCTACTTCTGACAGGGCAAGCCATATAATTAGCATCAGCCAGCCACTCTCAGATCCGGGATGAAAGGCAGGCCACGTACAGTGTACCACTATTAATATTGTTATTGTAATAATTATATTTTATGGCAGTTTCCTCACCTCTGCTGCTCAACACTGGCTAATTTCTCCATTATAAAAAGTGGGTTCTTTTATTGGACTAAGTGTTTTGCGATGAGTTTGGTTGAATTTTACCAGCTGAGACATAATTAAGGGGGGACAAGTCTCCAAGTGATGCCTGAAAACCCGTTATCCACTCCAGTGTGCAGGCAAACA
Source organism: Rhinolophus ferrumequinum (assembly GCF_004115265.2). Classification (NCBI taxonomy): domain Eukaryota; kingdom Metazoa; phylum Chordata; class Mammalia; order Chiroptera; family Rhinolophidae; genus Rhinolophus; species Rhinolophus ferrumequinum. The sequence goes on along the minus strand of NW_022680355.1, from coordinate 13,598,914 downwards.
AGCAATTTGAAAGAAAATGACCACTCTTTGCCCGTCGTCCAGTAGGCAACCACATCCTCTTTCTGTCTTGAAAGGGGATTGTAGGATCAGAGCTTCCACACTGGACATTATTGGGCAAAGACGGCCAGTGACCACCAAGCAATCAAGTCTAAACATAAGCTGCCTCTGCCAAGAACACTCCCCGAGGGACACCGGCCCTGAGCACTCTGGCTGTGAGTTTCCACTCCAGTTTTGACTGCTGTCTGCTGTGAGACATTGGGCAAGTAACCTCCCCTCTTGGGAGAGGTAAACGGTTGGGCTGCCTTTCAGGGGAGAAGCTGCAAGCCCATCGCTCAACCTAAAGAACCAATGGAAAAGTGCTTTCACAAAACGCAATCCCAAAGCCTAGGTAGGACGTAGGACCATAGCATCCTTCAGCTTCTGAATTAGGTTGAGGGCTGGCCACTCAGAATGGAGAGTAAAACTCACAGTGTGGGTCTGGAGTCTGGCCAGCTGCGGGTTCATGACTCAATTTAGCTTCTCTAACTAAGCCTCTTTGTCCCGCTGCACAAAATGGGGATGACCAATAATGATATCTACATGCTATGGCCGTTGGGATGGTTAAGTGAGAAAACACCTGCAAAGCACATAGTGAATGTTCAATATTCAGAGTGGTCACCACATCTAGAAACATAGAAGAATATTTGAATGTTTATTGATATTAATTTCCTTACATGATAAAATGATTGCTACGTTTCCAGACCTGGTGGCCATCTTCTGTATCAGCTGATATTCTTTTTTCTTTTTTTTTTTTTTACAATTTAACAGTTTTTAATATATTCACGGATATGTACAACCAATTTTTGAACATTTTCGTCGCTGCAAATAAAAACCCAGGCCCTCAGCTATCACGCCTTATCCTTCTATGCCCTGTACGTTTTCCCCCAGCCCTAAGCAACCACTAATCTGATTTCTGTCTCTATGGATTTATCTATTCTGGGCATTTCATAGAAATGGGATCATGCAGTATGTGGCCTTTGTGTCTGGCTTCTGTCACTTAGCATAACATTTTCAAGGTTCATCCCTCTTGTAGCATGGATCTGAAATTGATTCCTTTTTACGGCTGAATAATATTCCACTGCATGGATAGACCACATTTTGTTTATCCATTGGTCACTTGATGGACATTTGGGTTGTTTCCACTTTTGTGTTATTGTGGATAATACTATTATAAAGAATTGTGTACAACTTTTGTGCAGACATATGTGTTCATTTCTCTTGGGTATACCCATGAATCGCTGGGTCACATAGTAGCTCTGTGTTTAATCATTTAAGGAGCTGCCAGACTGCTTTCCAAACCCTGGTGGGTATGCAGCGGTATCTCACTGAGGTTTGGATTTGAATTTCTCTGATGACTAATAATGCTGAGCATCATGTGTTTATTGGTCATTTGTATATCTTCTTTGGAGAAATGTCTCTTCAGATCCTTTGCTGATATTCTTATTGAACAAAGTACACTGAGCTCGGTGTGGAAAGACACTGGAAAGCCCCTTTGCCCCCAAATATTGTATCATCCTGGTGCCTAGACAGGTACTGGGTTTAAGTTTTAAGATGTTAATGGCTTCTTTTCCATGCAAAGCCCAACAAAGAAGTCTACACTTCCCTACGTACCTCCAGACAAATAAGGCATTTTTTAAGAAGAAGATCACAGTTTATCCCTTTCTTAGCATGGCAGTCCATTTTGACAGCGCCGTTCTCACGTCAGTCTGGCGGATTTCTGCACAGTGGCCAAAAGTTCCATTGTCATCGGGATCTGATCTCAGACGTGGAAAATGACAACCCTCTCCTCCCTTCTTCTTGTAGCCTAAAATAAGCTATGGATTGTTGAGTATTCCACTTTGTTTTATTACTTAAGCCTTCTTTAAATATCCTCCAGAGGTGCCAGCCTGTGAGTTCACCACGGCCGCGCCTGTGCTAGACCTACCGGCAGGGTGGGATCCAACAGGAAGCTGAAGCCACGTTAATTCTGGGCCAGAAGGTTGGGCTGAGGGGGGCATGCGGCTTCTGTACGGGACATTCCATATTTCATGTGGACGAGCTTGATCCTTTAAGCTCTGAAAACACCCAGAGGGCAAACTGTCAGCGCCACGCACAAGAATTTTGCCCTGAACAAAATGACCTTTGAGTACTTAACTGGTTTCATATTCTTTAGGCCTCTGCGTACATATTCCTCTTCGGTCACTCTCTAACATCTTAAATGCATTTGTTTGCTTGTAGGGGTGGCCCTCTCTGGCCAGCAGCCACTGATTAACATCTAGTCTGCAAACCGTGTAGAAATATAATCCTTGACAAAATGGGGAAGCTCCGAGCAAAGCAACATATTGTATTGATTTGCAGATTTCAGGCCATTGTGACCAGCCTTTCTCACGAAATTACAGCTGTGTCTTCAGTGAACATCCACTGGGTCTCTAAGATTAAGCTGGGACTCTTTCTTGTCACATCATCACAAATATTAAGTTCAGTGGCTGATGGGTGCAAAGCATGGAATAAAACATCCATGGGACATTTTTTTTTAAGATGTGACATCAAGATGAGATCGTTCACTCAGGATATCATTATCTAGATGTCCAACATGTTTCCGTCAGCAGTAAGCCAAAGCAGCATTTCTCTTAAGTTTAAGGCTTTGGCTGTAGGCATTTCTATGTTTTACTGCTAACACTGAGAACAGATACACCAGTACTCCACAGTCCAGGACAGGCCCTTGGGGACAGGCCTTTCTGTGTCTTTGGGTAACTCAGATATGTCCCCAGAGCTTCAGTTTCCCAGGTCGTGACAGAAAGGAAACACAGGCCAGCAGTACACCTTAGAGGACCGTTGGGATGGAAAAAGTGGATTGATACATACCTCTTGCTTTCCTCCTCTCCTTTCGCCTTTGTCCAGCCAGCTGGCTACGAGGGCGGACATTCCGCCAGCTCTTCTATCTGTGGTAATGGAAAGCAGAGACACCTAATCCCCAGACTTCATCTTAGCCATGCTGTAGTTGGAAACCTGTACTTGCATCAGAGCCGCTGGCGACCAGGAAAGCAGGCCGGGGTACATGCTTTCTCCTGCCCTTAGAGCAGACATGCTAAGGGTCGGAGGAGGGGGCTGGACCTGGAACCTTTGAGGAAAAGTTGCAGACCGGACTTGTCTGATCCACAAACTGGGTGGTCAGCCTCTGATGGACTCACGAGCATGGGACGCCGGCCAGAGCCACAGCACAGTGACTTCGGCTCCAAGGTGCATCACTTCCTGCCTCCAGGAGCCCGAGTGGCAGCTCCAGGCCTCCTTATCAAACTAGGAAGGCCTGGCCCTCCTGTCTTCTCTGTTATAACCGAGCATCAGAACCGGCCCAACCAGCGAGCCAGATCCGCATTCACAATTTAATTGTTCTCAGACACATCTTGTCACCCCAGAGATTGTAAGCCTCTTCAGGGGAGTGTTGACTTCACACATAGTTGGATTAGATGCTCACTTACTTGGCATACTTTACTGCGGGCTGAGAGAAGCCTATTTCTTACCCAGATATATGCTGCTACTCACCCACTAGAGACTCTGAAATTTCCTTTTATCAACTTTCGTGGGGTGAAATCCTGTCATGGAAATGCCCTCACATATACACAAATAAGAAGAGCAGAGTAACAGGGGTCGCTATCATTTTATGACACTCCACCAATACAGAAAGGTCCCAGTGGCAAGAAGACACAGAGACTGGCCTTCCTCCCTGCCCATTCCATCCACATGTCAAATACATTCATCGTAAGATGAACAAGATCACATTCCCACCTCACCTTGGGGTCCAAGGATCCCAAGTCACCCTGTGAGACGAAGAGTCATGTATAAAACTGCCCTGGGCTTGAGAAAGGAATTTCTCCATTTCCTTATTTCTTTACGCAGTACCTTGGTATCAGAGGAGACCTGCACAGCCAGTGAGTCCAACTCTGGTCAATTAACATCTGAAGGAAATAAAGCCAGGATCATGGGCTTCGTCTCCAGTCTGGGCTCGTCACCTTCACAAAGTAGAAAAACTGCCCAGCTTCCATCACACACCTCACCCCAGAGAGGGAGGGAAGGAAGGGATACGGTAACCCCTAAACCATATCTTTCTCCAGGGAGAGAGACAGCCACAGATTTTTGACAAAAGAGGAGTAGGAGGTGTGAGGGTGGAAACAAGAGCTTGGAGTGAGACAAGGAAAGGGCCATGAGCCAAGGAAGGTAGGAGGCCTCTAGAAGGTAGAAAAGGCAGGAAACTCTCTCCCTCCCAGGCTTCCAGAAGGAACCAAGCCTGCAACACCTTGACTTCAGCCCAGTGAAACTGACTTCAGATTTCAGACCCCCAGAAGTGTCAGAGAATAAATCTGTATTGTGGTGGGCTGCCATGTTTGTGGTCATCTGTGAGAGAGACAGTGGGAAACTAATAGAGAGTTGGGCTTCATAGAGGCCTTGGACGTGACCTTTGCAAAGAGTTTGCCTAGGAGCCACAGACTTTGATGTACACACTCCCATCTACTGTTACCCAACCAGAAGGTGGTCAGATTGGAGGTCACCATGTCTCATGAGTGACTTTGACTTCTCTGAGAAAGGGACCCGTGTATGTTCAAAGCAGCATAGCATCGTCATTTGTGCATCCAACAAAAGGTAAGGAGTGTATTTTATGTGCCAGGGCTGCCATACTGAGTACAAGCGACCTGATTTCTCCTCACAGGCCAACCTCCACCAAGGGGTGGGCTCTGTGCCCAGCTGGGTCCAAATCCCAGCGAATCCACTCACCGCTCTGTGACTTTGGGCAAGTAACTTGCCCTCCCTGCCCCACAATTTTCTTATCCATTACACGAGGATAATGATCTTCCCACTTGATAGGGCTTTTCTGAGAATCAAGTGAGAAAATCCATTTGAAGACCTGGGCAGCTTGCTTTCCACACAGGATGTGCTCAGCGGGAAGCTCAGCTACCATTTCTCAGTGGTTTGATGGGTCATGAGCTTTGGTTGGGAGCCTACATGTATTGCAACAGCCTCCCAGCTCATTTTCTCAGTCTGAGTCCTCTCGTCATCCAGTCTAAATGAGCTCCGAGGGTCCGGCTGCACAGATGACCAGTCCCCCTTTCCTTCCAGGAGGCCCCAGGTTTCCAGGCAGCTGTCAGAAGTCCTGGAGTCTGCAGAAGAGTGAACCCGATCTGTTGATCGCTGGGAATTCTCTGAGGGAGGCCCAAGTTGCTTCAAGGCACCTCAGGAGCGTCTGTCCCAACAAGGGAGCCCCACGGGTGTCCAAAGGGAAGCAGGCGATGGCTTTGTGCACTCCAGTCTCAAGTTTACAAAGGACAGGTCCGCTTGTGAGCTTACCACAGGAATGCTTGCCTGCACAGAAGTAGAACTCAGGGGAAGATTTCTGACTCAGTGTTATGGGATGTCAGTGGAGGGAAACTCAGCAGCTTCAGCGGGGAGTTAGCAGGGACTGTGGGTGGGGCCACGGCTGAAGCAGGTGGTGTGTTCGGAGCTGGCTGGTGTCAGTGCTCCAGAAGTACCCACTGTCCTTGCAATGGCTGTGAGAGGCAGTCCCAACACACGGAGTGGAACCTCCTGGACCATGAGAAGGGAGGGGGTGGCCACCTTGAACAAGGTTCATCTTCCTAATGACCCCCTCCAGTACACAAAATGGAGTTTTAATGACCCTCAGAAAGCAAATGTTCTAGCCAAGCCTCCCTCCCCAAGCCCTTCCTCCAGGGCCATCGGATTCATCAAGGCATTCCCTATCAAGTATTCAAAAGACCAGGAGGCACATGGCCCCAAAATCCTTGGTTTCTTCTGCTTCTTTAAAAAAACATTATGTGTGGTGAGGGGGAAGGGGTACTTTCCAAGTCTGGTCAGTAAGTATTAACTAATTTTATCATCAGAAAAAGAAAACAACTTTCATTATCTAGAAGTTTCTAATGCCCACAGGCCAGGGGAAAGAAAAAAGAAAGAAAGAAAACCGATTGGTTGATTTCTTAGTCAATACCTGGTAATTTAGGAGTTGTGCAACCATCCTCCAAATCTTTCAGCAGTGGGGTCCAGTTCAGAACAAGTCGCCAAATTAGGACCCAGCGTGTTCAGACTACACCCCCCAAGTTGCACTACGCCAGGCCCAAAGCAGCTTCCTTAGGAAGACACACTGCCCCCCAGGTGTTTGCACATCTGTGGGCTGCCGCTGGACAGTGCAGAGGAGCGCTTATAATGCATGCTTTTCCTTTAGCCTGAGAGCTGTCGGGTGGGGTGGGGAGGGCAGGGGCGGTGAGCCTGCTCTCCAAATCCCTCTCCAATGCCTGCCTCCACACTGTGCACACAGACATGACAGGGGATTGTAAAAATGCACCCCAAACAATGTGGCTAATGTACCGAGATCCCCTATAAAGAAGCTCAAGGGCTTGGAGATATCAGAGTCCACGTGGGGCACCCTGAAAAGAACAGCTTTAGGGAACATTGGTCTACTTCTTCTGTTGATCCCCCTTCTCCAGAGAGAAAGAGAAGGGGTACAAGGACAAAAAGACTGGACTCTGGTATCCCCCTAGAATAGCCCATAAGCAATTCAGGCAGAATTTCTTTACACAATGGATGAGTGAAATGTGAACCACGCTGCCAACGTCAGCAAGACAAGCAAGTCCTGTGTATTCCGCTCAAGGGGGGGGCCTGGACACATTTCAGGAGGAGCAGGGAACCTGCAGGCTGGGACATTAACTCCTGTCTTGGCTTGACAGTCACAAAATACAAGTTAATTTGTTTCACAAGCTGGTATAAGGACAGAGGGGACTAGATCTACCCCTGCCCCTTCTGGGATCTTTTGAACTATTATTGGTCAAAATTCTGACAGGGGTATGAGGATGCCTTTCTTTTTTTTTCTTTTTTTTAAAAAACTTTTATTTAAGTGTGTTTTTCCAGGACCCATCAGCTCCAAGTCAAGTGGTTGTTTCAATCTAGTTGTGGAGGGCGCAGCTCACAGTGGCCCATGTGGGGATCAAACCAGCAACCTTGTCGTTAAGAGCACTGTGTTCTAAACAACTGAGCTAATTGGCCGCCCCAGGATGCCTTTCTTAATAAAGGATGTTTGCCAAAAACAAAACAAAACAGAAAAAGCCGGTGGAATCGTGGTATTTTCTTCCTAAATGAGTCTTGCGATCATCTCACTCAATTATGCAGATAAAGAGTTGACTCCCAGAAAAATCAAACCAAGGGCCTTGTTGCACGCTGTACATTAGTGGCTGCCAGGAACAAAACCCAAGTTCCCAGACTCCTAGGACCTTCGTCATGACGTGTTCAAACGATCAATGAGTTTCTATGAATTCCGGATTTTTTCCCTGTACTGGGCTTTAGTAAAAGGTGTCCAATCTGAGGGTGAATTCATGCCATTTAAGCAAGATAGAACAAACAAAAATGAAAATGTTTTTCCTAAGTTTGAAGGCACAGGAAAGGGGTTGGTGTGTTACTCAGGTGTTTTGAATAATGGTTAAAATTTGTATTTTGTAGGTAAAACTATAATATGCTACCCCTCAAACATCTCCTGTTGTCCTTTTCTTTTTTTCATTTTTAATCTAAAAAACATTTTTTAAATTTCTCCTTAGCTTGGAAATGGAAGGGAATTTATCAACAAGAGGAGTCAATAATGACAGCTGTCCAGGTCTAGATTTGGGGGTGGGTTTGGGTTTGAGGACAGGGGAATGGAACGAGAGAGTACATGGAGCAATAATGCTTCTACATCTTTCAAATGTACATGCGACAATTCACCGTTGTGAGGAAAGTCTGGACGTTTGAATTTTGTGAACAGGTGTTTTACTAAACTCAGGTCAGGCACATACCTGGGAAAAATTCACTCTCTTCCCAGAGTTCTAGACTTAGGAAATACTAAAATGAAGTCCTGTGATGAGGAGCAAACTTTACAAGTAAGTTTAAAACCTAAGAAAGGTTTAGAAAATAGAAACTGATCTCAGAAGGCAGACTCTGGCTGTCCCCACTTCCGGTTACCTGCCATCTGCCTGGCGACCAACCCAGAGGCCCTGTTAGGAACCTCACCACAGGGCATGTAGTTCATTTTAAAGGGGAATAACATGTAAATGTCACAAAGTAAGAATGAGACACTGGAGTCTTCGTTTCTCTATTTCCTGATCTGCTTAAAAAACAAAAAGTGGTTTTAAATGGACTTCAAGCTAGACACTCACTCGGTATATGTTGACTGCAAAAAAAAAAAAAAAACAGCATTTAAATTCAAAATGCTTACCTTCTGAACTTCCACTGTTAGATATAAAACAGTTGGTAACTTTTTCTATCATGTTGGTTTTCTAAATGTTTTAGAGAAATAATCCAAATTTGCACGTGTATTTCTCATGTAATGTATGGATGAGCTAATTCAACTATTTCAAAAGGGAGACAAAACAGATTGAAAATTAAGTAGGGGTACAATTTACTCAAAAATATGTCAACACTATTTTAGATCTATAATCCTGTTCTGTTTTTCCAGATGAAACCCTCTCTAGTACTGCTCTTCTTTGAAACTTATTTGAAATGAAGGAGAAAAAGAACAAAATCACTGAACCATGAACACATACAACTGTCTAATGAAGAAACTAAATCATCACTATCATATATATATTTTTAAATCAATTATATCCTCTCCTAGAAACGTCTTAGAACGTCGAATCAATGGACGGAGTGATAAAATGACATTTCTCTGAAGAAGGAATAGGACCTAATGTGCCATTATCACTATAGCACCTAAAACAAAATGTAGCTAGAGTACTGAGTTTGGGATTTTTCTGTGTGCCCCCGCCCCACCTTTCTCCCACCCCAAGAATGTTAGGAATTTGAACTCCCTGTTCTTAAGGTGAAAGGGCATTAATTAACTCAGATCTGTTCACGAAGAAAAGAGGTGGCAAATCCTGACACTGGAACCATCCAATAAACTCTCCCACATTTAAGATGGCAATAGATGGTGACTTCCTTTGGTGCCTCAAAGGTCATTGAAAAAACCCATGCGAATTACAGATCATTAATTGGGAGCCAGTAAGATCTCCATTTGCATCTCAGTGATTCTCTACTCCTTTATTTCAACATTGAGCTTTAGGTTTAAAATATTTGCTAAGAAAGCAGAAGGGGTGATTAACAGAGATTTTAAAATGTGCCATCGTTACACATTCTGTCAACAGAGGAAAAGGAAACTATACAGCGTAAGTTACAAAATGGTTATTTCATGTTTCGCGAACGTTCAGTAAACCCTCCACGGTGGTGTTATTCGACAGTAGAAAAGCAAAACAGAAATGAACTCAAGAGCCAGCCCAGCTCCTTTGGGTCTTTGAAAAGAACCTCGAGGAATCCCCCCAGCTTCAGTCCGCCTGGGGGGCTCAGCGTGGACATCTTCCCACTGCTCCTGCGAGAAGATGGTCTACTCGAGGTGCACCAGAACAGGAAACCGCAGCTCCCTAGGGGACCACAGAAGTTACTCCTGCCCCAGGACATGCCTCTGAGCTGCACAGAGACGCTCCGGAGATGCAGTTTCCCAAAGGAATAAATGCGGATGACCTAGGGTTTGTATTATCTCCTAGTGAAACACTCAACATGTTTGGGTGTTGTTTCTTTTTAAATTCCTTTTTCTTAAATTAGCTAGAGCTACCAGGTTCTAGAAGAGCTTGGCCACCACTTCGATCACGATGTTATTGGGTTGTCTTAAAATAGTTTCAACTTTTATTATTATTTTTATATTATTACTCCAACAGACTGGATGAAAGGCAGTGACCACTAACACAGACCACAACAGAGCTAACAGCCAGCCAGGCTGCTCCCAGGACCGGGGCTGACCGGCCTACGGCGCTGACATGCACATCGGTAGCTCATACGCGGCTACCCTCATAGCACAGACTGCGGGAGGCGTGAGTCAAACGGCAGATGCTGCTGTACCCTTAGAAGCTATTTAATAAATATCATCAAAAAAAAAAAAAAAAACAAGGAAAAGAAGCCCTCCGGAGCACAATTACCTTAGATCAACTGAATGTCATCTAGTTTATTAAACCATAAATTGAGAGAGAAGGAAAATATTAAAACAAAAAAAAAGCAGATCTTAACACTAGCAGTAAATAAATTTGTACAACGATTCAGTCTGTATAATATGATGAAATAAATCTACATCTTTTCTTATTTTGGTGCTTGGAATTATACATACAAACGACAATTACGGGGACGTGTTCACACAGCATGTAGGCCTGGAAAACGGCTATGTCAAACCCTTAGTGGCAATAAGTGAGTGTTAACACGATTGCCCAGAACTGATAGAATTTTCTATGCTGAGGCCCACAGCTTTGAACAAATGATTCGCCTACGACATTTTTTTTTCTTTTTTCTTTTCTTTTTTTTTCTTTCTTTTTTTTTTGGTTTTTTTGTTTTTGTTTTTTTTTGTTTTTGTTTTTTTTTTAATGCATCAAACACCTGTGGCCAGTGAAAGGAAACAAAACTGGCAGTTTGTCCATTTGGATATCAGACCTAGTTTCTTCTTAATTTCCATATTTTATTTTCCCCATATTCCTTAAAATTCTTGGCGTCCTTCATGCCTTCCTTACAGCTACCCAAATGCAATAAAGTCTTCTTCAAATGTACAGTATTTCTTACAATATAAGTTATATGCAATGTTCAGCATTTTTTTTTTCACAGCACTAGAGAGACCCTGTTAAATAGGGAAGATGAGTCTGAATGGCTTATTCACAAATGGGATCCAGATTCAGTGATTGGGGACGCAGACACCACAGTGAGCTCCTTGGCAAAAGTAGCAAACATCATTTTGCTTTCTGCCTTCAAAAAACAGATATCCATCGGTTCTCGGCTTCATGATACTGCTCCTGCAAAAATGCACACAGAAGGGGCTGGAGGGACTCTCGCATGGAGACATTTACGCATCGAGTAGAGACTCTAACCCATGGCGGTGACCATACTAGAAGGATGGTGAGGTCCAAAGGAGAGGCTGGACGGCGGATGCATCGGCGTTGGAGTGGTCAGCATGTGGCTGGAATGGCTGAAGGGTGAAATGTGGCTGAGAGAAGACATGTGTCTGGAGAGGGCGGCTGGGTTGAAGGAGCTGCTCTTGGGGAAGTCTTCCAGCGTGTCATGCACCTTTTTGCACTTTTTGGATTTGCTAGACATTTTTCGGTTTCTGGTCTGGATTCCTTCCTTCTTCATAGTCAGGGGTCTGTTAATCTAAACAAAGATCAATTTTTTTTTTTTTTTTTACTTTTTTGCTGGCTCTGAAATGGTGCAGGCTTTCACACCCCATCATGGGTTCCTCTGACTGCCCCAGCTCAGGGATCTGCTTTCAGGGGGCCCCTTCCTCCCACCTCTTCCTGCCTTCTTCCCAGGGACCCAGAGTCCGGCAGGCTCGGTCGGCAGCAGAGTTCTGACTGTCGGTCTCTATCAGTTTCAGAAACCAAGAGACGACAGGTAAGGTGTTCCCAGCAGAGGTTATTAATTATGTCCATCTGCGTCAGTTATTTGCGGGAAATTTTGCCTCAGGGAACTTGGCGTTCCCACGGACCATATTCTAGAGACCCACCCAATATGACCGTATTTCTCTGATAACTGAAATATGATAACTTATCTTACTTCATTAGAATTTCCTTAGAATATTTCATGAAAATGGATGGAACTGAGGAATCTTCCAAAGGGAAAAAACATTTTGTCTACTCATCTGAAATCCATACCGGGACTTTGCAAGCACTGTCACAGCCACCAGTCTGAAGTGTTCAGGTTGAATTGCCTTAAGAAACTAGGATGGCACCCCTCTTTGAATTCGTGTTTGGTTGTCTCTCTTCTACCTGGCCTTTCTGCAATGGGAGGTGCTGGCAAATCTTCCCCAGGAATTTGTGTGTTCTGGGGTCATATTTTCATACAGCATGCCTTCCCAAAAGGTCATCTGTCTTGCCCATGTCACAACAACTACAATGATTGAAAGTTGCAATTTCCACCTAGTTCTGACTATCCACTTCTAACTAGACACACAGCAGAACAACCAATCAGCAAGTATTCAATAACCACTGAGAGGTGCGAAGTACTATGCTAGCATGAAAATACTCATTCTAAAATTCAAAGACGAGGAATGAACTAAAGAGACAAAAAGATCACTAGTCTTCAGTCTCCGAGACAGCATACCATCACTTTCAATAAGGCTCTTTGGTTTTATTTTAAAAATACATTTGCTTTGGGGTGGGGGACAGAAGGGGGGAAATCAAGAGAGGGGACCTTACAAAGCACAGAGACCACGCAACACAAGGAGTCAGAATCAGAATAACCGCAACAGCAGCCATCGGCCCCATGTAGCAAACCACACATCTGGCCGTGTTTCCAGGGAAACGTGGCAAAGCAATTCAAGGAGGGAATGTCAGGGTCTCAGTCATCCCTGGCTCCTTGGGGAAAAAACATCCTCTCCCTCCAGGGTCCTCAAGGGTGCAGGCAGGGAAGAGGCTGTCATGGCTACAGGATATACCTGTCTCCTCCAAAAGTGAGCAAAGGACAGCTAAGGAAGAGAGAATTCCAAAGATCAAGAGGGACAGGCTGCTGACAACACTTCTGGGCACAGCAAACACACAACTTCCTGGAGCTGAGGTGGGAGAGGTCATCACGCAGCGAGCATGGAACCTCACAGAGGACCTGATTCCCCCTTGTGCCAGGAAGGCAGCGTGAGTGATGGCAGAAGAGCTAAAAGGTCGTTGCCAAAAGAACATCTCAGGGTTCCTTCTTCAGAGTTATAATCAAGATAAAGGTACAGCTGACAGAGGTGATAGGAATCTACTGTCACATCAAATCTTCCCCCAGATAATGTCTAGACACACAGCTCTTTACCCGGATATCTAGATACACATAGCCAGGTATCTAAATATAATATCTAGTTACACAGATAGCCACACAAACCCAGATAACTAGTCCCAACACCACCTAGACACACTGATACTGAGATAGGTAGTTATCTAAACACCTAGATAAGCAGAAAGGAACTAACTTATGGCATACATATACAAGGGCGGAACAAAATACAACACGATGAGAATGTTAATGGATTATTATCTGTTATTGATAAATACACACAGATCGCTTCCTTTTGTGAATTCTTACTAAATCAAAGACAGAAAAACCACTCTTGATAAGCAAGTTTCTCTCCCACAGCAGCCCAGCCTTGAAGTCAGGAGCAAATAACGAATATAGAGCAGTGAGGAGGGTTCCTTGAGGTTTATTTGATTTGATGAGAAATTCATATTCTTCAGAAATATATTTTTTTAGATTGGACACGATTGAAATCATATCACATCATGGCTAAGAAGTCAAAGATACGTATAGCTGCTGAATGTCCCATAATTCCTATACTTCCATGAAAATAGGAAAGAACTCATTGCTTTAAATTGAACTTGGGTCTGTTCTAAAACGTTCTAAAGCGTTTACCTTCCACTGGTCCCTATTAGTCCTGATGCTTCCCAGGAAAACCTTCTGCTACTCTGAAATCGGTCCTGCCTCTTTCACTTCACCAGCCCCATTCCCTTGCACAAGTTACTTCTCTGAGTCATAATTTCTTCAAGTAAACCAGAAATAAAAACAATTTCTGCCCTGTCTACATCATGGGACTGTTTGAGGCTCCCG